>NW_027187400.1:2367054-2458550 GCF_028583685.1 Petaurus breviceps papuanus
TGAACCAACAGAAAGGCTCCCAGACCCCTGCAACAACAGCACTGTCCCTCACCAGTAGACAGTATTCACTCTGTCTGCAGGACAGTCTCCAGACCCCTGCAACAACAGCACTGTCCCTCACCAGTGGACAGTATTCACTCTGTCTGCAGGACAGTCTCCAGACCCCTGCAACAACAGTACTGTCCCTCACCAGTGGACAGTATTCACTCTCTGTCTGCAGGACAGTCGCAGGCCTTCTTAGCGAACAGCCAGGTTCCAGGACTTCTTCAACAAAAGGACAGTCTTTCACCAGTGGACAAATCTGGCAAAATAACATCAAAACAGACAGACAAAGTACCAGCAAAACAGCCATGTCTCCTCAGTCCTTGGCAGCTCAGGGGGCAGGTCTCAAAAGTCCAGGGCAATTCAAAGCAGCCACCAGCAATTCTCTTAGTCTCTCTCTCTCTCCACGAGGTGCTGCTTCCAAAAAGGTCTTCCGCCTCTCTCTAGTGTCTCTCCAAATCTACATCACCAGCTCCTCCCAATTCAGGACTTTCTTTTCACATCAACAAGCCCATCCCACAGGTGGGATTAACAAACTCTGGGTTTTAACACAATCAATTTGAAAACCAAGCCAATACAGGGGAATCTTTAATTGCCATTACTATCACACTGCTCCAACCTTCTCCATTATGACATTCTAAACTCCCTCCCAGCCCTGACATCCTGTGTTCTAAGGCCCCTCCCAGCTCTGATATCCTGTGTTCTAAGGGCACTCCTAGCCCTGACATCCTGTGTTCTAAGGGCACTCCTGGCCCTGACATCCTGTGTTCTAAGGCCCCTCCCAGCCCTGACATTCTGTGTTCTAAGGCCCTTTCCAGCTCTGACATTCTGGGTTCTAAGGGTCAGCTCTGACATCCTGTGTTCTAAGAGCCCTCCAACTCTACCATTCTCTGTTCCAAGGCTTCACTCCTATTTGACATTCTCTGATATAAGGCCCTTTTGAGCTCTATGTTGTAACATTCTGTGATTCCAAGTGAATGAAGGCTTGAAGGGGATGAACATGATATTTAGGCATTCTCCCATCCTGCCCCCAGGGGATCTGAACAGAACCCACTGAGGCTTAGTGTTCATGGACAAGGGCTCCAATATCCATTTGGGAAATGCCTCTAATTCTAAAGTGGAAAAAACTGGGGGAGGGGAGGTGGCCTTCTTCGATACTTGGAGCTCCTCAAAGAGTCCTTTCTTTGCCTCTCCAGCACATAGCACAAGGCCTTGGCACAAAGGGAGTGCTTAATAAACCTTTATTGACTCAGCCTGGTTTGAGCTGATTTGCCCCTCTCCCCACCACCACCACCACCAGCAACACACGAAAAATGTAAAAACTGAATGAAATTGCCGGGGCTTTGGCATTCAGCTTTCTCCCATGAGCTGCTGTTCTGAGCTGCTTGTCAGCAGGGGGCCCTGGCTCCACATGAACAGGAGAGAAAGGTCCAAGCTTCCTCTTCCAGCTCCTGTGCCTGGGAAAAGGGGGAAGGGAGGAGAAGCCCTGGATCTGTCTGAAGACTATGTCCCTGTTGTTTCTTTTCTTTCTTTCTTTTTTTGTTTTTGTTAATCAAATACTTTACTTCTGATTTACATCATTCATTTACACAAGATTTTGAGTTACAAATTTTCTCCTCATTTTTCCCTTACCCACCACCCCAAAATAGCAATCCCACTGCATATCCCCTCCTCCAATCTGCTGTCTCCCATATCTTCTCCCATACCCCCTCCGACTTTCCAGTAGGGCATGGTGGATCTCTATGCTCCAGAGCCTGTATAGCTTATTTCATAATTACATGTAAAATAATATTAAGTGTGTGTGTGTGTGTATATATATATATGTATATATAATTTGATTTTAAAACTTTGAATTGCAGATTAATTCTCTGCCTCCCTTGTCACCCACCCTTACTGGGAAGATAAGCAATTAAGCATAGGTTGTACATGTGTAGCTATGGAAAACATTTCCATAGAAGATATATTGTGAAAGACTGACTATATTTCCCTCCCCCCATCCCACCTCCCATTTCTTCTATTCTCTCCTTTGATCTTGTCCCTTTTCAAAAGTGGGTGCTTCCAACTTCCCTCCTCCCCAACCTGCCCTCCCATCCATGATCCCCCCTCTCATCCCCTTTCCCCCTACTCTTCTGTAGGGTAAGATATTCTATTTAGTGTGTATGTTATTCCTTCCCTAAGCCAAATTCAATGAGAATAAGGTTGACCCATTGCCTTTTGACTTCCTGTTCTTCCCCTCCTTTGTAACCATTTTCCCTTACGTCTTCTATATGAGATAGTTTATCCCATTCTGTCTCTCCCCATCTCCTCTCATTATATTTCTATCTCACCTTTTAATTTCACCTTTTAAGTACCATCCCTTCCCATTAAATTGGTCCTGTGCCCTCTATCTATGTACACCTGTACACATATATACGCACATTCACATATGTATTCATACGCCCATATACCCTCCTATATAGACATATACATGTTTGTGTGTATACATTTCTATTCACTTCAATTATTCTCATACTGAAAAAAGTTTCATAAGTAACAATTATTGTTTTTCCATGTAAGGATATAAATAGTTCAACTTTCATAAGTTCCTTATGATTTCTTTTCCCTGTTTACCTTCTCATGCTTCTCTTGCTTCTTGTACCTGAATGTCAAATTTTCTATTCAACTCTGTTTTTTTTTCATCAAGAATGCTTGAAAGTCCTCTATTTCATTGAATGACCATATTTTCCCCTGAAACATGATACTCAGTTTTGCTGGGTAGGAGATTCTTGGTTTTAATCCCAGCTCCTTTGACCTCTGGAATATCATAGTCCAAACCCTTCAATCCCTCAGGGTAGAAGCTGCCAGATCCTGGGTTATCCTGATTGGGTTTCCACAATATTCAAATTGTTTCTTCCTGGCTGCTTGTAATATTTCCTCCTTGATCTGGGAATTCCAGAACCTGGTTATAATATTCCTATGAGTTTTCTTTTGGGGATCTTTTTCAGGAGGTGATCAGTGGATTCTATTTTGCCCTCTGGTTCTAAAACATCAGAGCAGTTTTCTTTGAGAACTTCCTGGACGATGATTTCTTGGTTCTTACTTTGATCATGGCTTTCAGGTAGTCCAATAATTTTAAAATTATCTTTCTTGGATCTATTTTACAGGTCAGTGGTTTTCCCAATGAGATATTTCACATTGCCTTCTATTTTTTTTATTTCTTTGGATCTATTTAATACTATCTTGATTTCTCATAAGGTCACTACCTTCCATTTGCTCCAATCTAATTCTGAAGGAATTATGCTCTTCAGTGAGCTTTTGAGATGCTTTTTCCATCTGGCAAATTTGGCTTTTTAAGGCATTCTTCTCCTCATTGCTTTTTTGAGCCTCTTTTGCCATCTGAGTTAGTCTATTTTTTTAAGGTGTTATTTTCTTTAATCAGGTTGTTGACTCTCATTTCATAATTTTCTTGCATCATTCTCATTTCTTTCCCCAACTTTTCCCTCCACTTCTCTTATTTGGTTTTCAAAATTCTTTATAAGGTCCTCTATGGCCTGTAACCAATTCATATTTTTCTTGGAAGCTTTTGGTGCAGGAGTTCTGACTTCACTGCCATCCTCCTATTCCATGCTTTGGTCCTTTGTATCCCCAAAATAGGAGTGTAAAGTTGGATTGCTCTGCTTGGTTTGCTTCCTTTGCCTGCTCATGTTGCCACTCAATTACTTGACTTTTGGGCTTTTGCCACAGTAGGACTCTGCCACCAGACAGAGGAGCTTCATCCCAAACCCTGGGGTTTTCTCAGCTGCCAAAGGTATTAGATGGGTGCCCTCTCTGAAGCCTCCACATGCTCTGGCAAACTGGTCACACACCTCAGGACCTCCACCCTAGACCACAGTCCAGATCCAAGCAGGCTGAAGAAGAGCGATTACCCCTCAGACTGGTCGCTTGGTCCCTCTATGATCTGCAGGCCAGGAGCTGAAGCTGCCATGTGGTGATGGCTGTGCATCTCCTCAGCGGCTTCTCCCTCCAGGGGATAAAGGTGGGACTGCACTCCAAATTCCCAGGTCCCAAAGTCCACACTGCACTGACCTCTCACTTTGTCCTTAGCATCTATGTGTTGATAATTCTGGAAACTGCCACAGCTGCTGGTGATCTGGAGTCCCTCCAGCTGGTGTCTGCTCAGGTGCGCCCTGAGGCTAAAACCTCAGAATCTCTGGGGGGCTGGGCTCAGCTCCCAGAGCACTGTGCTGGCAGCTTGCTGCCAGCCTGCCAGGCTGTGGTCAGAGGGAGGTTAGCTTCTCTGTGTCATTTTGTGGGTTTTGTAGCTCCAAAGTTTGTTCAGAGTCACCTTTTCCGTGAATTGGAGGGGATGGGAGCCAGAGCTGTGGGGAAGTCCTGTTTCTACTCTGCCATCTTGCATCCCTGTTGTTTCTACTCTGTGTGTCTACCTGCAAGTCTACAGGTTGAATACATATGGGTGTCTATGTAGGGGGGTGGTGCTGTATGTGCTTCTGTGTGAGTCCAAGTCTATCTGAACGTATCTTTGTGTGTAGGGGAGGGCCCTCAGGAAAAGAATTCTGATGCTCTGTTCCACAACAATGTTTTCTCTTTGGCCAAAGATGCAAGCCCCTCCTGCTGGCTTTCCCCCTTTGGAAAGGAACCCCTCTCTCCAGGAGCTTTAAAGTTTCAAGGGTCTTTGGAGATAATCCTTTCACTTTACAGAGGAGGAAACTGAGACCCAGGGGAGAAAGAAACCTGCCCAGTCTCCCCAAGTAGTGAGTGTCGGGGTGGGATTTAGACCCAGGCCCTCTAAACTCCAGAGGCAACGTTGTTCTTTCTACCACACCACTCTTTAATCATTTTGCTCTGCAAGCCTCTAGGCCAAAGGTAGATCTGAAGATTTAGAGCTGAAAGGGGCCTTGGAGATCTCCTGTTCTGACTCACTTGTTTTACAGATGAGAAAGCTGTAACTGAGCGGGAGAAATATTGAGTGACCTGCCCAAGGTGACTCAAGTTTTCTCCCCTTGGAGAGGAGAAAAGTCTGAGCCTTTCCTCAGACTAGGGTTAGAAGTGAGTGAGCTTTGGGATGGGGAGTGGAAAACCCATAGCAGAGGGCTGAAAGGGAAGGGGGATCCATGTATCAGGGGAAAGGGATCAGAAAGAAAATACCATAAATATTTATTAAGCACCTACCAGAATCTAGGCACTGGAGATACAATGGCAAGAAAATAATGTTCTCTGTCTTCAAAAAGTTTACATTCTATTGTGATGTGTATATCCTGGGCAAGGGCTGTAACTTGCATTGTTCTGTATTACTGCCCACCTGAGGCTCTGAACCTTCCTTGTAACTCATCCCTGGCCAGGAATCTGCTCAGCAGCATCTCCAGGTCCTCCAACACCTCCCACCCCATCCCTTTCACTTCCAGTGTTCCAATGACAGAGGATTTACTCTCTACAGAAGCAGCCCATTCCACTTGGAAATATTTCTCATTGTCAGGAAGCATTTCTCAGTTATTTCCTTAGTGGCAACTTGTATCTTTTGCTTTTTCAGCCTGCACTCTGGGACCAAGCAGTTGTGACATCCTATGTTCTAAGGCCCCTCCCAGCTCTGACATCCTGTGTTCTAAGGGCCTTCCCATCCCTGACATCCTATGTTCTAAGGACCCTCCCAGCTCTGACATTCTGTGTTCTAAGGGTCCTCCCAGCTCTGACATCCTGTGTTCTAAGGCATGTCAGGCATAACCATGATCACCTCTGCCCATGACAATCTCTGTTGAAGTCTTCTTTCATAACTTGTACAAAGTACCAAGTCATTGCCTCCAATCCCACAATCACATCTCTTGAGAGTAGAAACTTCCATGTATTCTTTTGAGGACCAAAAAAGTGATTTGTGTGTGGGAGCAAGTAGGGGAGGGTCTCACTGTAGGAGTGTGTTTGTTTCTGTGTGTGTGCCTGCGTGTGCGTGTGTGCATGCATGTGCATGTGTGCATGTACACACAGGACTAGCCCCACAGCTATTGAGGTAGAATACATGTGCCTTGAACCCTGAGACCAGCTAGCTTTGCTAATACTGCTGCTGCTGTTACTCTCTCAGCTGCCCTCCCCAGTTCCTTCTCCCTGAAATGGGAAGAGCAGTTTAGAATAAAGGGAGACCCCCATGGGGACCTCAATTACTGTTCTCTAATGGAGTGGGATCATTGCATGGGAGGTGATTGTCCTTCGCATTATACAAGCCAGTTAGGCCTGTTTACATAATACACCTATTCATTTACTGTCTAAAATGCGTCCTTAGCAAGGAAGGCATGTTTCACTCTTTGCTGTCTCCCAAGAGGCTTTTTGTGCCTAAGAACCAAGGCAACAGCCAGGAGGCCTTCAATGACCCAATAAAAACTACCACTTCAGATGCATTCCACCAGACAGCTCCTGCCATCACCACTGCCTGTTTGCTTTCCAATTTGGCCCCAGGATTGTCTGCATGAGCCCAAAGACTGAATCTCAGAATCTCAGAATTGTAAAGGACCTCAGAGCTGAGCAGGATGGTTCATGCTCCTAGATGGTACATCCTAGCTCCTGGGGAGACGGAGGCTGGTGAGCAGCTGGAGTTTGGGAGTTAGGGTGAAAGCCAGTGGACTGTCCACATGAATTCTGCCACCCAGGTGGTGAGCCCTTGGGAGCAAGGGGACACTAGACTGCCTGGGAAAGGGTAAATCAGCCCAAAGCTTTCCACCAATCAACAGCAGGACTTGGGCCCTTGAGTGACCAGTGTACTTCCAGCCTGGAAGAGACATAAGGAGACCTACTCCCAAAGAAAAAAGAACAATGAAGGACTTCAGAGGCTTCCTAGTCCAACCTACAACTGACCAAGAACAATGACTAACATTTGCATGACAACTGCTATGTGCTCGGTACCATGCTAAGTATTTGGTAATTATTGTAGCATCTGACCCTCACAGCAGCCTGGGGAGGTAGGCACTGCTGTTATCCCCATTTTACAACAGACAAAATGGAGGCAAACAGAGGTTAAGCGACTTTCCCAAGGTGAGTGTCAGAGGCTGGATTTGAACTCAGGTTTTCTTGGAAAGAAAACAAAAAGAACACTCACCCATCTCTTGCTAGATTTCTAGTGAGGGGAACTCTCTACCTCTCAAAGCAACCATTTCTTTTTCTTCTTTTGCTTTCAATGACATTCTTTGTTATGTTTTTCACCCTTATGTCTAGCATAAATGTGACTCATTTTGAGTGCAGCATCCCCTTGGGGAAATGTGATAGAGGGGTCCTCCTTGCCAAAAAAGCTGGCTAGCAAACAAACTTCAGAGCAGGAACAGATATCCTCTGCTATTTATCACTTATGAAAACTCTTTTAATTAGTTGAAGAGTGAGAACTGTGTGCACATACAAAAGGTGCAGTCTCTGCTGGCCTAGGAGCAGAAAATCTATTCTCTGAGCCTTGGTGGGCCTCTAGGGACTTGTTCTTCCCCAACCATGCCACAAGCCGTGAACTCATAGCCTCTCTTAGACAAGCTAGTGCTTGAGATGGGGCAGGGACAGCCTCCTGGTTGGGTACATGGCCTTGAGAGATCTAAAATTGTAGCTAGCATTTCCCCTTCTTCCAGGGCACTTGAGCAGTGGGATGTCAGCTACTGAAGTAATATTGGCAGTAACAGACCAGGACAGAAAGACAGAGACAGAGACAGAGACAGAGACAGGGAGAAAGGAAAGGCAGAGAAAGAGAAGAGAGAGAGAGAAATATGAGAGAGAAGGAGGAGACAAAGACAGACAGAGACAAGGAGAAAGGAGAGGCAGAGAAAGAGGAGAGAGAGAGATATATGAGAGAGAGAGACAAGAGACAGAGAAAGAGGAGAGAGACAGAGACATATAAAGAGGAAAGACAAAAACAGATAAGGGGGGAGGAGGAGAAGGAGAAAAGAGAAACACAGAGATACAGACATAGAAAAAGGAGAGAGAAGAGAGACAAAGACACAGAGAGGACAGACAGAGACAGAGAAAGAAACCTTTAGAAAGAAAGAAGCTATCTGGCATTGCCCTTGGCTGTCTTCAGTGGAGATGAAATGTTAAAAGCTCATGAGCAGCCCTTTTACAAATGTCCCAAAAGCCTTGAATTCTAGCCTCTCATCTAACTGTAATAATTTCTTGATTCTTTATTGCTTAGCATTCCCCTTTCTGTGTGGGAATAAAACTGTCAGTTCCATACTTGATTTGTACTCTGGCTACCTTTTTATTCTGTCCCCTCCACTTAAGTGGACCCCTTTAACTAGAGCCCCCAAATGAATCGTTCTTCAGGAATCTGAGACAAAGCTAGATTTAGAGTCCTGGAGAGCCCAGGTTCCCTTTTAAGGACACTGGCAACTCCAGAGCATTGAACCAGGGGCAAACTATGGGGGCAGGTAAAGGGCGGGGACTGGCAAAGGTCAGAAGCTTCTATGTCCTTGACTCAGTGGTACCCGGCTAGTCGATAGGTTCCACTTCTCATACTCATTGTTCCAAGCTCTGCCCTCTGGACTCAAGCAGAAAAGGTAGGATTCCTCTTCTACATAGCAATCTTACAAATACTTGAAGACAGCTGTTATGATCCTGCTCGGTTTTCTGTCCTCCAGGCTTACCTTCCCTGGTTCTTTTATCTGATTGCTAAAATTCACAATCCTGAGTCCATTCACCATCCTCATGACTGTCCTCTGGACACTCTGGCTCATCAATGTCCTTTCTAAAATGTGGTCCCCAGAATAAATGTTCAACTGAATAAACAGAGCTTACTTCTCTAAATGTGCCCTCTAAATGAGGAGGGCAGAGAGGGCATTGAGGCTTTGATCCTTCTCTTTCTGGAAACTGCCCCTCTTAATGAAGTCTAAGGTTGTACTCTCTTTTGGAGACCGCCCTGT
Source organism: Petaurus breviceps papuanus (assembly GCF_028583685.1). Lineage (NCBI taxonomy): Eukaryota > Metazoa > Chordata > Mammalia > Diprotodontia > Petauridae > Petaurus > Petaurus breviceps. The sequence continues at coordinate 2,375,970 of NW_027187400.1, forward strand.
CATTTCACACCATTAACTTCTATAGAACTTGTTGTCCACTGAGATCCCCAAAACTTTTTTTTTCAAATGATTGACCACTTTGACTATTATGGGCTCAATATCATATAAACACATACCTGGAAAATATGGAAAGTCCCTTTCTTAGGAAACCAGGAGATAGAAATAACCAGTTCAATCCTAATATCTAGGAAGTACAAATCATGATGTAATTAGTCAATTAGAATCAGCTAACTGGCATAGTAATAGAGTTGGGCTTGGAATCAGGAAGACCTGAGTTCAAACCTGACCTCAGATACTTACTAGCTGTGTGACCCTAGGTAAGTCACTTAACTTGCCTCAGTTCTTCAGTTATAAAATGGGGATAATAATAGCACCTAATTCACAGGGTTGTTGTAAGGATCAAATGAGATAACATTTATCAAATATTTAGCACAGTAACTGGTATTTAGTAAGTGCTATATAAAATGCTAGCTATTGTCACTATTAATTCAATCAATAAACACTGATTAAGCACCTACTACATACAGGCACTGTGCTAAGCAATATTTTAATAGCAATTGCTATTATTACTATTAATTTTTATAATTCCAATATCATAGGTAATAGGACTAAGAAGGATCTCAGGTCTTTGCATCTTTAGCCTCCCCTAGCTTAGATATTGTTCTAGCCTAGTACTTCCTTCCCTAGGGAGAGGTTGGGGAGCAGATAAATGGGGATCGGGAGCCAGTCCATATAGGCCTAATAAATTTTCCTTGGAGGGGTTGGGGTAGGGGGTCCATGTTCCTGAAAGCCTTAGTAACTTTATCTATACAATCAAGAGAGAGAACAAGAAAGATGACTGGCTAGAGAATCGTTAGTTCTTAGTTCCAAGACTATTATACCAGGCCCCATTTACCCTTAAGAGGGTGAGTCAGCATTCAGATTGAGATGGCTAGAAGAGGGAAGAATATCCATAAATACAGCCCCTCACTCCAAAAGAAATCTATCAACTCATGTTTAACTTTATTGGTCCTACATGAGACTAGTTCAGGTGAAAGGGCCTCTACTCTCTTTGTCTAACCCATTATAACACTGTGTAGTCCGAGAATGTGTGGGTCATCAAAGTGGTCTGGCCTATTATGTACTTGTCCCACAGTAGGCACTTAATAAATGTTTATTGGCTGACTGGTTGGTTGATTGGATAGAGCCAGCAATCTGGAAGCTATTAGAGTATGTAGCAAGAAAAATATGGGGAACCAGAAGGGGAAGGGGAGTGGACCAAAGATGTACATATGTGTTCTCATACCCTTGCTATGAGTGACTATATCCATGTATATAGTTTGGATTTTTACCAATAATTCTAGTAATTAGATCTGCTTTGTATAAGACTTTATCTATGCTCCTTAAAATCCCAAATCTGACATGAATAAATCCAGGTTCAAAGGAACTTACAGGATTTCAAAACTGCAAGGAAATTTGCAACACAGGTATTCCAATGTCGAATCAGAGACTCTCAGATTTTGAAGGAGCCCTATGTGAGGCCAAGTAGTGACCTGAACAGAAATTCGCTCTGTAGCATCTCCATCAAATTGGCAGAAAGAATCTTCCTGAAGACTTCAACTGAAGGAGAACTTGGTATCTCCTGAGATGTCCCAATTCATTGGTGGACAGTTCTGATTATATGGAAGTATGAAGTATGCCCTTATCTGGAGCCAACGTCCACCTCCCTTTCATTTACTGGCACAGAGCTAGAACCTTAAACATCATCATTGACTGTCTAGTCCAATCCTTTTATTTTATAGATGAGGAAACTGAGGCTCAGAGAGGGGAAGTGACTTATTCAAGGTCTCACAGAGTTTAAGTAGCAAAAGTGGTATTTGAACTTGGGTTTCTCTCTCAAAATCCAAGACTCTTTCTGAGATCAAACTATTGTGATATTTGTTAGAAAGTTCTCCCTTAGGATAATCCAAAATTTACCTCCCTATATCTTCACCTCTGTGACCTTGGTAACCTCCTCTAATATCAAACAGAACAAGTCACATAATCTAGATACAAATCCTGCCTCTGACTTTTACTAGCTATGGTCAAATCATTTAATCCCTGTGGGTCTCAGTTTCTTTGACTGTTAAATGGTTAGACCAGGTAAACCCCAAGGTCCCTTTCAGTTTTAAATCTACAATTCTGTGACCCTAAATCTAATCCCTCTTTTATGCGACAGCCTTTTAAGTAACTGAAGAAAGATATCACATGCCTCCAAGTCTACTTCTCTCTGGGCCAAACATACCCAGTCCCTATATGCCTAAACATACCCTTATATGTCCTTATATGGTATAGATTGGGTGGGGAACCAGCAGTCTCAAGGCCACATGTGGCCTTCTAGGCCCTCGGGTGTGGCCTTTTGACTGAGTCCAAGTTTTACAAACAATCCTTTTATTAAGGGTATTTGTTCTGTGAAGTTTGGATTTAGTCAAAGGGCCACACTTGAGGACCTAAAGGACCACATGTGGCCTCAAGGGCACAGGTTCCCCACCTCTGGTATAGACAATCAATCAATCAACAAGAGTTTATTAAATGTCTACTGTGTTCCCGGCACTGTACTAGGCATTAAGGATACAAAGAAACAAAAATGAAATAGTCCTTGTCCTCAATAAGCTTAGATTCTGAAGAAGGGAGACAGCACATAGAATGATATACACAAATAAGATATAAATATATCCTAGGTATGACATTGACCCCCACCTTTGCCATCTGAAATAGTTCATTTACCCAACCTGTACTCAAGCTGGAAAGTCTGGGGTGGGAGTATACCACATGGCTACCACTTAAACTCTCTCTTGGGGTCCTAAAGGTAACCCCAGTTATGAAAGAGATAGACTCCTGTTGCTTTGCACTATAATTTCTGAGCCCCCACTGGTGAGCTTCCTATTTACCCAAAATCAATCAGTCATGATGACACCACTGATGCTGAAACATGAAACAATTACTAACTTAAAAAGCAAAAGCAATAACATTAAAAATAAAAAGCAGGAATGAACATAACATTTACTCAATGAAAGGCAAGCGCAGAAATAATCATAACATTTACTCAATAGAAGGCAAAAGCAGGAATAATCATAACCTTTGCTCAATAGAAGGAAAAGTAGGAATAGTCATAACATTTACTCAATAAAAGACAGGAGCAGAAATAATCATAACATTTACTCAATAGAAGGCAGGAGCAGGAATAATCATAACATTTATTCAATAGAAGACAAAAGCAGGAATAATAAAAATATAACAGTCCACCCATCAACCTGGTTCACACTCTTCCATCACTTCACACAGTGTCCGTGGGGAAGAAAGGGCATATACTTATAAAAAGCCAGAGAGAAGGTGCATGGGTAGAGAAGTACACATTCCCCAGGGAAACTCATGATTATGAACAGCAGTCTTTGATGCCCTGGTCCTCTTTATAGAACAAATTGTAGTATATGTCACCTGCTGGGTAGAACCGCTTCTCTGCCATCTGCTCTCTTACTGGTCCTCCCAGATCTCTGCTCTCAAAGCCATTTATTGTTTAGTTTTATTTTCCTGATCTTCTTCTGCTGACTTTTTCCTATGCTTTCTTCTCCAGGTTCTAACATCTAAAATAAATGTCTCCTTATAATCTATGAGTCACCTCTACCTTCTGATATAAAATAAGAAGAAATAACATTTATATAGCATTTTTACACGTTCTATCTCCTTTGACCTTGACAATAACTCTAGGAGTTTGGTGCTACTATTATTTCCATTTTACATATAAGGAAACTGAGGCTGAGAAAGGTTAAGTGAGTTGTCTAGGATAAAAAATGCTGCAAAATATCTGAAGTGGGATTTGAACTTAGGCCAACCTAATGCCAAGTCCCTCACTCTAGATACAACGTCAGATCTGGAATCAGGCAGACCTGGGCAAGTCACTTAACCTGTATTCCTTTTGGTTTTCTCATCTGTAAAATGGGGATAATAATATCATTTAACTCCCAAGATCGTTGTGAGGATAAAATGAAATAAGATATATAATTGTTGCAAACCTTAAAGTTCTATATGCTGGTCTCTGTCATCATCATTATCATTGTTACTATTATTGGAAACTGAGGCCCAGTGATATGCTAAGTAACTTGACCAATTTCATGTGACTAGCATATAACTGAGCTAGTGTTAAGATCCCAGGTCTCTGAACTCCAGGTCCCTAGCCATACCCACATCCTTCCAGTAGATTTATCCACTAAATTCCATGGCATTGGGGAAGATTGCTAGATTTGGGGGGCAAGGGTTGTCAAGTGGCCTGGTTTGAATCCTGGTTCTTCTATTTGCTACTTATGTGACCTTGGGCAAATAATTTTCCTCCCTCTGGGCCTCAGTTTCCTCATCTATAAAATGAGAGATTTGAACCAAATGATCTCTCAGGCGTCTCCCACTGCTCCCCATTTTCTGAGTGAAAGATGACTTGCCATGGGCTGCTATTGAAAGGTAAACACCCCACATCATGCCCCTGGACAGTCTTCGCACCCTCCTTCAGCACGGCAGCCATCCAGCTCCGGAAGCAGCCTCGTCCCACGGTGTCTCACGTTGATGGATTTCCCATTCTCTTTGCTGTCCTTGTAGCAATTTTCTCAGTGTCTCTCTGGGAGTGTGTGTGTGGTTAGGGGCACATTTATACCCTAATGGACATCTTCCACTTCGGGTGCTGTTTCCCAGGATGGGATCTTCCTTCATTCTTGACATCTCCGCCTTGGTTTTCGAAAAGAAAAAAAGACAATTTCCATCAAAACCCTGGAGCGAAAAGGGGAGGAATGTGCATGCTGGTAGCTAGGAGGGGACCTTTGGAGATTAGGGGAGGCTCCTGGGGAGCTTGGGATCCCCCCCCACTCAGAGGCTTGTCTCAGTGGAACGCTGGAAGGGGGAGTGGTGTATCATCATCTGAGCTCTCACGCTCACACACTCTCACACAGAGTCCCCAAGTCAAGATTCAAACCCAGGTCTTCCTGGCTTGTTCCCCCCACCATGCTGCCTCCCTTCGATCTCCTCCCTTTGAGACAATTATAACGCAGTGATGAGGTCATCAGTTTGGGTGATGCCCCGGCTGGTACAGGTCCCAGCTCATTCCTGCCCTCCCATTCTGTGTGATGTATGACCCCGTCTTCCTGTTCATCCTCCCTAATGCATCCATCCATTACACAGACCACCTTTCTCTGCGTCTTTCCAGATCAGTCCCTGGACTGTCCAGAGGGCATTGCTTTGTTCTTGATTACCTCCCGTTCCTCTATTGCTGGTATTTTTGGGGCCTGGGCAGCAGAAAAGGCATTGGCCCTTGAATGAAGAGGGTTAAAGACCTGGCTTTTACACACACTGCCCAGTTCCAAGGGTTGGGAGCAGGAAGGGTCTTTTGAGGTCACTGAGCCAACCCCCTCATTTTACAGATGAGGAGAAAGGGAGTGACTTTCCCAGGGTTCTCTAGGGATCAGGGACAGGGCTGGCATCTTTGGATAACAAAAGGATTTACAGCTGGAAGAATTGGTGTGGATTTCTCTCCCTCAAAGCCCAGACTATTTCCAAGGTATCATAGTGACTGATTTCCCAGGGCAAATTCATTCACCTCTCTAGGGCTCACTCATTTACAAAGTGAGTGAGGTGGGACTCAACTATGGCTCAGGTCCCTTCAGTACCACTACTCATGCCAGGTCTTCAATGACAGCACCACACATCCCTCCTCCACTCCCCATGTGTTTATTCAGGAGAGTCCAGGTTAATAGGAACAACCCATCTCCGCCTTAAGTGGGAAGTACATGGGAAAAAAGTTGCTGCTAAAGGGCAGTCTGAGGGAGCACAGAAAGGAAAGAAGTTCACCCACTTTGCCCCCATTCCATCCAGGGCAGGTCTAGACCACTGAATCCTATGCAACAAACCCAGGATCTGTTTAACTATAATACTGAGGTAACTGGATAGAGAGTACTAATCCTGGAGTCCAGAAGACCTGAGTTCAAATCCAGCCTCAGACACTTATTAGCTATGTGGCCCTAGGCAAGTCACTTAACCTCTCTTTTTCTCCGTTTCCTCAACTATGAAATGGAATAATAATAGCATCTGCCTCATAGGGTTGTTCTGAGGGTTGAATGAGATAAGTATGAAAAGTGCTTTGTGAATGACTAATATGGAAACATTGTTTTACATGATTGCACATATATAACCTGTATCAAATTACTTACTGTCTTAGGGGAAAAAGAGGAAAAGGAGGGAAGGAGCAAAATTTGGAACTCAAAATCTTACTTAAAAAAAGAGTGCTAAAAGTTGTCTTTACATGTAATTGGAAAAAATAAAACACAAGAAAAAGGAAAGGAAGGAAGGAAGGAAGGAAGGAAGGAAGGAAGGAAGGAAGGAAGGAAGGAAGGAAGGAAGGAAGGAAGGAAGGAAGGAAGGAAAGAAGGGAGGGAGGGAGGGAGGGAGGAAGGAAGGAAGGAAGGAAGGAAGGAAGGGAAGAAGGAAGAAAAAAGGAAGGGAGGGAGGGATGAAGGAAAGAAGGAAACTGCTTTGTGCACCTTAAAGTTCTATCTATATAAATGGTGACTATTGTTCAACCTCAGGTCTTCCTGATTCCAAGTCCAACACACCAGCCACCAGGATGCCTGGCTGCCTCTTAGGTAAGACCCCCTATGACTTGCCCCTGTAGCCAGGTAAACAAACCTAGTGGCTGAGGTAGAGATGCAGGAGTCTTCTTTCCCCAACCCAACCATTTTGACAGGTGTGACCCTCATTCAAATGCCAAATAAGGAAGTTGGGCCTTCTGTGCAGCAGTTAGTTCCCTCCTAGCCTTAGTCACTGAATAGGTGTTGCCTCAGTCAGAAGGAGACTTGTTAAAGACCCTAGCTTAAAAAGGCCAAGATCTCCCATTGCATCCTGGGCCATCTCCAGTCATCCTGATCCATATCTCACCACTAGACCCAAATGACTCTGGAGGACAAAGTGAGGCAGGTGACTTTGCCCAGTCCTCCCTCACTTAAAACCAGTTCATTTGCATGTCATGGCATCACCTCTATGATGTAATGGTCCTCTTTGAGAACAAAGGACAAACAATAACAATCCCTCCATGGCTGGGATCATTTCTAAAAGAAATTACCTAACCTGCTTGGCCAAGCTAGGACCTCCCAAGATGGGCTTCCACTCCTAAGGGCATTCTCTTTCCCATCTCCACCTAGGCCTTTTGAATGGTCAGCTGGTCTTTGCCTGGGAAGATGGGTTAATCAGAAGTCAGAGAGCACAGTTGTTCTCAAACACCTGGCTGCATCTTCAAATAGAGGCTTGATCTCTAGCTAGGACCACAGGGGTCTGTGGCTGTTCTTACAAGGACAGAGACCGTATCTTCTTCCTTTTATCCTGCGTCCCCAACCTCAAGCAACATTGTGCTAGTCACACAGGAAAGGCTTTGGGAATGGAGTTGTATGAGACCAGCATTCCCTTGCCGTGAGAGGGTCGGAAGTCTGACGCTTGAGTTGAGGTACATGGGGTGATGGTAATGGATGAAGGAGAGAAGCTGTTTTTATTCTATGTTTCCCAGATGGATATCACTCTTCCTGACAGAGCATTCCAGAGAATGATGGGTAAGATGGTAACAGACCTATTACCAACCTTTTTTTTTTCACCCAGGGCAAGCAAGTAACAAAATAAATCCTAAAATCGTTGTTTTAAAGACAAATTCAATGAGGAAGGGGAGGCCCCTCTTTACCAGCACATAAGTGGGAGATACAGACCATCCCAAAGTCACTCTGGGGGAGGGAGGAGAGAGAATAAAGCGATGTGAAGTCCGGGAAGAATTCACTGTGGGAGGAGCATTGCTAGTAGTTTGCGATTTTAATTACTTATTTCTGTTAACTAAGTATGAAGTTACTTGTCAATAGATAAAAGGAAATGCTATCAATCCCCTCTAAATGTTGACACTGTGGATCAAAACCCAAGCCTCCTTGCTTTAGTTTTAGTTCTAGCCCATGGTGAAGGGTCTCAAAAACACAGCAATAACTAATGTGTCTATAATTACATGATAAAGTTTTCCAAGTTCTTGATAAACGTTATCTCATTTGATCTTCACAATAACCCACTGGGGTGCGTACTTCAGGTTTTACAAATAAGGGCACTGAGGATCAGAGAAGTTGAATTATTTGCCCAATGGTAAAAACAAAACAAAACAAAACAAAAACCTAATGTCAGAGGTAGAACACTTTGACAGAAAATTCAAAGTGACTAATGAATGTATAGGCACAACTAATTCATTTAGTTCAATGAATAATAATTAATAATAATGATGATTATGATAGCTAGCATTTAAATGGGGCAGCTAGGTGACTCAGTAAATAGCCAACACTGGACTTGGAACTGGAAAGACTCATTTTGATGAGCTCAAATCCAGCCTCAGACACTAACTAGCTGTGTGACCCTGGGCAAGTCACTTAACCCTGCTTGCCTCAGTTTCCTCATCTGTAAGATGAACTGGAGAAGGAAATGACAAACTATTTCAGTATCTCTACCAAAAATACCCCAAATAGGGTCACAGAGACTCAGATGTTTCTGAAAAATGACTTAATAACAATAGCATTTATAATAGTGCTTTCAGGTTTGCAAGCTCATTATAAATATTTAATTAATTTTATCTTCACAACAATCTTGGGAGGTAGGTAGGGGCTGTGATTATCCCCATATTAAAGAGGGGGGAAACTGAGGCAAATGACTTACCTAGAATCACACTAGTATCGGAGGCAGGATTCAAACTCAGGTCTTCCTGGATCCAAGTCTTGTGTGCTATCCTCTGTACCGCATATCTCCATCTAAGTTATCAAATGCCTACCATGGGCCTAGGAGACATGAGGACAAAACTGAGTATTCCTCAACCTCAAAAGAAGCTTCTATTCCATTCAGTGTCTCCTAGTTCCACTACCACTGTCCAGATAGTGACTGCAGTAGAGCTCAGAATCAGAAAGAACCCACACTGTAATTCTATCCAGAATTTCTCCTGGCTGTGTGACCCTGGGGAAGCCCCTAGACTTCTCTGATGTTCAATTTCCTCATCTGAAAATTTTTGGTAACATTGGTACCCGCCTTAAAGGGCTGTTGCAAGGATCGAATGAGCTAATAATGTCTACCAAGTGCTTTCCAAGCCTTAGAATGCTTTAAAAATGTCAGCTGCTATTCTATCCTGCTGCCGGCCAACTCCATTGGAGCAGGTGGTTTCTATATTCAAGTTAGAGGGATACAAGCTCACATTCACAGGGAATTTACCTACTTACAAGTTATTGCTATCAAAACAAAGGCTAGAGAGAGGACATATGGCAGCTTCTAACACAGCCACCATGGGTCCCTTTTATCTAGAATTCAGGAAATGCCACAGTAGATGGGAGGTTCAGCCAGGGGACCGCCAGCATTTCCAGGACTACAGATTGGCTATGAATGGCCTACTTCTCCCCCTGAGCTGACGGGGAGGGTAAAAGGAGGAGATATTCCCTTGGACATGTGGAAATAAGCCATTTTTAGAGAAAGGGCAGCAGAGTGGGGAGAGATTTGGAACCAAAGGACATGGGTCCAGTTCCCAGCTTTTCCACTTACAATCTGTGTGACTAGAGGCAAGTCTCTTCAAGTTGCTGATTCCTCTGTTAAAAAAAAAACACAAAAAACTGGGAGTTGAACTAAGTGACTTCTAAGGTCCCTTCCAGTTCTAAAGCTAGTCTAATGGTTCCTGCTTTCAGAGGCAGAATTGCATAATGGGGAAAGTGAGGCTTGGGTTCAGATCATGACCACCATAAGTGCGAGATGTTTGATCCTGGGAAAATATTTCTCTGAGCTTTAGTTTCTTTCTGTATAAAATGGTGGGGATAATAATATCACCTACCTGGCAGGGTTACTGTGAGGATCACTGAAGTAAAAAATGTCTGCAAAGTGCTTTACAGATCTTAAAGTGGTTTATAAATGTCTATTATTATTACTTTGTTGTTCAGTCATTTTTCAATCATATCCAACTTTTTGTGAACTCATTTGGGGTTTTCTTGGCAGAGACACTGCAGTGGTTTGCCATTTCCTTCTCATTTTACAGATGAGGAAACTGAGGCAAACTGGATGAAGGGACTTATCCAGAGTAACCCAGCTAATAAGTCTCTGAAGCCAGATTTGAATTTCGGAAGATGAGTCTTCCTGACTCCAATCCCAGCTCTCTACTCACTGTGCCTACTTTTAGTATTGTTGTTGTTGTTATTGTTATTTTTACTACTACTCCTCTTCCTTCTCTTCTTCCTCCTCCTCCTCTTACTATACTACTATTACTACTACTACTATGCTAGTACTACTATAACTACAACTACAACTCAGGCACCCTTTACAAGCACATCAGTCCAGGGTGAGAAAACCTTCCGACCTACGATGATACCATGATGGAATACAGCAACACAGGAGGTCATTGTCCTGGAGCTAGACGGGACCTTAGTCAAACTCTATCATATTACACATGGGTAAACTGAGGTCCAGGAAGAGTTGATTTACTTGTAGTCACATAAGTAATAAGTGACTGAGCCATGATTTGGATTGTCAGTTGTTCCTGGGACTCAAGAACCAGCAATCAATCATTCCTCCCATTATACTATGAACAGATCAGAAGCACCCAGGATGCCATAATTTCTGTGATAGTGGTTTCAGCACCACCCCTCTTCCCCCAACAGAAAATAAGTTCCTTGAGGGCAGAGTCTGTTTGCTATTTTTTTCTTTGTATCCTTAGAGTATGGTACAGTTTGTAGCACATACTAGACATCTAGTCAATGCTTTCTGGATTAAACTGAGTTGGGTTCAACTATAGATATATTTATATATCCATAAGGGGATATCTATCTATAGCAACATTTTTCTCTCTCTCCATATATATACATATATTATATATACATATATTATATGTATATATATACATATATAATGTGCCACCTAGCTGCCTCTGTATAGGAAGTGAGGTGGTACAATGGATAGAGCTTCATGCCTGGAGTTAGGAAGATCTGGGTTCAAATCCAGCCTTGAACACTTTTAATAGCTGTGTGACCCTGAGCAAGTCACTTCACCCCATTTGCCTCAATTTCCTCATCTGCTAAATGAACCAGAGAAGGAAATGACAAACTACTGCAGTGTCTTTGCCAAGAAAACCCCACGTGGGGTTACAGAGAGTCAGACACGACTGAAAACAACCAAAACAACAAAAACATAGATACATCTGTCATTTTGGCTGCTTCTGCCAAGGCGTCCTCCCCATGGGAGGATCACGGAAGGAATCTTTGATATAAGAAAAAGAAACTTGGATCCAATTGAAATCCAAGGGCTGCCACTCACAGTCTAGGCCACCTTGAGGGAGTTCCCTTTCCTTCTCTAGGACTAGCTTTTCTCTTCTCTAAAATGTGGAGGTTGGATTACAAGATTTCCAGGGTACTTTCCAGTTCTTAATCATAGGACCCAACTCTTTCATTTTTCATATGAGGTTGATGAAGCCTCCAGGAGGGCAGTGACTTGTTCAGGGTCACACAAGTAATAGGTGGCAGAACCACATTCACAAAAATATAGATTTAAGTGGGAAGGGACCTTAGAGCAGGGATGAATTTGGTTCTGCTCTGCTGGCTTGGGAGAACCCATAGTTAAATTTTCAATTGGAATGTTTACACCTTAGAAATTGGCAAGTGTTGAAAATTAGGAGCTGACTTATTATTTTGTTGATTAACCTTAAGAAATTGATGGGGCGATATTAATAAGGTAAATCCAACTTAAAAGTGTAACATTCGAACATTCCCACCCCCAGCTCACCAGCACACTCTCATCTTAAAGGCCATTTTGTCCAGTTTCTTCATTTTACATAAAAGAATACTGAGTCCCAGAGAAGTTCAGTGATTGATCCAAGGTCATAGAGTCAGTAAATGGCAGAGGGTGTGAAGGCTGGTCCTCTCCTAAATCCACTTCTCTTTCCGTTGTATTGTGCTGCTTCTCCCAGGAGCCCCTTCTTAGCACAGTGGCATACAGTAGTCAGGTTTTGTTTGTCTGTTTTTCTTTTTGAGAGAGAACTCCCTATCTTTCCCAGCAGCCCCTCCTGGGCCACATCCCACTGCCAATCAGCATGAAAGCTTTGATTTGCTCCTTTTCCAACCGAGGCTGATTCACTCCTCCTTAGCCAGCCTGGTTTCCCCTCCTCCATCCCAGAGCTTTCTCATGTTGGTACTGGCCTGAGTGCAGACACCTGGTTGGCTTTAACTCTCCTATAGCTCAGAACTCTTGGGCTCAAATGAGCCACCAGCCTCAGTCACCCTCACTAGCAAAAATTACAGGCATGCTGCCACCTGGTCCAGCACATAGTAGGTTCAAAATAAATGTCTGCTGTTCACCGATTTGACTGCTTAGCCTGAAGGAAAATCTTGTGACAGAGTGGGGGGTGGCAAGAAATAGCAGAGAAGTCTGCAAGCATTTAAGGCCTGTCATGTGGAAGAAGGATTGCACTTGTTTAGTTTGGCCCCAAATGGCAGAACCAGGAGCACTGAACAGAAGTTAGGAGGCAGCGGTTGGCTTTTCTGTTTTTTTGTTTCTGTTTGTTTTGTTCTGTTCTTCTTTGGTTCCATGGTAATAGAATTTCCCAAAAAACAGGCAATGGAAAGGGGGAATGGGCCACGTCAAGAGGTAGTGAGATCCCCATCTCTGGAGGTCTGCAAGCCCAGACTGGCTGACCACTTATCTGGGGTTGCTGCAGAGGTCTTGTCCGCTTGTGCGGCTCTTGGGCCAAGCGACCCCTGAGCTGATTTATGGCTTGGACATTCCAGTTCTCTGATTCATTGTTTAAGAAGCCCTTGTTTTCCCCTGATTTGGAGACTGCTGCTAAGCGGAGCAGAGCCACCTGGTCCCTGGGGATCACGCAGGAAGAAAATAGAGATATAGATTTGTATTTGAAGCCAGGAAAAAAAAAACCTGAAGGCAAACAGAACATAATTACTCAACTGGAAGAGGGCCAGGCCGGCAGGGGAGCCCGCCCAGCCCTCCCCCATCAGCCTTGCTGTCTCTGATCCTGTTTCTTTGAGTATTTTCTTCCTCCACCCAGCTCAGACTCATTCACTGGGCCATCCACATGTAAACAAAGGACTGGTGATGCTCTCAGAGTATGGAAACATACGATAGCTAATATCCCAAGATGGTGCTTCCATCCATCAAAGCCTTTTAGAACACGGCTCCGTCAGGGGAGCCAAGGCGTCCTCGATGATGAATAATACAGAAGACAGAGAAGGGAAGACAAAAGGGAACCTGAAGGGGAGAGGACGAGGTGTGGAAAGCAGACAGATCACACGGGCCAGCTGTGGGGAGGGGCAGTCATCTGTGACGACCCCAAACCATCCTCTGCCATCATCCTCACTGCTGGAACCTTGAGGGCCAAGAGGAGAACTGAGCTGGGGGGGGGGTCTTACACGAGCAGAGTCTCAGACTTGGGGTTCTCTTCCCTCTAAAGAACATCTCGAGGTCAGAGTTGGCTTCCTGTCCATGTGCTACCAGACCCCAAAGATGACTTGTGGGTTGTGGCTGATAAATCACATAGGCCATGTCTACAGTCTTCTATTCTGTTCTTTAGGCCATGACCTAGCAAGGGCATTGGCAAGGTGGGAGAGTATTCAGCCTGGGGTAGCCAGGTTAGTGAACAGCCTTGAACCCATACCTTATGAGAATCACTTGCAGGAACTGGGAATTTTTAGACAATACTCATGAGGTTTATGAAACCTTCAAACGTTTGGCAGTTGGTACTTGGAGGAGGGATAAGCCTTGCTCTCTTTGTCCTAGAGTAAGGATGGGGAATCTATAGTCTTAAGGCCACAGGTGGCCTTTTAGGTCCTCAAGTATGACTGAGGACCAATTCAAACTTCACAAAACAAATCCCCTTCATAAAAGAATTTGTTCTGTACGACTTGGACTCAGTCAAAAGGCCACACTCAAGGACCTAGAAGGCAACATGTGGCCTCAAGGCTGCAGGTTCCCCATCTCTGTCCTAGAGGGAAGAACCAGGAGCAAGAAATTGCATAAAGGCAGATTTTGCATGTCAAGAAAAACTTCCTAACCATCAGAGAGCTAACAAAAAGGGGAAAGGGCTGCCTTGGCAAGTAATGATAGCGAGCATTATATAGTTCCTAAAGTCTTTGCTTATGTTATCTCATTAATTTTATACTAACCATATGAGATGATATACCCATTTTACAGATGAGGAAACTGAAGATGGTTTATTTGCCCATGGAAACACAAATAGATCCAAACTCGGGGCTTCCTGAGTTCTATCACTCTATGCTCAATGCCATTTAACCTACTCTACAGGTGATGTGTTCTCACTCCCTGGAGGTAGTCAAAAAAAAGTCTACAGAAGCAGGTAGAACTTCTGGTAGGAATTTTTACTAAGGCAAATGTTAGACAAGATGACAACTGGGGTAACTTCCCACTCAGAAATTCTATGACTCAAGGAGCATAAGAAGCCTGGGGATTTGAAGATCCAGGTTCTAATCTTGGTTCTGGCCCTGATTCATTATGTGATTTTGCAAAAGTCATTTTCTTATCTATAAAATAAAGGGTTTGACTAGCCTAAGGTCCATCCCAACTCTAACACTGATCCTATGCTGTTCAACATTGTCATCAATGACTTGGGTAACAGATTAAGAAAAAAATGAAATGTATTGAGGATATGTGGAAAGCCCTGAATTTGAATCTAAAAACAATAACAAAAAAAATTACAACCTGAATAAGGTTGTAATTGAGACAATATGGCTAGACAACAAACATTTCATTTAAAAATGATCTGAAGGCTTTTAGTGGACCGCAAGCTTGATATGAATCAGGAGTATGTCATGGTATCATAAAAGCTAATGTTATGTTAGATCACATTGAAGTTTCCAGATTCTTTGATGTCCTCTCCCATCCACAGCCCCTACTGTCCCCTGTACCGATCAGTCCACAGGTGAAGTATTGTTCCGAGCTCTAAGCATCACATTTCAAGACTGGTGCTGATCAGTGTGAATGTGTGCAGAAGAAGGCAGCCAGGATGACAGGAGGACTGAAGAGCATTCTATATTAGGAAGAGTTGAAGGAAATGGGTATATTTAGCCTAGAGAAGAGAAAATTGGGGTGGGAGGAGGCAGGGGAATGTGGAGAGGCAAGGTCAAACCTTTGAAGGGTAGTCATGAGGAAGGATTCATCTTGCTTGTGTTGTTGTGGCTGTTGTTGAGGATCTGGCCAAGTGTTCTGTATACAGTAGGTGCTGAATTATTGTTTGTTGAATGGCTATTTGGCCTCAGTAGGTAGAACTAAGACGAAAAGGTGGCAGTTACCAGGAAGTAGATTTTGACTCCACATAAGAAGAAAATGTCATGACAATTAGATCCATCCCAAAGTGGAAGGAGAATCCTTTGGAGGAGGGGTTTGGAGGATAATGGGTTCTTTATGATGTAGGATTGTTTTCTGGGAATGTGGAAGAAAAGATTTATGTCTGTGATGATGTGGATCTAGGTGAGTTTCAAAATCCCTTCCAACTCTGAGACTCTTAAGTTCTGTACTCTAAGAGCCCTCCTACCTCTGACATTCTGTGTTCTAAGGGCCCTCCTAGCTCTGACATTCTGGAGTCGAAGGTCTATTCCAGCTCTGGCATTCCGTGACTTTATACTTTTCCAAGGACCTGGCCTTGCTATGGCTTCTGTCTCCTGGGACCCTGCAGCTTGTCCCTGTCTCTCTCTACTCCAATTTCCCTCTCTTGAACTTAAAAAACGGCTTCACTTAAAAAGCCATCTGGGAAAATGGATGGGATCTCAGTACATTTTGCAGAATAAGTTTTCAGGGAAGAGAGCCAGAAAAAAATGGTCTAGGCCATATAATCCCCATCTTATTAAAGCTCATAACTCTGACCCTTAGAGAATTGTATATTTTCTATTGTAAATTCATCCCCACAACACACTGGGGTGAGTTCTCATTTGTCTTCCAGTGGGACGCCTCTAAATTCCTTGAGCCTGTCCTTTCCCTCTCTCTCAGCCCAAGAGAAAATCACTGATCTTTCATCAGTGAGATGTTAAAGCTGTGCCTCCTCTCATCAGTGTCTTTCCCCTCATCTGGGACCTGACCAGCTGGACTCCTTGTGGCTTTCTGCCAGAGAAGTGGCATCTCCTCCCTGCACACTTCATGACTCTGGCTTCCTTTTTTTCCTCCCCTCCAAACCCAGTTTGGTTTCTTAAGCTCTTGCTTCCTTCATCACTTACTCACATCTAGTCATTTGCTCAGACCATAAGACCCAGCTAGTGCAGGCCTTTTGCCCCTGGACCTGCCTCTGCTTATCCTCTCTTCACTGGACACAGGGATCCTTCAGATCTCCTAAGACCCTGCCCTTCTCTACCCTCTGGGAGCCCCTCAGGCTTGAGGGTCCATCATGGGGTGGATACCCTGGGATTAGAGGGTGAAAGAATTGTCCTTTATCTCAGTCTTTTATTTCTAGACAGCCCTGGGCCTGCCAGGCCTTCATAAATCACAGCCAGCCTGGAAGAAGCATGATATGAGGAGATATGTACTGGTTTTTGGAATCTGAGGACCTTGATTCTAATTCCAGCTTTGTCCTTTACTAGCTATGGGACCTTGGGCAAGTCATATGTGAGCCTATTTCATCACTTGTCAAAATTAGGTGTTTGGACCTGATCTAGGATCTTATGATGCACCTACGACCAGAGAGAGCATTCTCCTATCTCTCCTGCTGCTGGATACAAGCAACCCTGCTTTTTACCTCTTGCTCAGGAAACAAAAATCAATTCAATATTGCCATTGCTGTTTTAAAGGTCAGCACAATCTGTCACCCTGAGGTGACAACTTAGAATCTCTGTGACCCCTGGGAAAAAGCTCCCTTCCCTGGTCACCAATCCCCAATAGGAGATGGATCCCCCGGTAGAATGTAAGCTTCCAGAAGTCCAAGGACAGCCTCATTTCTATGTGTATCCCTAGCACCTAGAGTAGTAACTTAAGAGATGCTAAATACATGTTGGTTGATTGATTACCCTGGGATTTTAATAGTTGTTGGTCAATTAAATAGTCAAGTCAAGTCAACAAGCATTTATTAAGCTCTTCCAGGCACTACCTAAGCAGCTAAGTGAGCTGAGGATAGAGAAATGCAAGCAAAAAGAAAGACCATCCATGTCCTCAAGAAACTTACATTCTAATTGAAAGAGACAACAATTAAAGGGAGCTGAAGAAGCAGGAGGATGGAGGGATGGTGGTAGACTAAATCCTGGAGAGATGAGTCAACAGTGCAGCCTGGAGAGGAATGAAGGCATGGGTGGCCTGCACACTCCTCTTTAATTTGGAGGCTCACTCTCAAACATTTGTGAGAAAGGTAATGCTGGGGTTAGCCATCCCACTGACCTTTCCCTCTGCAGACCATATCTATAGTATTGTAGTCCCGGTTTTAGGAAGGGCGTGGGTGCCCTGGAGAGTACAGAGGATGACCTGTGTGCTAAAGGGACCAGGGGGCCAGGCATGAGAGGATTCCATTGGAAAGAGTCTAGAGAAGATGAGATTTGGAGAGTGTGGAGAGACCATGGTCATAAGTCTGCAAATGCCTGAGTTGGAATTTTGAGCCTCTTTGCCCCAGAGGGCTGAACCTAATAGCAATGGGTGGACCTTATAATGCCATATTTCTGGTCCATACGTGGAAAGTTGCCGAAGAATTAGGACTTCAGTTCCAAAGCAGAGCAGGTAAGTATTTTACCATCACTAACAGACTTCAAGAAGATGCTGGATTGACCATGTGTCAGTGATATTTGGGAGGGGACTCCTGCTCAAGCATATACTGGACCCCTCCAGGTCCGATATTCCTACATTCTGGCTACTACATGCTAAATGTGACATGGGCACATTCACATAGGTAGTAAGAGTTTAAGCCAGGATTAGAAACCAGACCTTCTGACTATAGATCCAGCTCTCTCCTCCACCTCCCACCCCTCACTCTATTATTCTGCCTCCACCCTCATAGAAAGGAGTGATTCTCTTAGACTGGAATCCATATCCCAACCTGGAAGGTCTGGGATATATGCTCTGCCCCACCTAGACAGTAGGAGCAGGACCATCTCCATCCAAGCTGAGCAGAAGAAGTTGGGGAGGCAGAAGGATAGGGAGGACTCTGGAGATAAGGTTTAAGAAAGAAGGCCCAGTGAGGAGGGCCAAGGAATGAAACTACAAAGGGCTGAAAGTCCAGAACTATAGTCTGGGGCATCTTTTTTTTTGCAAGGCAATTGGGGTCAAATGACTTGCTCAAGGTCATGCAGCTAGTAAGGGTAAAATGTCTGAGGCCAAATTAGAACTCAGGTCCTCCAAACTCCAGAACTGGTGCTCTGTCTACTAGTCTGGGGCATCTTACAGATTCATCCTCAAAGATATCTCTGCATCCCAAGCCATCTCCACCATCACCTTCTTTCTTTTCTCTCTTGGACCCTAGGGATCATTCTCCAACTATGACCTGTTTTTCCAAAAAAGGTTTCCCAGGTCCCTGAAGAACACATTGACATCTCCCATATTCCCTCCTAAACCTAAAGCAAATATAGCCCTTTGGAGGCTCTCCATTTTAGTGTGAAAATTAGAAACAGACAGGCATAAAGCACAGTTACTTTATCATCAATTTTATAAGCATGGGATGGGAGTTTGTAAAAAAAAAAAAAAACAACCTGTGGTTTTTGCCATAGACTACAAGCTTAATGAGTCAGTATTGTGTATAGTAGGTAAAAAAAAGTCTTGGTCTGCATTAAGAGAGGCATGTCTTTTTTTTTTTTTTTTTGAGCACACAGCTAGTTTTTGTGTTTAGTGTCTGAGGCCACATTTGAACTCAGGTCCTCCTGACTCCAGAGCTGGTGCTCTATTCAGTGCACCACCTAGCCGCCCCAAGAGGCATGTCTTTACTCTGTCCTAGTCTGAACACATCAGTGGTATCATTACCAGTTCTGGACACTTTTTAGATAGGATATTCTTAATCAATTAATACACATTTATTAAATGCCTACTATGTGCCAGGCACTGGGTTGGAGATACAAAAGGAGGCAAGTGACAGTCCCTTCCCTCGAGGAGCTCCCAGCTAATGATAACCTGGAGAGGTCCAGAGAAGGACAAAAGATGGGTGGAGAACCTTGAAGTCACATCACATAAGGTGAGGTTGTAGGAGATTTCTAGCCTGGAAAAGAGAATATTCCAGCAGGGATTTGATCGCTGTCAGCAAAGATTTCAATAGCTAAGAGGGATTAGATTTGTTCTGTTTGGCTCCAAAGGACAGAAACAGGAGCTATGGGTGAAAGTTTTAAAAAGGCAGATTTAGATTTAAGTCCAAGAAAAACAATAAAGTCTTAACCATTAGAGCTGTTCAGAGTGAAATGGGATCCTTCTCATTGGTGTTCTTCGTGCACAGGCTGGATGACTTCTTGTCTTGTATGGTGTTGTGGGCATTCCTTTCTGAGTGTGAATGAGATTGCCAACTCTGAAAGTCTGCGCCCTGTGATAACTGTGTCTGCTCCCCCTGCCACAAATCTCACCCTCCCCCCCAATACACGCACATATATGACAGGACTCAGAACACAGCAGTTCAAGGTGCACACGGCCCTCTTAGTATTCTATTCCAGGGGTCTGAGCCAAAGGACATGGAAAGGTTTTTTCCCATATGTTGGCTTATCTTGAATTCTACAAACATACATTAAGAACCTACAGTGTGCATGGCCCTAGGCTGGTTATTCCAGGATTGTAAAGTCTGGAGACCATATGTCTGCTTCCATGGAGCTCATGGTGGGGTGATCTTATGTATACACAATAACTATAATACAGAATCTCAGAATTTGAAAGAGACATGAGGTCATCTATTCCATCTCATACTTGAGCAAGTATGATGCTCCAAGACACTCCAAGATACCTGATTGGAGGTGGTTCAGCTCATTTGGCCCCAGATGTAATGGGGTAGTCATTGCTTTCCTAGAGTACCCATTCTGTGTATGAACAACTGATTTCCAAAATGGTATTCTTAACATTGGCGCTGATATTTCCCACGCTGCAGCTTGCCATGGTTTTAGCATGGTTCTGCCCATTGCTCCTTCCCCTTTTTTCATATGGCAACCCCTGCAGTTAGAATGGGTATGCTCCCATGGGGTAGGGTAAGCCCCTTCCTCTCTCTTTTGCTCAAAGAAGGCTTGTGGCATGCTTGAGAGTTATTTGCATACAAGAGGGACCAGCAAAAAAGAGTCCAACATCATGAAAACCTGTAGGCAACAGCAGACACACACGGGAATCTGGACAGAGATGTTTACTGGAAACCAGTCCATTCATCTGACCACCAGTACCCCAACCCAACACCTCCAAAGGAATCAGTACCAATTTGGTAAACTAAATTGGCAGTAGAATAATAGTACCAAAAAGGGGAGAGCAACAGATATGGCAAGGTCCCATGGAACTCAGGAGCAGAGAAGCCAAAACTGAGGATAAGCAAGACATAGAAACATGAAGTAAAGGAGCAAATTGCCTGGCTTGGATGTCCAATGGTACTGTGAGCTATGTGCCCTGTGTAGGTCCTAAGTAGGGGGAAGAAGGTCAAGTCTCTAGTGAATCTGAGGCACAAACAGTAGTTCTATCATTTGAAAGTTGATCAAGTCCTTCAGGGAAATGGGGAGAAAATTTTCTTGAAGGTGCATATAGGCTTGGGTTTGAGTCTTTTCTGTGTTTTTCCCATATAAATTAAATATAATCCCTCTCTTTAATGCCCTTGTTTGCCTGAGTGCTTGTAAGGGAAGCTAAGGGCTGTTTGGGGGAAGAAAATGAACCAGACATTTACATATTCAGGATTTCATTGTGCTGGGGCTCAGCCCAAAGAGCTTTTCACTTCTCTAGGATGGGAGGCAGAAGCCAGAAAGATTTGGGGAAAGGAACCTCCCAAACTGGTCTCTTTTCAGAAGGGCCCCTGACACAAGTCACTTATTTCAATCAATCTTCTTCCAACATTTTTTGAGGCATTTCATCTCCATGGCCAGTAGTTTAAGAACTCACAGAAAACACACACACACACACACACACACACACACACACACACAGCCCAGTGAAGGGAAAGACCAGGGAAGCCAATTCTTTCAAACAATATTCTTCCAACATGGTTTATGGCCCATCACCATCATGGCCAGTGGCTCAAAAACTCACAGCAAAAACCTCCTTTCTCAGATTACCTTTCATCTAATCTTTATATATCTTGTGTGAATGAGTTATTTACTAGACTCTATTATTTGCCAGTCTCCCTCAATAGATTATAAATGCCTTGAGGGGCAAGGATAATTTGATTTTTTTTTTGTATCTCCAATGCCTAGCACATGGTGCCTGTTAGATAGTAGGAGCTTAATAAATGCTCACTGTAATTTCCTGACTGCTACCTCCCTACCCAAGGCCAGCTTCTCTAGCAGCAGCTTCTCACTGTCATACCAAGGATGATGCAGCAAGGCCTCTGCCACACGTTCATAGGACATTGTTTCCGGCATCATTCTGTCCAGGAGGTTCCCAAAGGAGTCCAAGGGCTGCCACTAATAGAATTTGTCTTTAAGAGCTGATTGGATGTGCCTTTTATGATAACCTTGGGCCCATTCTGTGGAGCTTGCCCCAGGAAGTAAAATTGCTGGTTCCAGCTCTGCCCTTACCCAAAGCCTTTCACCCTACTGGAGTCACAGTGCTTTGAGATCATAGGACCATAGGGTCAAAGAGGGAAGGGAATCTTGAGACCATCTCACCTAGCCTTCTCATCTTACAGATTAGGAAATTGAGATCCAAAGAAATTCTGTGACTTGACTAAGGTCTCACAAGTGTTAAGTAATAGATCCAGGATTTGAACCCAGGTCCTCAGACTCCAAATCCAGGGTTCTTTCTACTGTACCATTCCCAAGGCTTGTTCTCTGCCTTAGCCTTAAAGAGCTCAAGGACATGCCCACACCATGATGAGGTATTAGAGCAAGACTTCTGTGGAAGATCCTATCATACCAAGTAATTGAATAATTAATTAAATAATAAAGATATAATGTACTCAGAGGTGCAATTTAAAAATATGTCAAAGACTGTTATCCCCCTACATATGGAAAAGAGATTACTATTATTCCCCCATCAAAAAAAGACTAAGAATGTATCAGGAAACACTGGCCTATATCCTGACTTTCTTATGAATGATCTATTCATGTTTCAAGGATGTATCTTCCCCTAGTACTTAGCACACAGCAAGTGATTAATGAATGCTTCATTCATTCATCATAGAGCTAAAGCTGAAAAGGAGCCCCAGAGGTGCTCTAGGCCAACCCCTTCATATTACAGATGTAGCCCCCAGTGGAGCGGCTAGGTGGCACAGTGAATAGAGCACCGGCCCTGGAGTCAGGAGGACCTGAGTTCAAATCTGGCCTCAGACACTTAATACTTTACTAGCTGTGTGACCTTGGGCAAGTCACTTAACTCCAATTGCCCTGTCTTCCACCCTGGGGAAAAAAGAAAGAGTCCCCAAGTTCACAAAGTAAATAAGCCTGAAGCAGAGACTTGAGATCCAGAGTGATCTTCAAGGTTACATACGATCATATGAAGTCCATATGATCAGAGATTTAGAACAGGGAGGCATCCTTGGAGATGACTCTGCCCCATTTGCCTCATTTTAAGGACCAGAAAATGAAGACCCAGAGAGGTGAAGGGACTTCTCCAAGGCCATATCAAGTATCAGGGGTAATACCCAAACCCAAGCCTGCAGGTCCTGAGCTCTCCATTGACCCACACTGCCTTGCTTTGACAAACATGAAAAGGAAGCAGGCAGGCTTTTGCAAACACACCTTTGCATTCACACAATAACAGAAAAGTGCAGGGATAGCAAGCAACACCCCTTCTTCTTGTTACATGACAAAAAAAGTATTTGACCCTCGGTAGAACAAAATGCAGCTTGAAAGCCTTTCCTCCAACAAGCATCCTCTCATGCTTACATTTAAGATCATACAAGCTTCCTTGACAGGCACAGCCACAGAGAGCTCAGCTCTGAGATTCTCTGATTAGTCCAAGATAACAAGTGAGGAGCAGCCCTCTCCCCACTCCCTGAGCACCTGTGGCAGCCTGGGCATCCTACCTGAGTCAGTGCAGGTGTGCTAATGGGAGCCCTGGAGTCTGTAAGCAGAGGTGGATTGTTGGAGCTTTGGCAAGAGAGCCCAGAGGAGGGCTGCACTGAGGACAGAGGCTGGGACCATGCCTGCCTTGGGATCTTGTGGCAATAAGCTCAATGAAAGCCTGGGAGATCTGGAGCTGTCCACAGCTACTTATCTCCAACTCAGGCTGCAACTTCCCTACTGCAGTCTATTTCAAAAACAAATTGCCCAGAGAAGCCCAGGGAAACGTGACTGTATTGAGTTAGGAAATTCTCCAGAAGGAACTCCAATGCAAATCTGCACCTTCTTGTCTAAGAGAATGGCTTGGAATACTGAGATTAAGTGACTTGTCCAAGGAGACACATTCAGATGCATTCAAGATGGACCGGGCTTTATGCCCTTTACCATGCTACCTGTCACCCTCCCCCCTTTTCATGTTATTTTCCTCTGCTCCCCACCCTACTAGCTGACCAGGTCTGTCTGCTCCCTTATCTCCCCCCACCCCCTCATCAAAATATGCTCATCAGTACACAAGTATTTGAAAAGATCTTGCCATTTACCACACACTGAGCTAAATGCCAAAGATACAAAAGCAGAAGAAATGCCCTCAGTCACACTGAGGTCTAAATTCATTCACCAACCAAAACAAATTATATTTGATAATAGGCGGCAAACCTTAGTGCCTAGAACTATGGTCTCATAATCAGGAAGATTTGGGTCCAAGTCCTACCTTTGATATATATTGACTGGGTGACCCTGGACAAGTCACTTAACCTTAGTGACCCCAGATATCTAAGTTGGAGAGCTGGTACAGAGCTGCATTGGGACAGGGGGCTTCATGACTTGATAAGTTGCTCTAGGCACCAAGATTTCTGTTACACCAAGTTACAGATCTGTGTTAGGCAGATGTTATACCCATTTTACAGATGAGGAGGCTGAAGACAAGACAAGTGAGGACTTGACAGTGATCTCAAAGGTAAAGTTTCAAAACTAGGACTCAAAGCAAGACTTCATCTATGTATATTAAGTTTGTTTATTAAGCATTTGCTGTATATTCCAGGGACTTGATGTTGATGGACACAAAGATGAACGGTAACTGTCCACAGCCCTATGAGGCTTATAATCAAGCTAAAGATATAAGACAAATGCAAATACACAGGCAGCACTTTACAAAAATGTCTGTACAGAAGAGACCTGAAGAGGAGCAGGAGAGAAATACCAAGATCATTCCTTAGAGGTGGAAGGGAACTCCCATTTGGCCAATCTCCTCATTCTGTGGGAAGCTAGGTGGCACCATAGCGCACAGAACACTGGGCTTGGAGTCAGGAAGACTCATCATCCTTGAGTTCAAATCTTACCTCAGATACTTACTAGCTGGGTGACCCTGGACAAGTCACTTAACCCTGTTTGCCTCAGTTTACTCCTCTGTAAAATGAACTGGAGAAGGAAATGGCAAACCACTTCAGCATCTTTGACAAGAAAAGGGTCATGGACAGTGGAACACAACTGAACAACAGAAAGACATCATTCTATAGATGAGAGATAGGGGCTAGGGGAGGCTAGGTGATTTGCCCAAGGTCACTTAGGGAGTGATGTGGAAGGGCCAGGGTTCACCAGTTCTCTGTCTCCAAGCTCAGGCTACTTTTGACTCCATATACTGTTCAGTTATTTGTGAGTTCCAAAGAGGGAAAGGCTACTTCCAGATAAATGGATCAAGAAAGATTTCATAGAGGAGGGGGCATTTCAGCTGTACTTGGAAAAATAAGAAATATTTCTACAGGCAGACATCGAAGGGAGAGCATTCAAGGCAGCATAAGAGCAGCATAAGGAGAGACCCCAGACAGCACAAAACAGGACAACATTAGGATGGGAAGAAATGAGCAGTGTGGAGAACCATGAAACTTTAATGTCTGGGGAAGGAAAAAGAGCTGACTTGCACTTTAACAAGGGGGAAAAAGAAGGGCTAGTCTTGGCATTCCAGATAAAAGCGAGCCAGGTCCAGGAGGCATTTGAGGAGACAAGAGAGAGCTTCTCTTATGACCCTGAATTCACAATAGGTTTGTAGGTCTTATCCCCAGGCTCCTCCAAGTCCCTGGTTTGTAGAAATTAGAAGCTGGAGCTCCCAGTAATGAGATCATCATAAAGTCACCGAAATTAGAGCTTCAAGAGACCTTCCAAGCATTATGCTTGTAAATATTTAACAACCAGATCTCCTGAAAAAAAAAAAAAAGACATTTATACATGGCAAATGCACAATTTAAATTTAATCTGCATTATTAAAATTTCCTCAATGACTTTCTTAAGTCTAGATAATCAACAAAACAATAAATCAAGCACTGATTCATAGCATTTGTTGATTTCCAAGTTGTAAATTTAGCAATCACTAAAAATTTAGCAATCAGTTGTTGTGAGTCAGTATAAGCTGGTTCCCGCATGCCGCTAGACCTTCCAGAGTCCTTATTTTATAGAGGGGGAAATACAGACCAGGAAGTGAGGAAGAGTTGTGTTTGTGCTGTGGTTTGTCCTTCATTCTCCAAGAGGACCATGATGCCATGACTTGCAAGTCATTTGGATTTAAGTGAGGGAGGGCTGTGCAAAGAGGTCGCCTGACAAGCTGCCGGCAAGGCCAGGAATCAGGCCTAGGATCGATCAGATTGGAGGGTTGGTGAGACCCCTACATCATCTATGGATGTACCACTTGCACCAGTGGTTTCCCCTGGATGCTGCCTGGAGGTTGTTAGGCTTACTCTGGCTGCCCATAGGCAGGGCTCAGGCCAGCTCTGCAAAAGCTCCAGGCAATTACTTTGAATATATTAGATATTTACTTATCTGAGTACATCTGAGTTTTTCCAGAGCTAGATCTATGGCCCTATGTTATTACTCTTACCACACCCATAGGATGACAGATCCTTAAGGGTTGGGGCATTCGTCTTTTATCCCCAGTACCTAGAACGTATAGTATTATTGTTCCATTGTGTCTGACTCTCCATGACCCCATCTGGGATTTCCTTGGCAGAGATACTGGAGGGGTTTGCCATTTCCTTTTCCAACTCATTTTAAAGATGAAGAAACTGAGCCAAACAGGGTGAAGTGACTTGCTCAGGGTAACCCAGCTAGGCAGTGTCTGAGGCAGGATTTGAACTCAGGAAGATGAGTCTTCCTGACTCCAGGCCTGGCCACTCTGTCTACTGCCCTACCATCAATAGATACAATTACCATGATAATGTAAATGAAGAGTCAGGACACCCCCCCCCCCCAAAAAAAAATAGCCAAACATATTGAATGAAAAATTAACAATGGCTCCAGAAAATAGATAATGAAGCATATGTCCCTTTTTTCCGAGGAGGGGTGGGGGATCACTAGGGCAGAATGTCACATACACTGTCAGATCTGGTTATGATGTTCTCTTTTGCTTAACTGTTTCTCTTTGGTAAAAGACAGGGTTTTATTTGGGGCTGGGAGTGGGGTAGTGGACATCTGGAAAGGGCTGTGACATAAAAGTAATCACTAAATCTTATTTTTAATAAATGAATGAAGTTGAGGTCTCAGCACTATCACTAAAGAGCTTTTGAGGGAGAAGCTGGCCAGTCTGCTTTTCTCATTAGCACTGTTCAAGGCTGCTTATGACAGATTAAGGCCACCCTAGGCAGCAGTGGGGGTCACCAATCACAGTTTAATCTGCCCTAGTTTATAAAGTACAGATGGGAGGAAAGGAGGTCTGCCCAGGTACGACAGAGGCTTTGAGATCAGCTTCCTTCATCCTATCTTTTCCTTATTCTAAGGATTCTGAAGGATGAAGTTTGGGAGGAAATATGATGTCCTTGGGATTCTGGGGTCAGAAGGCTTTAAAATTCTTCTTAACTACTATTCTGAATAACACCAGCCTAGACCAAAGACTGTGCTCAGCAATCCCCATTTCCAGGCAATCCATGCCTCCAGCTGTGGCTTGTACCCTCACCCTCCCTCTGTCACAGCCTCATCATCCACCCCTTCCCCTTTCAAAAATCAGGTACCTTCTTAGGACTGGGGCTATTTATTCCCATCATTATCCAAAGGGCTGACAGCATAGAAGACCATTATAGTCAGAATTGGGTGAGCTATAAGATGGATCCAAGGAGGACATTGGACTCTTCACCCTCTAAAATTGCCTCCAACTCTAAATTTACAGGGACTTTGAACAAACTGGTGGTCTGTCATGGACCCATCATTCCATCAATGTGAGTCCTCTGTACAAATCATATCCCACCCACCCTGTCTCATCCTCTATGCCAATCCACAGAGCCTTTCCCAATATCCTGAAACCTCAAGCATTTTAAGCTCTCTATCTGATATAAGAGACTGTGAGACAGTGGATAAAGCCCTGGGCCAGGCATAAAAAAAGGCCTGAGTTCCGATCTCATCTCACAAACTCCCTGGCTGTGTGACCCTGGGCAAGTTGTCTGGTCTATTTTGGTCTCAGTTTTCCCCTCATACACAACCATTTATTAAGAACTCACCCACCATGTGTGAGGGATTATTCTAAGCGCTCGTAGAAATGAAAAGTTTAACCTCTCTGAGACCTGTTTCCTTTCTTCATCCATAAAACAGGCATAATGCCCACGTCATAGAGGATCAAATGAAAAAACACAGGTGCAATGGTATAGAAACACCAGGCATTAGCATGATCCCCTGCTCTGCTCTACAACCCAGCCAAGGTCTCCCCTGGTTTGGAATTTATTGCAGAGTCATCCCTTTGGATCATCATAACCCTCCCTCAGTTTCTTTTTTTCTTTTTTAAATAATACATTGCCCTCTGCTATTGCAGAGACTGCTCCCTGAATTTATCCAGGCTACTGCAGGGGCTGCCAGAGAACATATAAATCTCTAACTGACATGCCAGGGCCAGGTCCTCACGCCACTGGCACCCAAGGGCTTGGGCCAGTACAAGGCCAGGTTGTCCATTTGTCCTCAGACAGCCACTCCACTCCCACCTCCCTCAGCTTTGTCCAAGGGAAGTTTCCACTTCAGAGCCTGCCCTGGGAAGACCAATGACATAAAATTTATCTCAGGGACTTTTGACACTGAGGCCTTTTAATCTCATCAGAGAGACATCATACAAGGTGAGAAAAGACACTTTTGGAAATAAACATGGGGTCATCTCTGGTTTTTAAGAACCATCATTAGGAAATCAAATACTGTTGCCACTGTTAAGGCCTTATTTCAAGCAGAAAGAGTATGTAAAAGGCAAGGGGACCTCCCCCCCAAAAAAAAAACTTACCCTCTCTGGTCCCCTTATTTTTCTACCCCTCACTGGTGCCTGAAATTCTATCAGTGGAGATTTATTCCTTGGATTAAATTCTTGGCAGCTCCTTCCAAATACACATTCTTATGCAATGTCTCTGACCTCTTGTCTGGAATTATTTTATCAAAGGCTTCTTGCCCTGAGAGAAGGGCCTAGGGCAACATGAAAACAGATTTGAGGAGGGAAGGAGCTACAGACAAACTGACTTGAAGTTCAGGATGGGTGAGGACTCAGTGTAGCAGAAAGAGCACTGGTTCATAAGACCTGGATTCATATCCTACCTCTGATTAATGACCTTTGGCGAGAAGAAATCTTCTAGGATCATGGCAATTTAGAAAAATAAAGTCTTATACATGTATTTTTTTGTTTCTGGTGACTTTGCACAATCCTCCCTCACTTAAATCCAATTGGCTAGCACGTCATGCCATCACTTCCCAGATGTCATGGTCCTCTTCAAGAGCAAAGGACATACAAGAACCTTTGTGAGTAGAAAATACAACTGCCCCACTGGGGACCCAATTGGAACTGGCCAGTTGGGCTACACAGTTCTCCTTCCTTCCTTCCTTCCTTCCTTCCTTCCTTCCTTCCTTCCTGCCTGCCTGCCTGCCTGCCTTCCTTCCTGCCTGCCTGCCTTACTGCCTTCCTTCCTTCCTTCCTTCCTTCTTTCTTTCTCTTTTTTCCCTCTGTCCACATAAGGTATCATAGCCTTACCTGCAAGTGCTCTGCCTAAAGGAATACAAATTTTGATTTCTGAAACCTTTTTTTTTTTCTTAAGGACTGGACTTAAGGTCAAATCATTCTGGCTCTCATTGATTGCCGACAATAGGTCCCAGGTTAAGACCCACTTGGTCATTGTTTGGGCCCTGATTGGCTCAGAGTAAATGTAAATGGCAATTGTTTCTGTTTTGGCCGGAAACCCTGATGGTCTTTCCCTCCCAGACTGATTTTTCTTTCACTAGGTAAAGAGGCCATTCTCTGCCTTACTTTTTACCTAGCCTTAATCACTGAATAGGCATTGCTTCAATCAAACTAAGACTTATTAAAGACTTTAGTTTAAAAAAGTCAAGGTCCCCCACTACATCCTGGGCCATCTCCAGTCATCCTGATCTATATCTGGCCACTGGACCCAGATGGCTCTGGAGGAGAAAGTGAGGCTGGTGACTTTGCACAGCCCTGCCTCACTTAAACCCAATTCACTTGCATGTCATGGCATCACCTCCCTGATGTCATGGTCTTCTTGGAGAATGAAGGACAAACAACAAGACACCACCATCATTTCAGAATATACCCTTCCCCAGTCAGAAAACTTTGCCTTTTTACTACAACAGGAGTTGTAGACCATAGTTTTTCTTTTAAGTATGTGCCACTTAGTGCTTATGAGTCTATGGGTTTTAAGCATTTCTGTGATGAAAGAAAAAAAATAATTGTCCTATACACAATAGCTACTACTTTGCGTGGTATCTAAAAAGGACCTTTCTACAAAGGACCCTGTTAATTGTTTTGTAGGGGAGACATCCTAGATGTGAGCCATAGCTAGGCTATGTTGGGATATTTTTCCTGAAGCAACTACAGGTGGGGGAATACTGAGTCAAATATCTTGAGAAAAAGCTAGATCACCTTGTGTGAGAAGGGACCCTTCTGACCCTGTGGATAAAAGGAAGGAAAGAAGCAAAAAAAGGAGAGAAGGAAGGAAGGAAGGAAGGAAAGGAGAAAGAAAGAAGGAAAGAAAGGAAGGAGGGAAGGGAGAGAAAGAAAAAAGAAAGAAGGAAGGAAGGGATGAAAGAAAGGAAGGAGGGGAGAGAGAAAAGAAGAATAAGAAGAAGAAGAATTGGCTTTTTGACTGCATCTGAGAGCATGCTCAACATTCCACACCTTTGGAAAAGAAGGAGGGAGTACATTCCTCTCACCTCTTTTCTCCAGCCAAGATTAGTCATGATAATTACACTGCATTCAGTTTTATTTTCATTGTTATTTTGATTTACATTGTTGTAGTCATCCTGTATATTGTTTTCTTGCTTCTGCTTTTTTCTCTCTGTATCACTTCATAC
This sequence comes from Petaurus breviceps papuanus, assembly GCF_028583685.1. NCBI lineage: Eukaryota > Metazoa > Chordata > Mammalia > Diprotodontia > Petauridae > Petaurus > Petaurus breviceps. The sequence goes on from NW_027187400.1 coordinate 2,406,452, forward strand.
AAGTTTTAGGATCAGTGTATTTAAAGCTGGAAGACACACTAGAGGTCATCTAGGCTGACCCTTCATTTTACCGACAAGTCTTTAGTCAGAATTAGCTAATTACAGATCAAAGGGCAACTCAAGGAAGGAGAAAGTAGCAACTTATCTGGAGAAAAAGCTGCAAAATCTTCTAAGAAGTTAAAAATGAGACAAAACCTTGTTCAGGAAGCCCCTGGTCAGGCCCATAGGTTTATTGGCAATCAGAGGAGCAATCAGAGGGACAGGAGGATCTGAGATGGCAGAGGAAATTTCTCTCTCTCTCTCTCTCTCTCTCTCTCTCTCTCTCTCTCTCTCTCTGTCTCTCACTCACTCTTCTTCCTTCTTTCTTGCTTTCTTTCTTGTTTTCTTTCTCTGTTTCTTTTTTTTCTCTCTCTTTCCTTCTTTCTCTCTCTCCCTTTTTTCTTTCTCTTCCTTCCTTTCTTTCAATTTCTTTTTCTTTCTTTCTTCCTTCCTTCCCTTCTTTCTTTTTTCCTTCATTCCTTCCTTTCTTTCTTGATTTCTTTCTTTCTTTCTTTTTCTTTCTTTCTTTCTTGATTTCTTCCTTCCTTCCTTCCTTCCTTTCTTTCATCCTTCCTTCCTTCCTTTCTTCCTTCCTTTCTTTCTTCGTTTCTTTCTTTCTTTTTTCTTTCTTTCTTTCTTTCTTTCTTTCTTTCTTTCTTTCTTTCTTTCTTTCTTTCTTTCTTTCTTTCTTTCTTTCTTTCTTTCTTTCTTTCTTTCTTCCTTCCTTCCTTCCTTTCTTTCTTGCCTTCCACACTAATCATTTGTTGATGCATTCTCCTCTTCTCCCCCTCCCATCAAACCTACTTTTCTGAGACAAAAATAAACTTAAGCAAAATCACCCTCCACAACACCCATTGGTTACTTTTAGGTATCTTCACCTCCTCCAACCCTTCACCTACAGAGAGAAAAGATTCATGTTTTATCCTCATCATAAGAAGCTCAACTCCCCTCATTTTGCAGTTGAAAAACCTAAGATGCCAGGAAGCTAGGGGGTGCCATAGTGCATAGAATTCTGAGCCCAAAGTCAGGATGACTCATCTTCATAAGTTCAAATTCAACCTCAGACTCTTCCTAGCTGTGTGACCCCTGTCCAAGTCACTTCACCCTATTTGCCTCGGTTTCCTCATCTGTAAAATGAGGTGGAAAAAGAAATGGCAAACAAGAAAACCCCAAATGGGCCCATAAAGAGTCAAAAACAACTGAACAACAAAAAACTAAGATGTACTTGCCTGAGGTCACACAGCTAGTAAGTGGAAGAATCAAGATTTGAACCCAAGCAGGCCCACTACATATGCATCCGGCACTATGATCTGTGCTATGGCACCAGATAATGGCCAATGTTGGCATTTAATCTGAGTTCAGCTGCCTTTTGGTGTTGTAGTCATTTGCATGTTGTCCCCATTCTGCTTCCTTCACCCTGCATCACTTCACCCAAGTCTTCTGATGTTTCCCTGAATTCCTTATAGTCCTTATTTCCTAAAGCACAATAACATTGTATTACAGTTACAATCCATGATTCAATCAGCCTTTCTCCAATGGATATGGATCTAATTCGTTTCCAGTTTTGTGTTTTTGCTTTTTTATTATCATAAAAAGTGCTGCTATTACTGTTTTGTTACACAATAATTCTTCGATTCTGCATTTGACCCATTTGGGGGTGTATAAATGATTGAAAGATAGCTGAGCCTGAGGGTAGCAACTTTCCTCATGTAATTTTAAATTGTTTTTCAGGTTAGTTTGACTTTATGAATAATAAGTTAACATTTATGTAACACCTACTGTGTGCCAGGCATTGTGTGGAGTGCTTTACAAAGATTATCTCATTTGATTCTCACAACAGCCCCAGGAAGTAGGTTTTTTTTAGTTGAGTAAATTGAGGAAAATAGAGTTGAAGTGACTTGCCCAAGGTCACATAGCTAGTAAATGTCCTTGAACTCAGGTCTTACCCCAACTCTAAACACATCATTCTATCTACTATACCATCTAATTGCCTCCACAATTTTCCACCACCATTTCCATCTTTTATCCTCTTCACCAATTAGATTAGTATGAGGGCAGACCTCAAAGTTACTTTTATTTGCATTTCCCTCATTAGTGATTTAGAGAACTTTTTTCAGACAGTTGTTGATGGTTTGTAATTCTTTTGAAAACTATTTATACCTGTCCAAAGGGAATTTCCCATTGACATGCAGAAAGTATGTCAGATCAGAGACACCTGGGAACCAGAAAGTCGACAGGACTGCTGAACTAGGGCAGGTGATCTGGGAAGGCCCCAGGAGGAGGACATGTTGGCAGGTGATGGGAGTACCCAGGGAGCCCGACAGCCACCAACCTGCAGAGAGCTAGGCAGACCGACAGCAGGAAGCTTGTCACAAACGTCACAGAATCTCTGAGTTGGAAGGGACGTCTGAGGTCTCTAGTCAACTCACACCCATGCAGGGATCTCTGTGACAAAATCTGCTCCAGGATAGAGCTAATTAACAGCAAGGCTGGGGTAGTGAGAGGTAGAGGGGTGTAATATAATATCAAGCAAAGGCAACTTCCCAGGTTCAAAATACCAGCATAGGTGCTCTCTATTTTATTCAGTAACAAACCAAGAACAGAGAAGATCGAAACATGACATCATTCCAAATACAGCATTTACTAAGTGTGATTAAATAATCTCCAAGTACTACCCCACCCCAGGACCTTCCAATCATTCAATCAATTACAAAGTCTCTGTTCTAAATACTTCTCCACCCCTAGGCTATACCTTAATTAAGTCCACCACAAAGCCCCTTTTCTCAAATGGAGATTAGTTTCCAAACATAAGGTAAAATACATTCATTTGCTCAACCATAGAACACAAAAAGGTCAAAAGTTCCCCACCCCTGGATCACAATTGAATCTACCCCAGAGTTACATCAAGTTTAAACACAGCACTTAATACCCAAATGGAGGTCTTTTCTTCATCTTGACACGAGGCAAGTTCTCAGCAATCTTAGTTCCTGGGGAGACAAGGCTTAGCAAGGCCATAAGATACATTGCCAGTCCCTTCATGAATTTATCCTCTGTCTGTAGAACAGTCCTAGAACCCTTGAACACATTAGCAAAGCCCTCTCCCAGGATTTCTGTAAACATACAACAAGAAAATCCTTCTTCAGGGCTTCTGAACCAACAGAAAGGCTCCCAGACCCCTGCAACAACAGCACTGTCCTTCACCAGTGGACAGTATTCATTCTGTCTGCCGGACAGTCTCCAGACCCCTGCAACAACAGTACTGTCCCTCACCAGTGGACAGTATTCACTCTCTGTCTGCAGGACAGTCTCAGGCCTTCTTAACCAAATGCCAGGTTCCAGGACTTCTTCAACAGGACAGTCTTTCACCAGTGGACAAATCTGGCAAAATAACATCAAAACAGACAGACAAAGTACCAGCAAAACAGCCATGTCTCCTCAGTCCTTGGCAGCTCAGGGGGCAGGTCTCAAAAGTCCAGGGCAATTCAAAGCGGCCACCAGCAATCTCTTAGTCTCTCTCCCTCCACGAGGTGCTGCTTCCAAAAAGAACTTCCGCCTCTCTCTTGTCTCTCCAAATCTACATCACCAGCTCCTCCCACTTCAGGACTTTCTTTTCACATCAACAAGCCCATCCCACAGGTGGGATTAACAAACTCTGGGTTTTAATACAATCAATTTGAAAACCAAGCCAATACAGGGGAATCTTTAATTGCCATTACTATCACAAGGGGCTGCCTCAGGAGGTGGTGGGTGGTCTCTTACCCAAGGTCTTCATGCCAGGCTTGAATTGTTTTATGGGTCCATTCTCACTTAAAGTTACATTGACTTTCCACTTGCTAGGAACCTCCCAGGTCATCTGCTGTATTTTAATAATCTGTTTCATTTTCTGTTTTCAACTAGTCCCAGTCTGATATGTCATTCAATCTCCATGAGTCTATATAATTAAAGAACCACTATTGATAATCTTCAGGAAAAGGACTAGAAGACTGGAGTAATTGATAATACTAATAACACTGATAATGCCTGGAATATAGTAGGCACTTAATAAATGCTCATTGAATTGAATTGGGAAGATGTCTGAGGCAAATTAACCTCTTCTCTGTCATAATGATACTTAGCATTTCTACAGTAATTTGAGGTTGCCAAAGCACTTTTCATAGGGTATCTCATTTGACCTTGTCAGCAATGGGAGAAATAGGTGCTGCTATTATTCCCATTTTGCAGATGAAGAAAATAAACTTAGAATATCAAGTGATGTGTTTGGGATCAAACATAGCTAAATAAGCATCTGAAGCAAGATCTGTATTCAGGTCTTCCGGATTCCAAGGCCAACAATCTATCCACTGAACCACTCAGCTACCCTAGAAATAGGAAATCATGCTGACTAGAGAGAAAAGACTTAAGAGTGGTGTGAAGGTGGGTGCAAGAAGGGATAGGTCTCTTCAAGGATGGGAAAGGCTGTCCTGCAGAAAAGGAATCTTGGACCCAGAGGGCAGAAGTCAGAGCCATGGGTGGAAGCTACAGAGAACCAAGTGTGGGCTTGACATAAGGAAAAGCTTCCTAAGGATGGGAGTTAATGCCTCAGGAAGCAGACGCTGATGATGACTTCTCAGGAAGGTTGTAGAGAAGGCCCTTGTTCAGTAGGAATTGGGCTATGTGCTTCTCATGTCCTTTACAACAGAGATCACATGCATTTATTATTCTAGGATTATTCACCTGGCAAAGAGACATGACAACCAAGGTCAACATGATGCCTTCAAGGTCATTTGCAAAACATTTCAAAGGATTTTGCAGAAGGTTATGAGCTGTATCCTCTCATAGTTCAGGGAAAAGTCACTGAAGAGGAGGCAAGTAGGCATGTAGGTAGAGCCAGATATACCAGATCATCCTGGCAACAACACTTGTAGATGAAATCAGAAGACAAGGCAGAATCACAAAATGGAACAGATCTGTCAGCTTTTTTTTAATATATATATTGATCTGTTTACATATTCGGGGCATCTAGGTGGTGCAGTGGATAGAGTACTGGGCCTGGAGTCAGAAAGATTCATTTTCATGAGTTCAAATCCAGTTTCAGACTCTTACTTACTAAGTGTATGACCCTGGGAAAGTCACTTAGCCCTGTTTGACTAGGTTTTCTCATCTGTCGAACGAGCTAGAGAAGGAAATAGCAAACCACTCCAGTATTTTTGCCAAGAAAATCCCAAATGAGGTCGTGAAGAGTTGGGTACAACCAAAAACAACCTAACACATTTACATAGTTGACAATAGCAAACCAATATATTTGTACTCTCATCTTCGTTCCTTATGGGAGGAAACAAAAAAAATATTATCTTAAGAGTATAAAGTTGAGAATAGTGGCTGGATTTAAGTAAACACAAACAGAAGTAATCCATGCCACAGGCATTCAGGGAATAATTTTCAAGCTTTCTCAGAAATGGGAGGATTCCAAAGGAACGTGTACTACAGACAGACATGACAGCAGGTATTTCTGTATTGCTACATTGGCTTTGGATAAGAGACATATTTAGAAGTTCAAGGTTCCTATAACATAACTGAAATATGCATAATTTTTACTCATTCCAGGGAGATCTGACTCCTACATAAGCTATGATAAGGTTTATGCTGGACTTGAAATTCACTGCCCTTAAACCATTATCTTTCCTAGTAAAGTAGATCTAAGAACCTGTGCTAGTAGCCATAATGGTAATGCCAGTGTGGCTGTCATTACACCATCACAGTCAACAAACAAGTCAATGAGCATTTATTAAGCACCTACTAGGTACCATGTACCATATTAAACACTGGAAATGTACAGAAAGGCAAAAGGCTCTGCCCTGAAGGAGCTCAAAGTCTAATGGGAGAGATAATACATAAATCACTATGGTATAATGGGTCATTTCATAGGGAAGGCATTTTCCTTTGAGAAGGACATCACTGAGTATGGAAAGAGGTTTGTTTGGTTTTTTTTCCTAGATAAAGTTTTGAATGAGATATGAAGAAAGCCAGGAAAGCCAAGAAGTAGATGGAGACCAGGAAGAAGATCTTTCCAGGCTTTCCTTTCTCACTGCTCTCAGGACAGAGTGAGAAAGTATATGGGACTGGTCATGTGTATTGGTGGAAGGGACTTACCAATGAGTCCCTGGAGACAACAAAATGTCAGAGTAAGAGGGAACTGACAATCATGTCATATTGGGATTGCTTGAAGAAACTTAGAAGGTTTAGCACATCCAATGGCAACATCCCAGGAAGATTTCAGAGATTTTTTTGTGGGGGACTCAGTGGGGACAGTAGAGGCAGCAATAAAGTGATGAAGCGAATGGTGCTTCCCCATTTTCCTCTCCTATTTTCCATGTCCTATCATCTTTCTCAATACTAGGAAACATGTGTTATCTTGGCTGCTCATAAGCCATCAAGGAAGTTCAACTGGATTTCCCCTAACCCTGTTTGCCTCAACAACAACAACAAAACAACAACATGTTCTGCTGCCTCTATGTCATTTTTGTCTCTCTTAGTGAACTGTGTCTCCTTGTTGTGAGGGACCCTGTCTTCTCTTCCCCAAGCTCTGGTAGCTATTGGGTTAGAAAGATGACTTGGTGTAATAGAAGGAATCTTGGACCCAGATTCTGAAAGACCCGCGTTTGAGTCCCACCAAATAACACTTAGCACCTATGTAAGCATGGATAAGTCATAGCCACTGGGCCTCAGCTTCCTCAGCTTCAAAATAAGGACAGTGATGTCTACCATGCCACTGACAACAAGGTTGTTGTGAGATTCTGTATCGCTTCACATTTACTCATCCAGTTCCCCTCTCAGCAGCCCCCTCCCCCGTGGCATCCTCTCAGAAGATGGTACAGTCCTGAGGCAGAGGCTACTCAGGTTAAGCACAATGGCTGGGCATATAGCCAACACTTAATAAATGTCTTTTGAACTATATTCAGACTCAAATGAGAGAATGTATGTTAAGTGCCCGACAACATTTATATAAACTGTAGAAATGTCCATTGTGCTTAAGAGAGTTGACCTGGTATCATTGGCAAAGTTGAAGCCAGAAGATTAAGACTTAAATTCCAGCTCTTGTATTTAACTATTGTCTATCCATACATAACCTTTAGAAAGCCCCTTAACCTCTTTGGGTCCCATGAAATGAGGGGCTTGGTCTACATGAGCGCCTGATCTCTACCACTCCTTCTGGCCCTATATCTTATGACCTCTCGTCAGACAGACTGTCTAACTACATAGAGAAGAAGATGCGGAAACCTAGGTCTTTCCCCCAAATCCACGGGTCTTTGTCCCTTTAAAAAAAATAGCATGTTGGCAACTCGGTGTTTTAAAATAATTATTATTTTTTTTAATAACTAGCTCTGCTTAATCAGAGGTGGTAATTACTGCTCTCGTCCATAGTTTATGCCTCCTTGCCTCTCGCAGGGAGGACAGGAACTGTTTCATATTTAAACAGTATTAGATAGGAATGATCTCAGGGGGAGGAGGCCCAGTGTCAGAGTGTGGAGTTTAATTCTCCTTACTGCTAATTAGATCAGGAAAACAACAGGAGCTCAGAGCAGAGAGGCTTGGAGATTTCTGTTAACAAGCAAAAAGAAAGCCAAACCCCTTCCCCCCACCTCTCCCAGTCCCCATTCCTCTGCCTCCCTGGCAAGTCGGAGAAAAACTGTCCACAGAGGCATCGAATGCCACAGCCTCCTCTAAGAAGCAGAGACACAGAGGCAATGCCAAAATATGGATCAGTAGACTACCCTGCCCTTCTTCTCAGGCTCTTGAAGGATTCCTAAAGCAGTCAGGCAGACTCTTTCCATCAGATTCAGCTTAGGTCAATAAGCATTTCTTGAGTGCTTATTGTGGGTTCTGCCCAGGGCAAGTGTAAGACTTTAGCCCCTGGGAACACTGGAGAAGCAAGAGTGGGTAGGAGAACAAAACCAACAAGCTTGCTATACACATGATTAATACCAGTTAATAGCACACCCCTTAGGGTTCTAGAAATCTGCTAACACACAAGATTTATCGGACTGATTTCCAACAAGGCCTGTGACTTATCCCTGGAGTGGCACTGACCTCAGGACCACAGAGTCTTCCCCAAGGGGCCTTCCACAGCTTTGCCAGGCATTCAGAAGGCCTAGCTAATGCCTGCTCCAGGAGTGAGGAGGAGGACAGCAAAGGAAGCCTGAACTAAAGCACTGGGGAGGGAATGAGCCTGACATGGGGGTGGCGGCGTAGGGCCAATGACTCTTATTAGAGACAATGATATATTGGCAAGAGGACTGGATTAGGAGTCCAGACACCTAGACTCTGGGGCTCTTGCTTTGCTGCTGGCTCACGTATATGTATGACCCCAAGTATGTAGGACCATGAGCAAGCTATTCTTTCTCTCTGAGCCTCAGTTTCCTTTCTGTAAGATGAAAGGATTGGTCTTGACCATCTTTGAAGTTTCCTTCACTCCAGATATCTAGGGGTTTCAGGAATCTTCCTACAAATTAGAGCAGTCCAAAAATATAACAGGCCACCCCAACAGGCAGTAAGATGCCCATCCACTGAAGACTGAATGACCACTGGTCAGGAAAGTGGAAGGTTCAGCTTCATGTAGTAGTTGAGTTAGATGTCATCTGAAGAGCCTACTGTGAAGTCTTTCCCTTCTAGGGAACAATTAGTTGTCACAGTGGCTATGGTGCTAGGCCTGAAGTCAGGAAGGCATGAGTTCAAATCTTACCTTAGACACAAGCTGTCTAGTTATATAACCTCTGTCTTCCTAGATATTCTTTATTATAAAAATGAGGGTTATAATAGCACCTACTTTTTATTGTTGTTTGTTCTCGGAGAGGACCATGACACCAGGAATGTGAGGCCATGACTTGCAAGTGAATTTGGATTTAAGTGAAGGTGGGCTGTGCAAAGTCACCAGCCTCACTTTCTCCTCTGGAGCCATCTGGGTCTAGTGGCCAGATATAGATCAGGATGACTGGAAATAGCCCCAGCACATACCTTATAAAGCTGCTTTGAAAGTCTAAGGAAATGATATCTGTAAAGTTCTTTGCACAGTGACTGGTACATGTTGTTTATTTATTTTTCAGTCATGTACAACTCTTCACAACCCCATCTGGGGGTTTTCTTGGTAAAGAAACTGGAGTGGTTTGTCAATTCCTTCTCCAGTTCATTTTATAGATGAGGAAACTGAGGCAAAAAGGGTAAAGTGACTTGCCTAGGGTCATCCAGCTAGTAAGTGTCTGAAGCCCAATTTAAACTCAGGAAGATGAGTCTTCCTCACTTAATAAATGCCTACTTACCATTGTTTCTTTCTCAACATCTCAGTTTCCTTTTCTGTAAAAAGTGATAGGGGGCACCCACCCAGAAACACCTGGCCGTGTAACCTTGAGCAAGTTACTTAACCCCACTTGCTTAGGGGCGGCCAGGTGGCTCAGCGAGTAAGAGCACTGGCTCCAGTGTTGGGATGACCTGGAGGTCGAATCCTGGGCTCAGATACTCAGCACCACACCCAGAAACAACTGGCCATGTCACCTTGAGCAAGTTACTTAACCCCAATTGCTTAGGGGCGGCCAGGTGGCTCAGCAAGTAAGAGCACCGGCTCCAATGTCGAGATGACCTGGATCAAATCCGGGCTCAGATACTCAGCACCACACCCAGAAATAACTGGCTGTGTAACCTTGAGCAAGTTACTTAACCCTGATTGCTTTAAAAAAAAAAGTGATGGAGGGCATTCAGGAAAGAAGTGAAGAGCGGAAGTGGTGATGAGAGGATTAGGCTGTTCCCAACGTGTCATCTGGCATGCATGGCGGTATGATGGGTAGGCTCTATCACATAGCATCCATCCACCTATGTGGTGAAAAGAGTTTGGGGAAGCTACCTTGTCCAAAAATATCTCCCCCAACAGCCAGTATTAGCATCTGAAAATCCACCACTGCTAAGTCATTAAATTAGTCATTCGACCAGCATTTTGAAGCAGGGATGCCAAAGCTAAAAGGGCCCTAAAACATCCTCTAACCCAAGCCTTCACTTGACACATTAGCAAACTGAGATGACTAAGAACATAGATCTAAAGGAACCTCAAAGGGGACCTTCCATTTTACAGATGAGGAAACTGAGACCCAGAGAGGTATAAATGTCTTTGCAAAAGTCATAGGGTTCAGAGGCAGGATTATGAGCGCAGATCCTGTGATTCCAGAATCAAAGCGCCTTCTGCTATACTACATCATCAGCTCCATAAATGAAGCAGAATGACACAATGCAAAAAACTCTGGATTTGGAATCCCAGGTCCTCAGTTCAAATCCTGCTGGCTATCTGTATAACCTTGGGCAAGCAATTTAATGTCTCCAAGCCCCATTTTGCTCATCTCTAAGGCAAATTTTTAATCTTATTTAATATTTTATTTATTTTTTCACAATTATATGTAAAAACAATTTTAACATTCTTTTTTTCAAAACTTTTGAGTTCAAATTCTCTCCTTCTCTCCCCTCCCCCCACTTAGAAGGCAAGAAGTTTGACATGGGTTATAGATGTATACCGTATTTCCCTGATAATAAGACACTGTCTTATTATTATTTTTGGACAGAAAAACCCCAGAGGGCTTATTTTCAGGGGAGGGCTTTTTTTAATGAACATTGACAGCAATTTTAATAAACAGGTAAATGTGAACAAAAAAATGTACCTTTATTCAATAAGCAAATCACTGGGGAAGAACAGGATGACGCACTCACTGCTGCAGCTCTGATTGGATGCAGCTCGGAGCGCGGCATGCATTTCACGGGGGGGAGTGACGGGGGACAGTGCATACAAAGGGTACCGTAATGTAGCGTGTAGCACAGGGGATCACCTTCACTACAGTAGCAATCTCAATAGGGCTTATTTTCGGGGGAGGGCTTATTTTAGAGGAATCTTACACAGTAAGGGGAGGGCTTATTTTCAGGATAGGTCTTATTATCGGGGAAACACGGTAGTCATACAAAACACATTTCCATGTAAGTCATTCTGTGAAAGAAAATGCAAACAAAAAAAAAACAAGAAAAATAAAGAAAGTAAAGAAAAAGTATCTTTAATTTGCTTTCCAGCTCTACCAGTTCTTCCTCTGGAACTGGGTAGCACCTTTCATTATAAGTCTTAACAGAACTGTCTTGGATCATTGTATTGCTAAAAACAGCTAAATTAGTCATAGTAGATCATCATACAATGCTACTGTTACTATATATAATGTTCTCCTGGTTCTGCTCATTTCACTTTGCATCAGTTCATGTAAGTCTTTCCATGTTTCTTCTGAAAGCATCCTGCTCATCATTTCTGAAAACACAACATTACTCCATCATAATCATATACCACAACTTACTCAGCCATTCCCTAATTGATGGACATTCCTTCAATTTCCAATTCTTTGGCACCAGTAAAAGAGCTGCTATAAATATTTTTGCACATCTAAATTTCTATACCCAACAGAGGGTATATACTCTTCCCTCATTGAGCCAATCCCAATGAGAGTAAGGTTCATGTGCTCCTCTCCCTGCTTCCTCCATTTCCCCCTCCATTTTATATTTATTTCATGCCTCTTTTAATGTCAGATAATTTATCCCATTATATTTCTACCTTTCCCCTTCTCCCAATGCATTCTTCTTTCTCTTCCCTTAATTTTACTTTTTTAGATAATCTTACCATCACATTCAACTCACACCTCTACTTTCTGTTTATGTATACTCATAGAGTATAACACAAGATATTCATTGAATGTCCATTTTTTTCCTCCTGAAGAATTATACTCAGTTTTGCTGGGTAGGTGATTCTTGATTGTAATCTTAGTCGTTTTGCCCTCCAAAATATTATATTCCAAGCCCTCTAATCCTTTAATATAGAAGTCATTAAATCTTGTGTTATCCTGACTGTGACTCCACAATATTTGAATTGTTTCATTTTGGCTGCTTGCAGTATTTTCTTCTTGATCTGGGAGGTCTAGAATTTGACTATAATATTCCTTGGAGTTTTCAATTTGGGATCTCTTTTAGAAGGTGATCAGTGGATTCTTTCAATTTCTATTTTACCCCTGGTTCTAGAGCATTAGGTCAGTTTCTCTTGATCATTTCTTGCAATATGATGTCTAAGTTCTTTTTTGATCATGATTCCCAAGTAGTCCAATAATTCTTACATTATCTCTCCTCGATCAATTTTCCAGGTCAGTTGCTTTTCCAGTAAGATATTTCACAGTTTCTTCTATATTTTTTATACATTTGTTTTTGTTTGATTGTTTCTTGATGCCTCATAAAGCCATTAACTTCTACTTACCAAATTCTACCTTTTAAGGAATTATTTTCTTCAGTGAGCTTTTGTACCTCCTTTTCCATTTGGTCTTTTCAAGGTATTCTCTTTATTGGATTTTTGTACCTCTTTCACCCTTTGGCCTGACTGTTTTCTCTAGTATTTTTTATACCTCCTTTACCAAGCTGTTAACTCTTTTTTCATATTTTCTCAAATTACTCTCATTTCTCTCTCTGTTTTTTCCTCTACCTCTTTGATTTTTAAAATTCTTTTTGAACTCTTCCACAATTCATACTTTTCTTTGAGGCTTTGGATGCAGAAATTTTGACTTTGTTGTCTCCTCCTGAGTGTTTATTTTAATCTTCCTTGTTTCTATAGTAACTTTCTATGGTCAGAATTTTTCTGTTGTTTGCTAATTTTAAAACTTATTTCTTGACTTTTAACTTTATGCTAAAGTGGGGCTCTGTTTCTGGAGTGGAGGGGGCACTGTCCCAAACATTAGCTTTTTTATGCAGCTATTTTCTTTTTTTTTTTTCAAATTTTTAATTTATTTATTTTTAGTTTTCAACATTCATTTCCACAAGATTTTGAGTTACAATTTTTCTCTCCCCATCTTTCCCCTACACCAAACCCAAAATAGCAAGCCTACTGAATACCTCTTCCCCCACTCTGTTCTCTCTTATATCCTCCCCCTTCACCCCATAACTTTCTAATAGGTATCCTCCCCCCTATTATCCCCTACCCCCCTATTTTCCTGTAGGGTAAGATATCCAACTGAGTGTGTGTGTTATTCCCTCCTCAGGCCAAATTCAATGAGAATAAGATTGTCCCATTCCCTTTCACCTTCCTGCTCTTCCCCTCCATTGTAACAGTTTTCTCTTGACTCTTTTATATGAGATAATTTACCCTAATCTCTCTCCCTTTCTCCTTCTACCAAAAAATTCCTCTCTCATCTTTAATTTTATTTTTTAGATATCATCCCTTCATATTCAACTCATCCTGTGCCCTCTGTCTATGTATACATGAAAATACATATACCCACACTCACATATGTATTTATATACACATACATCCTCCTATACATATATATATATGTGTGTGTGTGTGTGTGTGTGTGTGTGTGTGTGTCTGTGTATACATATATATTCCATTCAGCTAACCTCATACTGAGAAAAGTCTTATGAGTTACAATGATTATTTTTCCATGTAGGAATGTAAATAGTTCAACTTTAATAAGTTCCTTATGATTTCTTTTCCCTGTTTACCTTCTCATACTTTTCTTGGTTCTTGTATTTGAAAGTCAAATTTTCTGTTTAGCTCTGGTTTTTTCATCAAGAATGCTTGAAAGTCCTCTATTTCATTGAATAACCATATTTTCCCTGTAGCATTATACTCAGTTTTGCTGGGTAGGTGATTCTTGGTTTTAGTCCTAGATCCTTTGACCTCTGGAATATCATATTCCAAGCCCTTTGATCCCTTAATGTAGAAGCTACTAGGCCTTGTGTTATCCTGATTGTGTTTCCACAATATTCAAATTGTTTCCTCCTGACTGCATGCAGTATTTTGTACTTGACCTGGGAACTCTGGAATTTGGCTATAATATTCCTAGGAGTTTTCTTTTTAGGATTTTTTTCAAAAGGTGATTGGTGAATTCTTTCAATTTTTATTTTGCCCTCTGGTTTTAGAATATCAGGGCAATTTTGCTTGACAATTTTTTGAAAGATGGTGTCTAGACTCCTTTTTTGATCATGGCTTTCAGGTAGTCCAATAATTTTTAAATGATCTTTCCTGGATCTATTTTCCAGGTCAGTGGTTTTTCCAATGAGATATTTCACATTGCCTTCTATTTTTTTCATTTGTTTGGATCTGTTTTATAGTATCTTGATTTCTCATAAAGTCATTAGCTTCCAGTTGCTCCAATCTAATTTTGAAAGAGTTATTCTCTTGAGTGAGTTTTTGAAATTCCTTTAAAGCATTCTTCTCCTCATTGGCTTTTTGGGCCTCTTTTGCCATTTGAGTTAGTCTATTTTTTTTTAAAGCAATTGGGGTTAAGTAACTTGCCCAAGGTTACACAGCCAGGTTTTTGCTTTTGTTTTTTTTTTTTGTTTTTTTTTTTTTTTTTTTGTGGGTGTTAAGTATCTGAGACCAGAACCGATCCCGGGTGCACCAAACTCCAGGCCGGTGCTCTTACTCACTGTACCACCTAGATGCTCCTTTTTTGTTGTTGTTGTTTGCTTTTTTTTTGGAGGGGAGAAGGTAGGGCAATTGGGGCTAAGTGACTTGCCCAAGGTCACATGGCTAGTACATGTTAAGTGTCTGAGGCTGGATTTGAACACAAGTCCTCCTGACTCCAGGACTGGTGCTCTATTCACTGCACCACCTAGCCACCCCTATTTTTTAAGGTGTTATTTTCTTCAGGGTATTTTTGGATCTCCTTTAGCAGGCTGTTGACTTGCTTTTCATGATTTTCTTATATCATTCTCATTTCTCTTCCCAATTTTTCCTCCACTTCTCTTACTTGATTTTCAAAATCCTTCTTTAGCTCCTCCATGGCCTGTAACCAATTCATATTTTTCTTGGAGGCTTTTGATGCTGGTGTTCTGACTTAGCTGTCTTCCTCCCACTCCATGCATTGATCCTTTTTGTCCCCCCAAAAAGGATTGTATGGTCTGTTTGTGCTTCCTCATATTGGCAGCCAATCACTTGACTTATAAGCTCTTTGCCATGGTAGAACTCTGCTTCCAGAATGGAGAGAGCTATGTCCCAAACTGCTGGCATTTTTGTAGCTGCTGGAGCTATTAGATGGGTGCCCTCTCTAGAGCCCCCCCCACACACACACTCTGGCTCACTGTTTACACACCCCAGGATCACCACCTAAGACATCGATCTGGATCCAAGCAGATCAAAGCAAGAGCAATTAACCTCTGAATGGTGGCTTGGTCCCCCTACAATTTGCAGGCCAGGAGCGCTGGAAGCAGCCACATGGCAGTGGCTGCAGCCACCGCACCTCCTCTGCTTCTCGCTTCAGGGGCAGCAGCCAGACCACACTCCCCCTGTTCCCAACAAAGTCCAAAGTTCCACACTAACCTTTTACTTTGTCTTTGGCATTTGTAGATTGAGAAGTCTGGAAACTGCTACAGCTGCTGGTGATTTACTCTAGTGAAGTCTGCTCCAGTTGTGGCTGGTCAGGCCATCCTGGGGCTAAAACCAAGCTCAGCTCCCAGTGTGAGCTTCAGTGGACCCTTCCTACAGGCCTGCTAGACCTCTTTCTGTGGGAGATTTGTTTCTCTCAGTCACTCTGTGGGTTCTGTAGCTCTAAAATTTCTTTAGAGTCATTTTTACATGTATTGGAGGAGGTGGAAGCTGGAGCTGTGGGGAAGTCCTGTTTCTACTCCGCCATCTTGGCTTTGCCCCCTTGTGCAGCTATTTTCAGAGATAATTCTGGGAACCTGTAAGTTTTTTACCCTTCCAAGGTGGTACTATCTAGAGAGAGCTGTGTTTACTATTCTCCTGTACCATGCACTGGTTTGTGAGCAACCACAAGCACTGTTTCCAGCCTTAGAACTGCGACCAGGGTCCCTGCTCCCCTGTGTCTGCAAGCTCTGCCGTGCTAGTGCTTCTCTTCACACTGGGTCTAAGACCTAGGACTGCCATCCAGAGCACAGTATGGGCAATGCACCTCATGCCAGCAAAGGGACACCTGTAAATCTCCTTCTGACCCACAGTCTGATCCCTCTACTATCTATGGTCTGAGAGGTCTTGAAACTACCACTGCAGCCACTGATTCAGTCAGCCCCTCTGATGAGGTTTGGGCTCTGGGAGCCCCCTTGAGTCCCCTTGAGTCCTTGAGGTACAGGCTCTGGGAAACCCCCCTTAAACTCTGATTAAATCATCCCACTTGATAAGGCATTTGCATGAGGCAATAAGCCTTACATTGTGGCTAAGCCCTAGCCTCTGTTACTAGACTTCCCACCCTTGAGTCTATCAAAGTGTCCATCCACCCCTGAACTGGCCTAGCCCGCCATTGTCTGTGTTCTCCAGGTGGCCTCCAGAGACTTCTCAGCCTTAATCACTCATTGACCTCATTAACTCCTTCTGGAGATCCTCCCCAAACTCCTCCCCTAAACCACCCCTAGATTCCTCCCACAACCTTCTGTATATAAGACCCCATCCTGTTTTCATGTTTGTGAGAGCACCATGGAATAGTGAGAGCACCATAGAATGGTGAGAGTGCCATAGAATGGTGAGAGTGCCATAGAATGACCTAACACAGACTTACTCTGGGTCTAATGCAAGCAAAGTTTTAATAAACTTTACTTTTCTTTGGATGAGAGAAGACTCGAGTCGAATTCATTCGCCAGGACTCAGTGTGTTGGTATTTTGGGGTCTCCAGAGCAACCCTAACACTCTTTATAGGTAACCTCTTCATAAGCACTCCACAGTGCCTTCTTCAGCCACTTTCATGACTGTTGGAACAAATTGCTCTCATCAGCCCATTCTGCCCAGGGGAGAGAGAGAGAGGAGATAAGAGGGTCCAGGATCCAGCCTTGGAGGGAATCCACCATTAGAAGGAAGGATATGGAGGACATTAAAGAGGTAGTTCACCAGCCAGCAGATTACCAGTAGAAGCTTGTGGAGGCAGAAGAGAATGTCCAGGGGGAAAGAGCAGCCAATAGTGACAAGATCAAGAAGGGTGGAGACTGATCCCTTTTCATTTTACAAATCTCATTTATAAGCAGGAAAGCATGGTATAAAGGCTGGGTAGATGTCTTCCTTTGATATGTAAAAGGTAGCTTAATTTGGTAATTAATAGCAATTTTTCTTATGAAAAAAAAAAGGTGGTGTCCCTAAAGACAAATTTCATAGATTTTGGGATGTTGTTTTGTTTTTGTTTTGGGGTTTTCTTTTTAATTATCTTTCCTTGCCACCAGGTTTTCCTGGTCACTAAGCCCTGCTGGTTGTCACAGCAGTGTGTTAAGAAAGATGAGGTTGATGGAAAGAGTTTTGAATTTGGAGACAAAATGGCTTGAGACCTAATTCTGACTCTGTCACTTAAGAGCTCTGATTCTGGGATCAGAGGTCATGGGTTCAAATCCTGTCTATTGCTATCCATGGGGCTTCAGACAAGTCTCTTAACCTCCCTGACCCTCAGTTCCCTCACTTGTAAATGAAAGGAATCGGCCTAGATGGCCTCTGAGGACTGACCCTTCAAGCCCTAGGTCCACATGGGACAGTGAGCAAGTCATATAACCCTCATGGGCCTCAGTTTCCTCATCTGTTAAGTGAGAGGGTTGAACTAAATATCCAACTCTCATCTATGTCTTCTTACAGTCCTTGTCCAGAGCCGGTACAACAAAGAGTTCTAGACCTGAAGTAAAAAAAAAATACCTGAATTCAAATACCAATTTGGATACTTACTAGCCATGAGCAAGTCATTTTACATTAGAGAGTCAGCAGCATATGTTAGGGAGCATGACAGTAGGAGTCAGGTTCCAGTCCCACTTCAGATGTTCTATGGTCCTTGGAAATCACACAGCCTTGCTCTGGGTCTCAGTTCCCTCATTTATGAAATGGGAGAGTTGGACTTAATGACTTTCTTCTAAGGTGAGTTCCAGCAGCTAGGTGACATAATACATGGAATGCTGGACATGAAGTCTGGAAGACCTGAGTGTGAATCCTACTTAGACACTTCCTAGCTGTGTGACCCTGGTCAAGTCATATAACCTGATGACTCAGTTTCCCTATATGTAAAATGGGGATTAAAAAAAAAAAACAGCACCAACCTCCCAGAATTGTTATGGGGATCAAATGAGATAATATATGTAAATCACTTTGCAAACCTCAAAATGCTCTATAAAAGCTAGCTGTCATTATTGTTATTCCAGCTCTCAAACAATGATCCTATATGACCTCTCGGAGCCTTAGGTTTCCCATCTGATGCCTTTAGTACTTGCTCTACAGAGTGGTCTGTGGGGCCCTAATGAGATAAGCTTTGGACACTTTGCAGCATCACTGGAAAGCCACTTATAATGCTAAGAAATGTGCTTCTGAAGGTTTTTGCAGGTTTGGCCTCTGCTTTTCCTCCCTTCCCTCACCCTCCTCCACTCCCACCCTGGACTCCTTCTCCCCTGCCCCCAATGCAGACTTCAACCCTGTTCTCATCTTGCTTCCCATCCTTGCTCCTTGGTCTCCCTTAAGGGGCCCTAATGCCATTCCTCCTCCTCCTTTCCCCAAAGCCTCCCCACTCCCACACTGTCCCTGGCTTACAGCAATCTCTGCTTCCCAAAGGACTCGGTGCTATTTTAGGCTGAAGGTGGAGGAGCCTGGGACTGGCTTGTGCTCTTATCTGCATTCACTCCCATTGCAGTTTTAATCATCTTCCTTCTGCCTGGTCCCTGGGGCCGAGACCTGAGGATTGAGCCTTGGAAACAGGTCACTGCTCTGCTGTTCTACTAGAGCTCCCCTGCTGCTGGGTCAGCCTGGAATCCTTAATACCTCTGGGCTCTGGGGAGAAGGGGTGCAGGGCTGGGGATTGTGGAGCCCAGCTTGGGGTGATCAGAAGGGCTAGACCTGAAAGGGAATTGAAGCATCATTTAGTCTAAGCCCTTCCTTTTCCAGATGAGGGAACCCAAAGAGAGGGGAAAGGCATGGTCCTGGGTCACACAGATAAGCAATAACATAGCAGGGAGTTGAGAATAGAACAGTGGGAAAGAGCACAGGATTCCCAGTCAGAGAACCTGACTTGACACCCCTCCCCCATTTACTGCCTGTGTTACCTTGGGCAAGTCCTTTAGACTTTCTGGGCCTTGGTTTACTCATCTGTAAAATGAAGGGAGCTGACTAGTTGACCTCTAGATCTAGATCTAAGGTCCTGTGGCTCTGAATTGTATATAGCAGACACATCCATAAGGATGTTTAAAATAAATACACAGTCATTTCAGGGGGGTGGGCAGGAGACACCAGCAGCTAGGGTGGGGGAGGGCATCAGGAAAGGTCTTATGTCTGTACCGAGGGGCAGATATCCAGTATCTCCAGAAACCTATTACCCAAGGAACATATGAGAGGGATTCTACTTATATCTCCTCAAAGTTGCATCAAGATTTCTCCCTAACACATGGATCAGGGGTTCTTACCCTGGGGTCTGTAAACTTTAAAATATATATATATTTTGATTGAGGTGTCTAGGTGGTATGGTGAATAGAGCACCAGTCTTGGACTCAGGAGGACCTGAGTTCAAATCTGGCCTCAGACACTTAACACACACACGAAAAACTAGCCACATGACCTTGGGCAAGTCACTTAACCCCAACTGCCCTACCTTCCCCCTCCAAAAAGAGCAAATAAAAAAGGGGAAAAAATTATTTTGACAACTGCATTTTAATCTAATTTGGTTTCCTTTATAATCCTATGTATTTCATTTTATGAATTTGAAAATATTATTCTGAAAAGGTGTCTATAGGTTTCACCAGACTGCCAAAAGGGTCCATGACAAAGAAAAGGTTAAGAACCCCTCATAGAGATGATTTCAGGGGCCTACTCCCTTTGTCCCCCACTGACCAACACTTAATTGTGTTATGCTGGCTGACCTTACACTTGTTTCATCATGAGGACTAGGATTGTCAAGAGTTCTATAAATAGAAGGATAGCCCTGAACCTGTTTTACACAGGGCAACAAACACAACATCTATATTCTACAGGATTCCCTCCCTTCACATGCATACACACACACACACACACACACACACACACACACAAATTTTATATAACAGTCCTCCCACAGGATCTGTGTAATAGAGATGTCCGTTACAACACCTGACCATTTATCAATAGTGTGGTAGAAAGGTTCTTGAATCAGGCATTTTGTTAGTCTAGCTAGCTTGTGATGTTGGATAGAGTGCCAGGCCTGGAGTCAGAAAGACTCATCTTCCTGAGTTCAGATCTGGTCTCAGACACTAATTAGCTGTGTGACCTTGGACAAGTCACTTAACTCTATTTGCCTCAGTTTCCTCATCTGTAAAATGAGGTAGAGAAGGAAATGGCAAACTGCTCTAGTATCTTTGCCAAGAAAACCCTAAATGGGGTCATGAAGGGTCAGACAAGACTAGAAAACAACTGAACAACACAATGTCCACTTAAGTCTCTATCAATTCTAGGATTCTGCGTATTTTGTCATTCTATAGTACAGCACATGAGTTTGACAACGCCTGCATAAAGAAGAAACTCCCCAACAGCTATTTTGTATGGGTGTCCCCTCACAAAGTCACTATATTATAGAGTTCCTCCAATATCAATTTTATACAAAAGCACTCTGTATAATACAAATGTCTCACATAACCACATAGTTTAGACAAAAGGAGCTCCAAAATACCTGTGTAATACAGGGGATCCCTTACATATATTCAGGATAACATAGTAGGATTTTCCTGCCATACCTGTTTATATCAGGGTGTGATGCTCAATAACTAAATTACACTAGATGGCTTCCACATGCTCATATACTCACTTGTGCAAGAATCACCCCGTATCAGAGATTACCAGTCATTCCTTCAGCACAGTAACTGGCACAGCCCTGAAGACTCAGAAGCAAGATCAGGCAGTGCTGCTTGTGAGTGCTTGGATTGCCACTTCAGTGACCAGAGGCAACCCTCAGCTAGAGTGTTTAAGGAGAAGGGAGGGGGGTTCTCTTGCTAGTCTGTAAGACTGGCCACAACCTTGATGTTTTGGACAAAACTGCGTCAGCAGTAAACAAGGGGAGTTAATCCGAATTAGCTTGGTCATCTGAGAAAGGCTCAATGCTGGTAGCTTGCTGTCTTCCAATTTGTAGGTCATTTGTGTGCTCTACCTGTTCCCTGACTAGCCAGGAAAACAGTCTAGGTTCCTATCATTAAACAAGATGGCAAGAAACTGGAAGGGATAGATTGCTAAGGCACTTGATATCAGTCAGGATCCAAAAAAAAGAAATCTGAGCGATGTAAAACAATGAATGGAATTAGATAGTGATGAATGTAAAGTTCAGCACTTGGGTTCAAAAAATCAATTCCTTAAGTACTAGATTGAGGAAGATGTAGCCGGATAACAGGTCATTTGGAAAAAAGTTAGGTATTTTTTTAGCATGCTTAGATAGCAGGTTTCATTATAAGTCAACAATGGGACTTGGAATCCAAAAAGGTTAAAGTTATTGAAAGCTGCATTAATAGGCTCCAATTAATGTCCAGGATGAGGGAGGTGAGAGTTCTACTCTATATTACATGGTCAAATCACAGCTATTGTACTGCGGTTTGGTCCACACCTGAGGAAAGACTTTGATAAGTTATAGAAGCAACCAGAAGGATGAGTGGACTAGAAACTATCAATCAATCCATCAATAAGCATTTATTAAGTGCCTGCTTTGTATCAGATGCTATGCTAAGGACTGGGGACAGGAAGAAATGAAAGAGTCCCTGCCCTCAAGGAGCTTACTAAATTCTGTATTGTAAAAGAATATTTGCATATATTAATGTAATATAGAATGTATATAAAATAAACATAATACTAATACCAAGCATTTATATATAGTTTTGAACTTGACAAAGTAGTTTGCAAATATTTTCTCATTTGATACTCACAGCCCTGGGAGGTAGGCAATATTATTACCCCCATTTTGCAGCTGGAGAAACTGAGGCAGAAAGAAGTTAAGTGACTTACACAGAATCACACAGTTAGCAACTCAGATTTGAACTTTTCTCCTGACTCTAGGCCCAACATGCTATCCACCTAACTGCCTCTTAACACAAAATAATTGAAGGATAACACTAATGGTTGGAAGTGGGGGTGTATAGGAAAGTCACAAGAAAGTCTTCATGTAAGTGGCACATAATCTGAGCTTTGCAACAAACTAGGGGTCTTAAAAACAAAGATGAGGAGGGAGGGCATTCCAGGCATGAGCACAGCCTATACAAAGGCACAGAGATGGGAGAGAGTTGTAATGTGGAATATATGAAGAGGAATATAAAATAAGGTTGGAAAAGTTAAATTAGAAAGAAGTTGTGATGGGTTTTAACATGATAGAGAAGTCACATTTGATCTCCAAAGGGATAGGGTCCTATTATGGAGTATAGGGGGAGGGGGAGGGACTGATATAGTCAGACCAATGTTTAGAGAGATTGGAGGGGTGGGGAATAGATACTTAGAAGAAAGCTATTGTCGAAGGCCATTGCAATAATCCAAGTAAGAGGGCCTTGAACTCGGGTGGTGGTCCTATGAATAGGGAAGGGATTTGAAAGATGTGTGGAGGTAAATTTTGGGCAAAAGGACAAGATTTTGGATTGCGGAGTGGAGGAGGACCCCGAAGCTGTGACTAGGAAGATGGTGACTTTGATGTAGCAGAGGAACCCTACAGAGGGCTGGGTTTCTAGGGAAAGATAGCTAGGCATAAGAGGACACTTAGAAGGATAAAGGGGTATACAGGCTCAGGCTTCTTGAGCTGAGGAGCTGGGAAAGGTCACGGCCCCAGAAAGGGGAGCTTAAGTATTGGACACGTCTTGTGGAATGAGGCAGAAGGCACTTCTGGATTGATAGCACGAATTCTAGCAGTGAAGAGATGCGGTCTGGGGGTTAGGCAGGAGGACCAGTAATAGGAAGGTAAAGATGGTCAGAGGTCTGTATGGAAGTCCCATTGTTTTTAGCATTTGACCTGCCACAGAGCTCCATGCCCATGCGTGTATGTGTGTGTGTGTATGTGTGTGTGTGCGTGCATGCATATGTGCCCTTGATTTCATGTCTGCCTGAATCTAGCACAATGGTCTGGCTTCCACTAAATTAGCTGCTACTGGACAGCTCCCTGCTATTAGCTGGAGTATTACTCTCAAAAAAATGGTCACCTTAGAGAAGGCCAAGAAATATTGCAATTGAAGTGAGAGGCCAGGTTGTCTGGTTTGGAGGTGAATATTCTACCTTTATGAGATAGCAACCCTTTACCCTTTGGCGTGAATATAGCTAACATTTATAGAGAGCTTTAAAGTTGGCAATACATTTTACCTTTAGTATCTCATAGTAACCCTGTGAAGAAGGTATTATTATCCCCATTTTACAGATGAGGAAAATGAGACTGGGAGAGGACAAGTGATTTGTTTCAGATTACACAGATGCTAACTGTCTGAGGGTGAATTTGAACTCCTGTCTTCCTGATTCCAAGTTCCAGGTCCAGCTTTCTATCTGCTATGCCCCCTAGCTGCCTTAGATGTGTGTCTGTGTGCCCTAGATAGAGGGGAGGTGGTACTGAATGAGTTTGCAGACCCACTGAGAAAAGCAAAGATTTGAATCTCCTTGAACAAGAAGGCCTGTCAGACCTTATTTAAGAGGTAAGGCTAGGGATGAGGTCAGAGGGTTAAACAGGCTATGTGGGGGTCCCAATGGTTCACACTCCTACTGCTTCCTGGAAGGTCATCCTTGCTCTGTGGCCACACCTTTCCTTCTTCAACTACCCTTATGTCTGACTTTTCCTTTCAGACAGTTAAAACCAAGCCTCATTCCCCTCAATCTCCCCTCAGCTGGGTGGCCCGCTCTTGTGGAGATTTACTCAGCATGAGGCCCTAAAACTAAGCTTCTTCCTTCTCTCTTCTCACTGTCGGTGTCTCTCTCTGGTTGGTGCATGTTAGCTCCATATTGCAGCTTGTGGTGCCTCAGAAGTAATAGCAGAGAGACAGAGGAGAGAGAGGGAGAAAGAGAGAGAGAGAGAGAGAGAGAGAGAGAGAGAGAGAGAGAGAGAGAAACAACCCTGAACTCTTTCTCATCTCATTCAATTTCCAGGATAATTTCCTGAAAGAGGCCAATTTCTATTTATTTATTTTTCCCCAACCCAATTTTTCAGCTGAAATGACCCAAGTGTCCATTTCGGAGAAGGAAGAGCTGTTGCAAGCTCAATTTGGTAATTATGCACGTCCTTCCTATGCCGCGGCCGGGAAAATCATTAGACATCGGAGAAGGGCTCTCTCACAAATGCGCCTGGGCCTTTGGCTCCCTCTCCTTTCCCAGTGTGTCCAGAGGGGAACCGCAGTGATTTATCATGGCTGGTATGTGCAATTAACAGAGAAAATTCATGGACGGGCATCCCACCTTTGGCGTCAACCTGCTAAAACAGCCACAGCAGAGTCCAGCATTGCAGGCATCTGTGCCCCCCCACCGTCCAGAGATTCCAAAGCACTTCAGAGAAAGCTCCAAAGCATAAGCAGAGTCAGTGACCACCTACACTGTGTGATATACTTAGCTATTATTATGTAGCACTTTTAAGGTTTGTAAAGCATTGTACATATCGCATTTGATTCTTTCAACAAGTCTGTGAGGTGGGTGCTATCATTCATTACCCCTATTATACAGATGAGAAAACTAAGACCAAAAAAGGTAAGTGACTTTCTTAGGATCACACAGCTAGGAGATGTCTGGTCTCCCTCATTCCCAAGTCCAATGCTCTCTCCATTTGTCACTTAGCTGCCTCTACCAAAAAAATAATAATAATAATAATAAAAAACCGACAACTCACAATGTATATGTCAGCTCTCTCTACATGGTGCCTGGAGGTCAACTATTAGTAATCCATGACAAAGGAATTACTTTCACTGTCTTCTCTTTCAAAATGAAATAGCTCCCCCTTTCACTCCCCAAAGAGTATGAGACAATGATGGCCTTGGTCTTATTGGAAATTGACTTACACTGTTACTCATCACCACATTCTCACCCGTTTCCACTTGTAAGTGTTCCAGATCCCCTCCCATCTCCTTCATCCAGGCTCCATTTCTCCATCAGGCGACATTCCTCAAGTGTATGTGATAACCTGTAGGGACCATGTGGAGGTACAGATCTTTCTCCAGGTTCTCCAGTCTTTCTTCTCTCTGTGACTCAGTCTCTCCCCATTTATCACAGAATCTCAATGTTTTGAGGGACCTCAGGGGCCATCTAGTTCAACCATAACTCAACAAGAATCACTTTTACCATATATCCCCAAGAAGGGGCAACTCAGACTCCAGACTGTGGAGGAGGGGAAGAGTGAAGATGCACAACCTCCTAAAAGAGTCCATTCTACTGGAAGGCAGCTCTAGTTTTTAAGAAGTTTGTTTTATTTTTCTTAAATCAAATACTCCAATAAATCTGTGATTCCATTGACATGGGCATTCCCTCCAATGATATAGGCTGCCACCTAGCCATCCCTGTCCATCCCCTTGTCAATGTCCCTTAAGTTCACCCAATATTGGCAGGGCTGCTTCCTCTTTTTTCTCTTAATGTTGAAAAGATACCTGTGGAACACACAGGCTCCATTATTCATCCCTCCTTCTTGTCCTCATATGAGCCTTCCTTTTTTACTCATACATGCCTTTCCTGACTTTGTTACACTTGACTTTCTCTTTGTAATTTTATGGGCACTTTCCCCCCGTGCCAGGTCTCAATGTACTTCTCTGCCACTTCTAGTCATTCATCATTCCTCATTCTGCCCTCTAGGGACAAGCAGAACAAGCCTTTACTCTTACTTTCCATGAAAACCCTTGAAATACAGAAAGGCAACTACTGTGGCCACCTAAGTCTTCTCTTCTCCAGGCTAAATGTACCCACTTCCTTCAACCATTTTATCAATTCAATCAATTCATCTCAAAGCTCATCTCCAGCCTACTCCAGAATATTCTCCAGATTATCTATGCTTCCTAAAATGGGGGAGGGAGGAAGCTGTGTACAAGAATGCGATGAAACACTCACCCATCCCCCAAATCAACTTAGAAGAGCCAAGAGTTAACATTTTCAAAGTGTGCTCTTATACTGTGGAAATCATCAAACCAGGGCTTGGTTTACTGTTTTCTTTAATTGTCTAGACTTAAGAAAGTGATGGAGAAAATGTTAATAATGTCCATTAAATTTAGAAATATGTCTTGCATACATTTTTTTGGAGGAAGAGTCATTTGTTAAAACATTTACTGGAATACCATGGAGTGGGAGTGGGGGGCTTGAAATGAACACAGATGTGATTTAATGAGGAGGAAGCAAGCATTTATGTAGTACCTACTATGCATCAGGCACTGTAATAAGAACTTTATTTGTTCCTCACTACAGCCTTGGGAAGTTGGTGAAAAATTGAAGTTAAGTGACTTACCCAGGATCACACAAGTTAGTAAGCGTCTGAAGCTGGATTTTAATTCAGGTCTTCCCCATGCCAGGTGCAGCTTTCTACCTACTTCTATAAGTAGCTAACCAGAGAACAGTGGGAATACCACCTCCCTAATCTTGGATGCTATTTCTCTAAATGAAGCCTAAGAAAGGATTAGTTCATTGACTTCCATGGCACAATGTAAGCTCCTTGGAAGCATCAATTATTGTTGCTGTCACTGTTGTTTTTCAATGCTGTAAAGGGAATGTAAATTTTGAAGATCTTCCCTGCCCCTAGGCTAAAGTGCACCTGGAGCCTGGGGTGGGAGGCTTGTTTTTCAGTAGAAACTTCTTGATAGGCCAGTGAGTCAATAAGGTTGTTACATTCTCTGAGCCAGGATAAGGCTATATAAGCCCTGATGTGTAGCTTTGTTTTGGGGGCTCACTTTGAGAAGTGTTCTGTGATTTGATCTGGATTCTGGGAAGCTGTTGTCCTGAGCCCCCGGCTTTGAAAAACCCAGATGTTGATTTGGTATGGATGTAATGGTTGGACAGTTTAGAAATCTGTCTACTTGATCTGTTTCTGTCTTGATAATTCTGCCTGTATACTTTGAAGTTCAAGGTGCTGACCTTTTTCCCCTGAACAAGGTAAACGATATATGTTTGACTGATTAAAGTAAGCTTGTTAACCCATTTTGAGTTGCTTTCCTTTATCAAAGCAGATCCAAGAATCTGTGGTGGCAGCAAACCCTGAGGATGCTTGGGGTGTTTGCTGCTACAAATGCTTAGCACAAAGTTTGATATATAGTCAATATAGTCAATAAAGATAGTCAAAAGATAGTCGATAGTGGATAAATAGTCAATAATCACTTATTAAGAACCCATATTGTATCAGGCACCATGCTAATCACTAAAGATACAAATAAGAAAAAAAGACAATTCCTGCCCTCAAGAAGCTTATCAACTAACAGGGAAAAGTAATATACAAAAGCAAGCTGAAAATTGTGGTAGGGGTTACCCCCAGATTTTAGTTGGTGTAGGAGCATGATGTTTGCAGAGTTTAAACCAAGCATTTTATAAAGAAGACACATAAAGGGAGAAGATTTAAATCATGTCATAACCCACGAGTTAGAAGCAGAAAATGTCTAGAATCCAAAGTTCTTTCTTCTACCCTGGTATTCAAGAAGTGGGTAGGAGTTCAGTGCATCTGGGACTCAAAGTTCTTTTGGTTCTTCATATGAAATCAAGCAATTACCCCCATCTTCCCAACTGGGTCACCTCCAAGTTCTCTCCCAAAGCCCCACTTGGCCACGGCCAAATGTTGTTTTCTTTTGATTGCTAATCTGTCAATTGCTAATCAGCTGGTGGGAAATGAAGTGTTAGCTGGAAAATTCTTAACCCTCTATAAAGAGGGGCTTTGGGAAAAGTTTATTGATTAGATGCTTAATAAATGCTAGTTAGCTGGCTGACCCTAACTGTTGACTTACTTTGAGCCTGCAGTCTATTAACCCTGCCCCCATATCTTTTTTTCACATAAGCTACTATCTAATTAGGATTTCCTTACATCTCATATGTGAAATTGATATTTTGAATCCCATTATAGGACTTTGCATTTATACCTGTTAAATGTTATCTCACTAGAATCAACCTAATATTTTAGCACATCCAGGACTTTTTGGAATTTATTACCTTTCAGTCTTACCCATTTTTAATATTTTACATGGAATGTAAAGATCCTTTCTAGCTGACATTCTATGTTTTATGAAGACTTACATGCCTAACATTCTATGTTCTAAGTTATTCCTTTGGGCTTTGTGTTAGTTACAAATATAATAATGGTGTCATCTGTGGCTTTATACAAGTCATGAAGGTACATGCATGTTGTATTCACAAAGCTGTGTGCATGTTATCCCTTGGCCGTGGGCTCTCTAACATTTCTGTTGAAGAGAAACACTGTGACACTTCACAAGAACCCTCCCTCAAATTGGCATCATATGATAGTCTTTGGGTTCAGTCTTTCATCTAGTTCTGAATCAACTTTACCATACTAATATCTAGTCTCTCCAAACAAGAATTATATGACAATTTTTTTCCAATGCTTTACTAAAATCTAAGCAAACTACTGCAACTACATCACTCTTTTGATATGCTGGTCAAGTAACACTGGCAAAAAAGAAAATGAGGTTAGTCTGGCATGACTTGATCTTAATGGAGTCATGCTGAATCTATGTTTTCACTGCTTTCTGTTCCATCTCTGACCTTTAATCTCCTTCATTTCTAATGTTTTATGTTCTAAGTCCTTTGCTGCTCTGACATTCTATGTTCTAAGGGCACTTTCCAGCTTTAACATTCTACAAGTCTATGAATCATCAGATAGAACATGGGGACATGTTAGCTCGGAAATAGACAACTCAGTTATTAAATGCAAACCCATTAGGTCATCTCAGCTTATGAGCTAAAAACTCAGGGAAGTTCACAGACAGAAAGTATAATTTTTATCAATCAACATTTAGAAATGGGGGTAGGGTGGCGCTAAGCAGGAATAAAATATCTGAAACATGAAGTAAGCCAGTATTTATTAAGGGCTGACTAGGAGCCAGGTGTTGTGGACACAAAGGCAAAAACTGTTCTTTGCCCTCAAGGAGCTCACAATATAACCAGGAAGGGAACATGCACAAAACTTTGTGGGAACAAGAAATAGATATGATAAGACACAAGAAGTCTTCAGGGACATTGGAGGGAATGGATGTCAAGTAGATAATCCCCAGGAATAATGTCACTTGCCACTGGAGCAGCATGATCCCTAGAGGAGTTGGTTAGTCATTTCAGAGAACCAGAGAATGTTCCAGAATGATGGCCAAGATTGTCCTTAAACACCATCTATAAAACTACATTTTATAAAGAAGACACATAAAGGGAGAAGATTTAAATCATGTCATAACCCACGAGTTAGAAGCAGAAAATGTCTAGAATCCAAAGTTCTTTCTTCTACCCTGGTATTCAAGAGGTGGGTAGGAGTTCAGTGCATCTGGGACTCAAAGTTCTTTTGGTTCTTCATATGAAATCAAGCAATTACCCCCATCTTCCCAACTGGGTCACCTCCAAGTTCTCTCCCAAAGCCCCACTTGGCCACGGCCAAATGTTGTTTTCTTTTGATTGCTAATCTGTCAACAAGAGATAGTTTCCCCTTAGGCTTGGGGAGCAGTTCCCAACTGAGCTGGTCAGCCTTTCCTCCAGCCAGGGGCCTCTGCTTGCCAAAGAGATTGGGATACCAGTAAATCACCCAATTATCAGTGGGCTTTTAATTTGCTAAACAAATCTTGAGGAGACTGAGAGGTGGCAGAGAAGGGAAGAGAGGGCCTAAGGGGGGATAGTAAGAGGAAGATGAGGATTTTCTCTTTCTTCAATAATTAAAAATATCTGTATCCATCATGACCCTCCCCCCACCCATTCCTCCCATTTCTTCTAGCTTGTCTGTATTTGGGATTCTTGGTCTGGAAGGCAGTTTTAATTTAAACGGGACTTAGTGGCTCTGTGTTGCTATAGCGAGCAAGCTTAGAGAAGATTATCAAATATTTACTCAAGTTGGTGGGTGTTTGGATTCAGACTCTGATGGCTTGGTGGGTGTTGGAGATGAAAGATTTCAAGAGTGATCTCCGTGGGTCAGAGCCATGGGGGATGCTGGCATCTCTGCTCTTGATGCCTAAAATTCCTATTTCTATCATCATATTCCTAGGCATTTGATACTTTGGAGTCATGCCTGCCTCTTTCTTTTCCCTCCCCCTCTATTCCTGAATCAGTCACCAAGTTTTAGTGATTTTACCTTAGCAATGTCTTTTACATCCATCATCTTTATTCACAGACAGCTGGGCGGGGGGGGGGGCATTGTAGTTAGGCCATTGGGCTCAGAGTCAAGAAGAACTGAGTTCAGATCCCTTCTTGGACACTAATTGTATAACTGTGAGCAAAGTCACTTTCCTTCTTCTCTGTCTCAGTTTTCTTATTTATGAAATGAAGAGGGTGGACTCAATGTTCCCTTTTAGCTCTAAATCTATAACCCTATGCACAACTGCACTGGTTAGGGTCCTTGCCTCTTGCTTTTTAACTATTATAATATCCTCCTGGCCAGTCTCCCTGCCTCACTAATCCTTCCTCTTCAAATCCATCTTTCACATAGTGATCAATACAATTTTCTTCATGTACAGGTCTTATCAAGGAAGCTAGGTCGAGCATAAAGCATAGAGAGCATGGAGCTTGGAGTCAGAAAGACTCATGCTCTAGATTGCAAATCCAGTCTCAGACATTTACTGGTTGAGTGACTTAAAGCAAGTCACTTAATGCTGTTTTCCTCAGTTTCCTTATCTGTAAAATGAGCCAGAGAAGAAAATGGCCAACTACTCCAGTATCTCTGCCAAGAAAACCCCAAATGGGGTAACAAAGAGTTGGGCATGACTGAAAACAATTGAACAACAATGGGTCCTACCATGTCACTTCCATGCTCCAAAATCCTCTGAGTCATGCTGTTGTCTATAAATAAAATATGCACTCCTTATCCTGATATTAAAGTCCTCATGCAATCTGGGTAGCACCAGTGAACCTCTCTAGACTTGTTCCATGATACTCCCCTTCACATTTTATACATTCCAGCCAAATAGGATTATTTACTGTTCCTCAAATTCATCTGTTCCTGTCCTGACTCTTCATTTTCACAAGTCATCTGCCATCTTTAGAACAGATTCCACTACTCCACATATACCTACTGGGCTAAATATTTCCATTTCCATCAATGCCCATCTCCTCCCTGAAGCTCACCCTCATCTTCTCAGGTGCTTTCTCTTTCCCCTAAATTTCCCAACAGTGTTTCTGATCTCTCCTTTGCTCACCACATTCAAACTTGTGCTTTGCCAATCTTTATACACACTGTACCACTCCCCTCCCACTGCCTCCCCCAAGCCTTGTAGAAGCTTGCTTTTTAGGGTATGGACCGACTGTGTCTTCTTTATCTTTTGATCTTTAGCAACTAGCAAGTGCCCTATATACAGATGGAGTTTAATTAATGCTTGTTGGATTTAAGTTTGTATGATATTGATACTTGCACCTGTCTCAATGCTGTGAGAAAAGTGTTTTGTAAACCTTAAAACACCACAGAAATATGTTATTAGTATTATTTTTATTCTTCTTATGATATTTTTGAAGTTCAGATAGAAATGGGACAAGTCACTATCCTCCTCCTATTCTTTATGTTTGATGGTCCGTGGTCTACTGCCCAGGGGATAGAATGATTGTTTACTATAAATCAATATCAGGGTTGGAATGTAAGCTCATCTTCCATATGGGCTGTGAAAATATCTTCAAGACAACCCCAGTAGCAGATAGGACATTTGATGATCAATTCATAAATTGCCAATAACCATTTAAGAGTCTCCCGAGTGCCAGGCACTGTGCTAGGCAACAAGGCTATAAATACAAAAATGACACCATCCTTACCTCCAAGATTCCATTGGTTGGTTCAATCGCAGGAGCAACTCAAGGGGTGTTGACCTGAGTCCCCCCCTGGCTGGGCTCCTGATTTTCTAGACTTTAATGCCACACCTCAACTGCTGTCTTATATTTGTTTTTTTTTTCTGTTCTCACATGATTTTGACTTTTTTCTTGGTCTTTATTTTGAGAGCCTTTTATTCCAAATAGTTTATAAAAATTCAATAAGGCAACATCTACTAAGGATGTCATTCTTAATTATGTATGGGATTAATGTTAAACCTGAGGGATGACAGTGATCAGAAGCTACTTTTAATCTTGCTTTCTCACAGTTAGGCAACAAACATTTATTAGGCACTCACTGTGTCCCAGGCACTGTGCTAAACTCTGAGGATACAAATACAAGCAGAAAGACAGTTCTTGCCTTCAAAGAGTTTACATTCTAATGAAAGAAGACAACACACAAAAAGAATTTGGAAAGGGGGAGGGAGGGTGGAGATGAAGGTACCAAGCATGGCGGACATAGTGTTGAAGTTCGAAAAGTCAGAACTACAGCTTACAAAGTAATGAAGATTGGCTGACCTGTGTTCCTTTCCAAAATTAAAGCCTTGGGGGAACTTACCAATGGGAGAAGGGGGCCCTGCGTGACGGAGGGATGCTCCAGGATGAGGAGGCCCTGGTGCTAAGGAAGCCTCCAGGATAAGACGGTATTTGAAGTGTTGTTTTGAAATCTAGAAAATCAGGAAAATACCTGAGAGGGGACTCAAGTTAATGCCCCAACCCAACTGTATTGAATTGTTATTCCAATTAAACCAACCAGTGAAATAATGCAAGTGAATGTGCTTTGAAATATGGTGATTCCTATATAAATCTAAGCTAAAGTGGGTACCTGTAGCTTAAGACCTATCCATACCACCTGAAGGCAGCTAGGTGGCCCACTGTATAGAGCACAGAACCCAGAGTCAGGAAGATCTGAATTTAAATCTGACCTCAGACATTAAATAGCTGTGTGACCTTAGCCAAGTCACTTACCCTCTTTCTGCCTCAGTTTCTTCTTCTATAAAATGGGAATAATAATAATAATACCTATCTCCCAGAGTTGTTATGAAAGTCATAAGATATTTGTAAAATGTCTTCCAAATCTAAAATTCTATATAACTGCTTCTTTTTCTTTATTATTAATTATTGTTATTGTTATTGTCAGTGAATAGAGCACCAACCCTGGAATCAGGAGGACCTGAGTTCAAATCTGCCTCAGACACTTAACACATAAACTAGCCATGTGACTTTGGGCAAGTCACTTAACCCCAACTGCCTTCCAAAAAGCAAAAAAAAATTATATTTAAAACTTTAAGAAAATATGAGTTATTACTATTTTCATGGATTTCATGCCTTTTACTTTTCCTTACTTCTGGCAACTCCTGACCCTTAACTGGTTCCCCTCTCTAGATTCCTGACCTCCTGACTCTTCCCTAGGGGCTGATAACACTTCTAGGCTTGTACTGTGATCTCCAAGGCTGATGGAACCCATCCATGACTGAGAAAGATTCACGGAATCATAGGATCTGTCTTGGGAAAGGCCATGGAGGTCATTTACCATGAATGATCCAGAATCCTCACTACGTTATGGGCCCCCAACAAGGGTTCATCCAATCCAGACTAGAGGCAGCCAGTGCTAAAGAACTCACTCACTAACTAAGTAATTAACTAACTAACTAAACTACCCTCAGAGGCAGTTCTAATTGCTGGAACTAAAATTCCATTTTTGCACAATTCTAATTATTAAGAAGATTTTCCTCATATCAAAGCCAAAATCTGCATCCCTATAACTTTTTTCTGTCACTCCTGCTTATGTCCTCTAGAACCAAGCAGAAGGGGAAAAAACTTTTATCATTTTGAAGGTCATTCAGACCCTTGAGGACAGGTAGCATGTCCTCCTTGTCTTCTCTTCAAGCTAAACATCCCCAGTTTCTTCACTTGACCTTCATATGGTGATGATTTTTTTTCCCTAGTTCCATTACCGGGCCACCTCCTCTGCACACATTTAGGTTTGTTAATATCCTTCCTAAAATATGATGGCCCAAACTGTACGGTATCTTCAGAGAGGATTACCTGCATCAGGAAAGATAGATAGAAAAATATATAAATGGATGAATGGATGGATAGATAGATTGATGGATGAATAGATAAATAGTGAGTGGATGGATAGATAGACGATACATACATACATACGTAGATAATAGAGACAGAAATATATAGATATAGATACAGATATAGATACATGGAGAGGGAATTCATTAAACACTTACCACATGCCAGACACCATGCTAAATCTAGGGATATGTGTACAAGAAAACAAAATAGTATCTACTCTCAAGAAACTTACATTCTAATAGGGAAAAAAATAAAAATAAGGGGAGATGGGAAATAGAGGGAGAAAGTAGTATACTGAACAGACTAAAGTTAGTGATCTGGGAAGGAAGCAAGAGTGGGTGGGGGCTCTGTAACCATTCTGTGTACCTCTAAGTAACAACCCGGACTGAATTTATACCTTGATCCACCATTCTACTTGGAGTAAAATGGCTTTGGTGAATTTAATACAAGGGACATCAGTGGGTGCTTCTTAGGTAGTACAGTGGATAAAATGCTATGCTCTAAAGTGAAGAAAATCTAAATTCAAATTCTGCCTCAGACCCTTAATAGTAGATGACCCTGGGTGAGTCATTTAATATCTCTGTGCCTCAGTTTCCACTTCTGTAAAATGGGCATAAAAATGGCACCTATACCACAGGGTAGTTTTGAGAATGAAATGAGAATATATACATAAAGTGCTTTGTAAATGGTAAAGTGTCATATAAATGCTATTGTTATTATCCTTGTTATTTCAAGACAGCAGAAAACATAAAAGGAAGATGTTATAAAAGGTACAGCCCCCCTCCCGAGGAAGAGCTCCCTAAATGTGTGGCTACCGCGAGTCCTCCTAGCAACAAACACCAGAGAAAGCCAAGATTTCCCTTTCCCATTAGACTCACAGAATCCAAGAATGACAAAGTGTCAGCGTTTGAAGAAACCTTAGATATTATCTAGGCCAACTCATATTTGAATGAGGATTCTCATACGAGAAATTCTTAATCTGGGGTTCATGGATAGATTTTGTGTGTCCATGAATTTGGAAAGGGGAAAATTACATCTTTATTTTCATCAATTAATTAATTAATCTCTAAAATTCGACATTCTCTTCAATTAGGAATATAAATTGCAAACTCCCTTAGTATTAAGACTAAACAGAAGGAGATGATGAAATACCCCCCAAAAGTTGGGAATCCCTGCTCTACAATCTCCTGGAAAAGTAACCAACTAGTCTATATGTGAAAACCTTTGGAAACAGGGAACTCACCATCCTATACAGCCAATTACATTTTTGTACAGCTCAGATCTTCTTATTTTTAAAGTTTTTTTCTCATACATTAGAAGATAAAAAATTATCTCCTTATAACAACAAGTCATTGTTCTTGTTTTATCCTACTAGGTTAAAATACAACTTTTTCACTCTGGACCTCAATTTTCTCATAGTTAAAATGGACTGCCATCAAGTTCGTGTATACATCAGGCTGTTCCACATGAACAAACAATCTTGAACACAGAGCTCCTAGCCAAGAATGGAGTCAAAACCCACCTTGCCCAGAGGAGAGAGAAGAAGGAAGCATCTGGTCAAGCCAGAGAGGAATCTCCCACTTAGAATACAGCCAAGGCAAGCCAACAAGTATTTATTAAGCACCTACCATGTACAAGGTATTGTGTTGGAAGCTGGAGCTACAAAGACCAAATTCAAAACAGTCTCTACCTTCAAGGAGCTTACATTCTGCTGGGGAGATCCTCTAGGAAGCACATCTTCCCTGCTAATAAAAACATCCTGGTACCCATTCCCCACAACCCCACTCAAATCCCATGGATGTGAATAGAATTATACATGTATGATTCCTAGTAATTTTCTGGCCTAATTTCCTACTGAGTATCCTTCTTGATTCCTTGAGATAAACACAACCATCCCTCAGCTCCCCCCCTCCCCTTCACTCCATTTTGCAATTGCCTTTTGATTTCTGAATCTTCATTCTAGAACATAAGCCTATAATATGAACAGTTCAGATGGTACTGTCAGATACTAATTGTCACCAAGGATTACCATTTCTCCAGTAAATGAGTAGAACTTGACCTCTGCAGAGAGGTCATTGACTGAGTGGGTGTCCGGCACATCTTTCTTCCAGTTTGAATAATGAGTCATCGGGACATTGGGATGAACTCCACTCTCTGATGGAGATTAAACACAGATGCAAAAGCTCAAATACCACAAAGATTTGGTTCCTCAGGTATTGGAGTCATAAACAATTAGGGCAATTTAAAAGCTTCCATGATACCAGGTGAGGGAAAGTTTCTTTGTTTTATTAACACAATTAATGGCAATGACTCATATTATTACTAGAATTCTTTATATAGCACTACCCATTGATGGCTACAAAGTGAATAACACATTATTTTATACAGTCTTCACCAGAACTTAACCAGTTAGGTAGATTTTTGTTTTGTTTTGTTGGGGGGAAAGGGTTGTCCAAAACTTTTATTTTACTTGTGTTAGGAACTCCCGGCATGAAAACTCCCTCTTCCAATGCAGATCAATGTGTTCATTCAGTCAACCAATAAGCAGGTATTTATTAGGTGCCGAACATTATACTAGGTGCTACAAATCAAGCACCCCTTGCCCTTAGAGAATAGCTTACATATGTGTGTGTGTGTGTGTAAAGACAACATGTGCATATTTGAGTTTATATAAAATAAATACTAAGGATTTTTTGAGGAGGGTGAGGGAGACACTGGAAACTGGTGGGACAAGGGAATACTTCATGTAGAAGACGGCTCTTAATCTGCTTTTCAAACTTATAGTCTAAGAAAGTTGCATGGGGCATTAAGAAGGTCAATGACCTTCCTAGTGATTTAACATTAAGCCACTATGTGTCTGAAATATCACTCAGACATAGGTCTTCCTATCTCTGAAGCCAGCTCTCTTCCATTCCACCATGCTTATTCCCAAGAAAGTTAGTGCAAGTGTTGTGAGTTCAATATCCCAAATGAAGGGAAAAGTGCAGAGAGCCTCAGTTTCTTGCCCAAGTGTGGTAGGCCAGGATGGCCCAGTTGAATAACAAATATGGTGGTTGGCATGAACCAATAATGAATCTTCCCCAGACGGATGGTCTAGAATATAGGGGTGGGCCCTCAGATGGGCAGACATCTAGTGGGAAAGGTCTCCACAGAGTCTATATGGAAGAGGTCTCTCCAAGGACCCTATAGATTTGGTCCCACCTGCCACTTAGATGCTCACTGACTGAAGAAAAGTCTCCACCATGCTTGATTACATGATCATTTGCAGACAATGGAAGGGCAATAGGAGTCCCATTCATCATATAACCCATTATCCACTTAAGTCAAGGATTTGTACCAGATTAGATCAAACTTGGACCAAGGAGCTACAGTAGAGATGAAGACTCAAAATCAGGTCTTTTGAGACCAAGTCTGGAGCTGTTTCCCATCACCCCCTAATTTTACAGTGAGATATCACTTGCCAAGGAGGAGGTGTGACAATGACACTGTGTTCTTAGAACCTTTATTATCAGATACAGAAATTATGCTGTGGCCTTGGCTCTGTTCCTAGTCCTCTCAGTTCAGAGAACAGAGGTAAAGCCTTGATTTAACTATACCATGGGGCTATTGTGAGGATACAGTCACAGTTCTAGAGATAGCCAAGTGACTTAGCCGGACTTGGAGTCAGGCAGTCCTGAGTTCAAGTTTGACCTGTGTGACTTTGGTCAAGTCACTTAACCTCTGTCTTCCTAAGTTTCCTCATCTGTGAAAAGGGGTTAATAATAGCACCTACCTCCCACAGTGGTTATAAAAATCAAATGAGATCTGAGAATTACAATTTTAGCCCTTGAAGGACCCTAAATTAGAACATAGAATGTCAGAGCTGGAAGAAATCCTTGAATGTAGATTGTTGGAATTTGAAGGGATGTTACATCATAAAATGTTAGAATATAGAATATCAGATCTGGGAGGAAGCCAAGAACACAGAACATCAGAGTTGAAAGGGCTCTTAGAACATAGAGTATTTGAGCTGGAAGGAACATTAGAATGTAGAATGTCAGAGCTGGGAGGACCTTAGGACCTAAAAATGTTGGAGGTGAGAGGGCTCATAGAACACAGGATGTCACAGCTGGGAGGGCCCTTAGAACAAAGAGTGTTAGAACTGGGAGGGCCCTTAGAACACAGGATGTCAGAGCTGGGAGGGACCTTAGAACACAGGATGTCAGAGCTGGGAGGGCCCTTAGAACACAGGATGTCAGATATAAAAGGTTTTAGAAATCAATAAATAGGCAGAGTGAAAGGAGGCTATATGAATAAGAGAGACTAAACTTATTACACTCACCTGTTTCAGGGCATCCTTTTCAAGAAAAGTCTTGGTTCTCAATTAATGTCATGGTGGGAAACCATTTTCCTGGTAAGCACCAATTCCACACTGATCGTGAAGAACATGGATGGGCAGGAAGGCCACAGACCTTTCACATGAAGTTCATTCTGAGGGAGACTGGAGGTGTGTTTTCATCTTCACAGAAGAAACAGATTGCTTTATCTTAGTCTTTCTGGGACCAAGAGTGCTGCTGCTTTCCCATCCACTCCTGTCTGAAGATGGCAGTATAATCTCTCACAAGCCAGAGTCCCCACCCAGCCCTGCTTCACCCCCAGTCTGGCCTTGGAAGCTCCAGTGACAATTAGAAGTCACATCAAAACCCACAGCTGAGATCAGCCAGAGGGAGGAGAGGGATCCAGAGCTTAGGAGACAGAGAGGGGAGGATGAGAGAAAAGGTTAGATGAAGAAAGAGGAGGAAAGGATAAATGGAAGGAAAGAAAGAGGTAGAGAAAGAGATTAGAAAATGAGAGAGGGAAGGAGGAAAGGAGATGGAACAGGAGGAAAGGAAAGAGGGAAAGGTTAGAGGGAGATGAGAAAGGGATAAAGAATAATGAAGGAAAGGAAGAAAAGGATAGGGAGGGAGAGAAGAGAATGAGGGGGGAAGAAAAGAATATCAGGGAGAGAAGAAAAAGGGAGAGGGGAGAAGAGAAAGAGGTGAGAGGGAGATGAGAGGATGAAAGAGAGAAGAAGAAATGAACAAGAGGAGAAAAGGTAAAGAGAAACAGAGAGATAAGGGAAGGAAGGGGAGGGAGAAAAGAGGAAAAAGAAGAAAAGAGGGAGAGTGAGGAAGAAGGAAGAGGGGAAGAGGGAAAATCAAGGAGGTGGTAACTGGTGAGGGAGGAAAGAGCAGGATGTAAGATGGAGGGAAGAGGAGGGAGAAATGCAGAGAAGAAAGATATTGGATAGAAGAGGAGAGGAAGAGAAGGGAAGAGGGAGGGAAGAGGGTAGAGAGAGAGTGCACTCAGGTGGGCTTCAGCAAGGACAAGGCAGAGCTGAGAAGCCGCATCTCCAAGCCTGACTGAGTGAGCTGCCTGTTGACATATGAGCTGCAGGACAGGGCTTGGTTGAGGGCTGTAAGCCTTGGGCTTGACAAGGTCAGACCTGGAGATTTTCAGGGATCAAGGATTAGTGCTAGTCAGGGTCCCCTCCCCTCTGCACATGGATGTAGACAGAGCTGCTCACCAGTGTGGAGAGGCCCATGGGTGCTGTCTGCTTAACCTTATCTCGCTTCACCTCCCTCAGCAGCTCTGCTTACATGGGAGGCAGTGGTTGGAAATCTTTAAAATTCTATCCAAGTCAACAAACGTTGTAAGTACATAATATGTGTAAAGCCCTGGGCTAGGAAAAAACCACAGGCTGGGAATTGAGGTCCTTGGGTTCTAGTCTCAGCCCTGCCCCTAACTGGGTGACCCAAATCAAGTCACTTCCCCTCTCTCAGCCCTGTAAGGAATGAGGCATCAATGAAAACTGGGAGATCATATGGTCATAGAAACTTGGGATTTGGAGGCTGGAAGGAGCTGAGGATCAACCATCCCTCCTTGCCCAGCTGGAGGTCTTTAAGTGGAAGCTGGACAGCTCTTTGTGGGATGTATCGTAGAGGGAATTAATCATCCTTTAACAGCTAGATAGGATGTTTTTTGAGGATCCTTCCAACTTTTATGTTCTTCTATTCTGTCAGGGTTCATCCCCCTTATTTTACAGATGAGGAAACTGAGTCCCATAGAGGGAGAGCAACTTGACCAAGGTCACATAAGCAGTAAGCATCAAAGGCAGGATTAGAATCTAGGTCCTCTGCCACCAAAATCCAGTGTGCAGTTTCTGCTACACTGTGATGTCTACCTGATGGGAACTGTGGAGTTGTTTTTGTTTTTTTGTATTTTGTATTTTTGTATTATGCTGTTTCTATTTCCCTTTACATCAAGGGAGGGAGGTGTAGTCAGGTACAGGTTCACTTTCATGCTGTGAATAGACATGAAGGCCACCCTGACATCAAAAAGTTCCCTGATTGTCTGAGAGAGGAAAACAAGGGTTGAAAAACATGGACCAGTGAGCTCTGTCCAGACCCACAAGTTGGGGAATTCCAGATTGCACTTGAGTGTGGTCTAAATAAAGGAAAGGGGCAGGGAGGAATCAAGTTGGCCAGGACAGGCTTGGAGGACCTTCCATCTGAGAGATCTTGGGAAGTCTAGGGCCAATCAGCATGGAAGAAGATCAATTTCTTGTCTACCTGCTATCCTCAGCAAGTATAAGAATGAGCTAATATATTTATAGCACGATGCAAATAGTTAACATTTATGTCTATGTGCCAGACACTGTGCTAAGAACTTTACAAATAATATCTCACTTGATTCTCATTACAACACTGGGAGATAGGTACTATTATTACCCCCATTTTACTAATGAGGAAAATGAAGTAAACAGAGATTAAGTGACTTGTCCAGGGTCACACGGCTAGTACGTATCTGAGGCTGGATTTGAACTCAGAACTTCTTGACTCCAGGCCTGGCACTTTATTCACTGCCACACCTATGTCTATTATTAATGTTATAATATAGCATGTATCATTTATGAACTCACATAATTAATTAATTAGCACTTATTAAATACCCAAAATAAACTAGATACTCTGCTTGGTACTAGGAATACTAAGACAAAAAATAATGCCTGCTCTTGAGGGCCTTATCTTCCTCTTCTTCTTGTAAGTGTATCCGAGAAAACACCCTTATGATCTGGACTATGTGGAGAGAAGGGAAAGAAGGAAATGGTTATAAGGAAAAGACACCTGGCAAACAAACATCATGGGGAGAAGGGGGGTCAAGCAGCTAGAAAAAACGACCTCACAAAGAAATCTCCAATTCTGAAGGAGAGAGACAGAGACAGAGACAGAGACAGAGACAGAGGGAGAAGATTTACAGGCAGACAAGTTCCAAAGCCTCAGGTCCTCTAATAGGGATTCAGAAATTAGGTTATTTGGTTACGAGAGCCAGGTGCAAGGTGACTTCTGGGCCAGAACACAAGGATCCCCTGTGGTTCCAATAGACAGAGCTAATGTCTGGGATAAGAGGTCTTTGGGTCACTTAAGTCTAAGGCTCAGGATTGAATCTTTGCCGTTTCTTTTCTGTTTCTTCCTCTTTAAACAGACTGGGTAGTTTTATAACTTGCAATAAAGGATGACTCTCTAGGAGAGGGAGGGTATAAAAATGGGAAATCTAGATGATGTGAAAACAAAAGATAGTAATAAAATTTTATTTGGGCAAAAAAAGAGTGGGTGGAGTGAGGTGGTCTCTAAGGACCTTTCCATCTCTAACCTACTATGTTCTGCAAAAAAGTATCTTTTATAAATGATGAATGAATGAACAAAAAAATGTCATCTGAGAGTGGAAGGGCTCTTAGAACACACGATATTTGATCTGAAAGGGCCCTTAGAACATAGAACATCAAGTCTGAGTGCAATCTTAGAACCGAGGCTGTCAGAACTGGAAGGGCCCTTAGAACACAGGATGAAGCCCTTTCCAGTCATGTGCTCTGTATTTTAAGTTTCCTCTGTGCTCTAATTTTTCTAAATTATTTCTTAGCCCTACTATTCCATGTTCTAAGGTCCTCCCGATGCTAGCATTCTACAAATTAATTCTTACAAAGCGTTTATTAAGCTCTTATTATATGGAAAGCTTTATATTAAGCATGTAAAAAAAACAAATCAGTCAGTCCCTTTTCTCAAGAAACTCACCTTCTAGTGAGGAAGAGAACACCTAGAGGAGGTTTCCATTGCAGGGCTAAAGGATCTGCATTTATACCGGAAACATCACATCCATTTCTGATGTTAAACCACTTGAGATGTGCTGCTGTTCTAGGACTTTGGACTCAGGTTTGAGACTCTCTCTATCAGGGTCTCAGGGGACGTGGTGGAGGGGGCTTCATTTGCTTAAAACAAATTGCTTCCCTTCCTTTCCCTTCCCTTCCCTTCCCCTCCCCTCCCTCTCCCCCTCCTCTCTCCTCTCCTCTCCTCTCCTCTTCTCCTCTCCTCTCTTCTCTTCTCTTCTCTCTCTGTGTCTGTCTGTCTCTTTCCCCCTTATTGTCTCCATAATGTTCTTAGGTTTAGATGTCTCTGTGTCTCTCTTTGTCTCTCTCTCTGTCTCTCTGTGTCTCTCTATCTCTGTCTCTGTCTCTCTGTCTGTCTGTCTCTCCCTTATTGTTTCAGTAACATTCTTAGGCATCTCTGTGTCTCTGTATCTCTCTCCTCCCTCCTCTCTCTGTCTCTGTCTCTCTCCCTCTCTTGTTTCCCCCACCCTCACCTTACTGCTTCAATTACCTTCTTAGGTTTCTAAATCTGACATCCAATGTTCTAAGCTCCCTCCCAGCTCAGACATTCTATGCATCTCTGACCCCATGGGTCTAATGAGCTTTCTTTACTTTTTTCTTCAGAGGCAGGCAGACAGAGTTCTGGGGGTCCTGGGGATTTTGGAGGAGACGGGCTGCTGACAAGGGGCCAGGGTGAGCAGGCTGTGGACAAACATGACTCTCCCCAGGGAGGAGGCACTCAGCTCTAGCCTCCCCTGGAGAGAGTGAAATCAATAGGCAGGGCACAATCCTCAGCTGAAGGCAACAGGTCATTTATTGTTTTTAAAAGATGGGAAATTCTATCGCTTGTTTTTCTCCCCTCCGGTCTCAAAGTCATTTCTCCTCCACAGCCCCTTTCTTTCCTCTACAGGATCTCATTCTGTTCAGCTGCTCCCAATCTCGCTCTCTCCCTCTCCTCACATCAAATATATGAGGTTTACACAGGCTGTGCTCAGCACTGCCAAAGGACTGTGAAGGCAGCTCTCACAAATTCAAAGGAGCCAGGCAGAGAAAGGGAGGGAGGGTGGGAGAAAGGGACGGTAGGAGGAAGAGGGGGAAGGAGTCTGGGTAGGAAATGAGCAGGAGGAAGGGAGATGAGAAGGGGGGAAGAGTGGACAAGAAGAGGGGGAGGAGGAAGAAGAAGAAGAGTGGAAAGCAAGGGAAAGAGGTGGGGGAAGGGGAGAAGGAAGGTGAATAGGAGGAAGATGAGAATGAAGAGGGAGAAGAATAAGAGAGAGCCTGAAAGGAAAGAAGGTCTGGAGAGAAATAGAGGTATTAAGGAGGAGGAAGAAAAGGGGGGTTGAATAAAGGGAGATGGGGAGAGAAGAGGAAGAATAGGGAGGGAGAGAATAAGAGGATGGAAGGAAAGAAAGGGGAAGGAGGAGGAGAAAGGGAAGGCAAAACAGAAAAAAATAAAAGGAAACATATGTATGCACATGCCAGGAGACTAAGATGAATTCCTTGCTGTAGCTGTTTCTCTCTCTGGTAGAGCGGGAAAGTGACCAGATGTGGGCCTCTGGCTGCTGAAGATCTACATCTGTGCCTATCCAATGTGGAGCATGGGGGCAGAATGAGATTCAGACATTGTCCAGGTAGATTAGCCTTCTTCTCCCTTCTAGCTCTCTGCAAGCACAGGGACAGGCACATCTCTTAGAACTGACTGACTTTTGCCTCTTCATATATTTCCAGCATTTAACACAGCACCTGGCATATAGTAAACACTTAAGAAAGCCTTACTTACTGAATGCCTGCCCCCAAGTAGATGGATTCTAGGAGACTGTCAGTGAAACTTTGGGGGACCTGAGGGCAGGGAAAGAGACCATGGTTTATTCGCCCTTTGGGAGAGGATATAGATCCTGGAGCCTGGACCTCTGAAGATGGCTTAGTGGGCTCTGGGCAGGATGTCAGATCAAGCAAGACTCCCCATGAATTTATATCACCTTTCAAAAATTATAATGCCTTCCTTCACTCTCTTTATTTTTTTTTTCAAGCAGACAGGCAGAAGAAAGGAATGTGGCTCCCATTTTACAGATGAGGAAATCAAAGCCCAGAACAAATGATTTGCCCTCCACCCATACAGCAAGCTAGGTGAACAGAAATAGAAAGAGCATTGGTCAGAGGACCTGAGTTCAAATCCAGACTGCTACTTAAAGTCTCTGGCCTTGGTAAAATCATTTATCCTCAGTCTATTTTCTGTTCTATAAAATAGGAGGATTGGATTAAACGCTTACCTCTGAGATTTCTTCCAGACATAAATCTATGATTCTGTGAGTAAA
Organism: Petaurus breviceps papuanus; assembly: GCF_028583685.1. Taxonomy (NCBI): domain Eukaryota; kingdom Metazoa; phylum Chordata; class Mammalia; order Diprotodontia; family Petauridae; genus Petaurus; species Petaurus breviceps. The sequence continues at coordinate 2,450,967 of NW_027187400.1, forward strand.
CATTTATTTAGAGCCTTCTGTGCCTGGGTCATTCCTTCACCAAAAGTCAAGTGGATACAGTGGAAAGAACATGACACTCAGATGCTGGTCATCTCAGGCCTAACCCCATCTTGCTTACTTACTGCCCATAAGAACATGGACAAATATTACCTCTCTGGGCTTCAATTTCCTCATCAATAAAAGGAAGGGGTTAACTAGATGATGCCAAGGTCTCTTCTACCTAGAAATGATAGAATCTGTGGTCTCCTTTACCAATCTTTCCTGGGTCAGAAATTCCCAGCATGGTCCCTTAAGGGCCTTCTGGAGTCGTGAGACTTTTCCCTAGGCTAAGGCTCTGTTTCCTAGGCAAACTCACACATTCTCCAGCTAACACATTAGCAAGGATGAGGTCATCTCATTCAGGCATTACACCTAGAAAGAGAGAATGGTGCCAGCAGAGAATGGACGGGACTCAGGAATGCTGATAGAGAGAGGGGACAGAGGGAGGGGACATACTGTGGAGGCCAAGGTGGGATACTCTTATGGGAAGTCATAGGGTGGGAGTGAGGAGGGCTGCAGTGTGAAAGTATTGGGCCTCTGAGATTCTGACTGGACAAGTGGAAAAGGAGATAACACAGGGAACCAACTTCACCTTCCTCAGCCCAGAGTACAAGGTCAAGCTCATCTCTAGCACCTTTCAGAAATGAAGCTTCTGCTTAGAATCTCAAACTCAGATGGAATCTTGGAAATAGATGTCTGACACTTACTCCTGCACTACAGCTTCCCAGGAAGGGTGCCAGACAACCTGGGCTTTGAAATCTCCAGTGATAGGGCCATGACTACCTCCCAAGGCAAACCACTGGGCAGCAATGAATTGTTAGAAAGCATTCCTCTTGGGGCGAGTAGGTGGCACAGTGAGTAAGAGGACCAGCCCCTGAGTCGGGAGGACCTGGGATCGGTTCCAGCCTCAGATACTTAACACACACACACACACACACACACACACACACACACACACACACACAAACTGGCTGTGTAACCTTGGGCAAGTTACTTAACCCCAATTGCTTAAAAAAAAAAGTGTTCCCCTCTCCTCCTGCCTCCATGGAGCTGAAATCTACTTCCCTACAACCCACTCTCCTCCAGTCCCCAATGCATTCTGGGTCTGTCCTCCAAGGCCCATCTCTATATGATAGCTCTTCAAATAAATGAAGATAGCTATCGTGTTTCCTACCTTCCTTAGTCATCTGCTCTCCAGGAAAATGTCCCCAGTCCCTTTAGTTGGTCATCAAGTGGTCTGGCCTCCAATTCCCTTACCATCTTATTTGCCTTCCTCCAAATATAATCTGGGTTGTCTGTGTTCTCTGGCCTCTCTCCTTCTTCCCATTGGAACTTTTCCCAAATGCCCTACCCCTAGGCCCACCCTGACCCAGAGAAACAAGCTGCCTACAGTCTAGCCCATTAACAAATCCAAGGCAGAATTTCATTTTCTAGGGCAAAGTTGCTCAAGGAGGCTGAAGCTGCCTGTCACTCACGTATAATTGTTTCCTTCTCTCTCCTATGGTTCAGGAGGGATAGATTCTGCCTTCCCAGAGAGCTTTATTAAATCTCATTCAGTGCCTTCCTTGCTTTCTAAAGTGCCATCATCCCATTAGAGTCCAAGCACTGACTCCCTCATGGCAACTTCTGCCACCTTTCCAAGCCCACCCTCTCCTCCTGCACTGCTTCCCTGAGAGATAAGGGCAGAGGGTCAGTGCTTGGGTCACAGATCAGGGAGTCCTGTTGGAGCCAAAGCCAAAGTCCCTTGTGCTCCCTGGGGACACTGGCTTTGGTTCAGAGAGGACTCTCTGAGCTGTGACCTAAGCAGTGACCCCACCCCCACCCCCACCCTCAGCCCAGCCCAACCCATGACAACAATGAACTCATCTTAAGTGATCTGAGATGACCACTTTCAGGAAAAGGAGCCACAGCCCTGAACTGTGAGCTCAGGGGTCCAGGATTTTCTTCCTGGCACTGAAATTAACTTGTGTCACTGTGGTCAATTTGTTTTCCTGCTCAGGGCCTGTTTGAAATGAAGGTTTTTGGACTAGACAATCTCTAAGGTATCTTCTTGTTCTAAACCCTATTTTATGTTCCAAGGTCCTTCCCATTTATAACCTATGTCCTCACATTCTCTGCTCAGAGGTTCCTTCCAGCTCTGACATTCTGTGTTCTAAGGCCTTTAACAGCTCTGACATTTTGTGTTCTAAGGTCCATCCAGCTCTTACATCCTGGATTCTAAGGCCCCTCCCAGCTCTGATATTCTGCGTTTCAAGGGCCCTCCCAGTTCTGACATTCTGGGTTCTAAGGGTCCTCCCAGCTCTGACTTTCTGTGCTCTAAGTATCCTCCCAGTCCTGACATTCTGTGTTCTAAGAGTCCTCCCAGCTCTGACATTCTGTGTTCTGAGGCCCCTCCAGCCCTGACATTCTTTGTTTTAAGGGTTCTCCTAGCTCTAAAATTCTTTATTCTACCATGTTATGTCAAAAGGTCCCTGACCTATCATTTTGTGTGCTAAGTTCACTTTTTCTTCTGACATTCACTCTTCTAGCATGCTTCCCATGTCTAACATCTCATGTGCCATGGGAAATCATATCCCCCCCCTCCCAAAAGAGACCATTTTGGTCCTGTTGTTTTCTAAGAGCTGAGGGCACTCTGGGGGTTGATTGGCTGCAAATCTCCTCTTGACAAAGTCCTTTCTGTGACACTCCACCCAAACTAAGCAGATCTGTGGAAGCAATCAAAGATATTCAGCTGTTTGACCTGCCCAGGAACATGGGATTTTACATATTTGAAGAGAGCTCTGAACCATTTATTTTGGAACAGCTTTGCCTAGGGAAGTCTCCGTGCATACTAATCGCAGGGTTCTGGGGCTCTACAGCTTGATCCCCCTTCCTCCAAGTCACTCAAAGCCTGCCCTGGGTCTGATTCAACCTATTTATTCCAGTTAGAACCTTGAGATAGCACAGAACCATAGAATAGCAGACAGTAGAAGAAGCTTAGCAGACCATAACTGGTCAGAACTAATGAGACCAATCAACTGGAAAGGACTTTGGCAATAGAAGGTCAGAGGTAAAAGAATCCTCAGAGTATCAAAGGGTCCTGAGAAAAATGACATGTTGAGGGAGACAACGTGTTATGATGGAAATATCCCTGGATTTGGAGTCAAGTGGAGTGGGTTCAAATTTAGCTCTGCTACTAACTAGGGGAGACCTTGTGCAATTCATTGGACTTATCTGAGTCTTAAACTCCTCATCTGAAAAATTAGGCTAGATGATTCCTAAAGTCATGTCCAGCTCCAGCTCCATGATTCTATGAACTGTAATGGATATAAGAACATGGCATGGCAGGGATAGAAGGAACCTAAGAGATTTTCATTGATGAGGAAACTGAGACCTGGAGGGAGGAAGTGATTAGATAGGTTGATAGATGAAACATTTATTAATTAGTTACTATGATTAGTAAGAGCACATAACTGGTAAGGGGAAAAATACAACTTGAGCCCAATTATTCAGTCTGTACACCCAGAGTTCTTTTTACTCCCCAGTTAGTCCCACTCCTGGGCCTACTCACAAAGCCTGCCTTGCCCCATCCACATCTTCCCCTCTTCTGCCCACATTCTAGTTGAACCTGGATTAGCTTGGCTTCTACTGCAGCTGCTCAGCATATCCAGAATGTTCTTAGCAACAAAAGTCAGTCCCTAATGCAAAGGGGGGAGAGGAAATGATTCATCAGCCTCTTAGCCAATGAACACAAAAGCAGGTTATTAATATTTACCTGGGGGCCATTGAGACCCCCTGGATAGCAAACAAATCCATGAGAGAGAATGATGGAGATGAAGAGTTTTGTGGAGGCAGCAGCTGCTTGCAAAAGAAGCTGGTAGCAAAAAGAGTCTTTTCCTTCTTTAAAACATTTTTTTTCTTGGTAAGGAAGTGATGGAAGAAAGATAAGAGGGGCTGGACCTGTGATTTCATCCCAGGTAGCATCACCTTCTTTGCTTTGAGCCTTAGAGATTTTCCCAGAGCGCTGAGTGGTTAAATGACTTACCCAGGGTCACACAGTGAATCCACAATCACAGATTGACAAGGTACCTTAGGGACCCATTGAATTAACCCATATCTGTGAAGGAATCCCCTCAGTGTCTACAAAAGTGGTCATCCATCTTCTTCTTGAAGATCCCCAATGTGTGTGTGTGTGTGTGTGTGTGTGTGTGTGTGTAGTTTGTGTGTGTGTGTGAATTTGTGTGTAAGAAGGAAGAGGAGGAGAAGGAAGAGAGAGAGGAGCAGGAAGAGGAGGAGGAGGAGGAGGAGGAAGAGGGAATCTAGCATACATACAGTGAGGCAAGCGTGCAGCACAGTAATTAAGATCTTCAAAGTCATTCTATCCTCACGACCACCTGGGAGGTAGGTACTATAACTATCGACATTTTACAGATGAGGAAACTATGGCCAGGTGGAAGGACTTGTCCAACATCACACAGCTGTCTGAGGCACACAGGTGCAGTGCTCTGTCTATTCCACCTAGCTACCTATCAAGCTCGATCGTCCCTTCATATGTGTCAACATAATCATGCCTACTTCTCCTCCTCCCCCCCCCCCCCCCCCCCCCCCGCATACACCAAATCTCCTTTTCTTCAGGTTAAATATCTCCAGTTCAATTAATCCTAGCTTGGAATCAACAGTGGGACCTGGAAGCCAAAGAAATTAATGGGATCTTAAGCTGCATTGAGAGGCATCATGTCCATAACGAGGGATTTGATATTCTGAACATATGCTGCCCTGTCCAGACCACATCTGGAGTCTAGTGTTCCGTTCTGGGCAACATTCATTAGGATCCTGATAAACTGGAGAGCATCCAGAGGAGGGAGACCAGATGATGCAGGGCCTCAAAAACATGCTTTTCTGGGACTAATTGAAATAACTACGGATGTTTAACTTAGGAAAAAAAAAACATGGTAGAGATGTGTTGTCTCCCAACAAAATGTGCTTCCAGGATTATAGATTTAAAACTAGGAGGGACCTCAGATTTCACCAAATCCAACTTTTCTCATTTTACAGATGAGAACCCTGAGGCTCAGAAAAGGTAAGTGACCTACCCAAGATCACTCAGGTAGTGATGGAGGGAGTCATGTGGAAGGAGGATCAGCTTTGCTCTTTCTGCTTTGCCCCAGAGGGCAGAACCAGGAAGGATGGATAAAATCTATTAGAGAGACAGATTTTGAATGCATAGAAGAGAGACCTTCTTCCCATTAGAGATGTCCAGAAGCAGAATGCACTCTCTCCGCAGATAATAAGATCCCCATTGCTTCAGGTCTTAAAGAAGAAGTACAGGCTGTTGGGGATATAATCGGGCAATATTCCTGGTCAGTTCTAGGTTGGGCGAGATGTCCTCTGAGGTTCATTCCTTCTGCTCCTAAGATTCTTCTCTGATTCTATGAAAATAGTCATCCTTCACTGGGCATAGGAAATATTGCCGCTTGAACCTTCAAGCCTAGTTGTGATGTTAGAGAATATGAGGCTGTTAGAATTATACATTTATTGAAACTTGGTTGTTAGTAGACCTGTAAGACTTTCTAGAAAAATTAATGGAGATACTAGTCAAGTTGATGGCACCCTAAGAGACTGGCTAGAAGCCAAGAATACCAGATTTTGATTTCAGAAGCCAGTGTGCATTACTTAACCACTGCCCTGTTTTTGTTGGAGTCAAATAGATTCACATATCAGCTTTTCCCGTTACTATGCGCTGGGGTGACCTGGGGGCCAGTCACTATACATCTCCTAGACTTCAGTTTTCCTCAACTGTAGAATGGGAAGTTTGGACATGAAACGTCTTTCTAAGCTCTAAATCTGTCATGCTCCTGGGATCCTTTTCAGTACCTAGAACTGTGCTAAATCCTGTAGGGGGACCCAAAAGAAAAAGAGGCAGGGCTCACTGTCCAGAGGTCAAGATCATGGACACTCTCTCTTCTTTAGGAGAAATCAAGTCCTCTCAGATTCCTCCCATACCTGACCCATTGTCATCCAAAGAGTAAGACTAGGTCCTGACACAGACAATCAGAAGGTGGTTCCAGTCTCCCTGATGGTCCCTTTGAGTTAATGTCACTCATCCCACATCACAACTTATTTGCATGTACTGCACTCACACCATCATTTCCACTCCAGTCAATCAAAATGATCAGCAAACATTTAGTAAACAATTGTTTTATTGTTGTTGCTCAGGGTTTTTTTTCAGTCATGTTCAATTCTTCATGACCCCATTTGGGGTTTTCTTGTCAAAGATACTGGAGTGCTTTGCCGTTTTCTTCTTCAACTCATTTTACAGATGAGGAAAGTGGGGCAAACAGGATTAAGTGACTTGCCCTGTGTCACCCAGCTAGTAACTGTCCGAGGTCAGATTTGAATTCACAAAGATGAGTCTTCCTGACTTCAGGCCTGGAGCTCTATCCACTACACCACCTAACTGCCATGTTAGGAAGCACCTACTGTGTTCCAAGTACCATCAAAAGCCAGCTCCTCCCTATTGGTGAGATTTAGACCCAGAATAGAATTCCCTCTCCTTGGTTCTTCTCCTTTTCTTTTCTTATTGATTGATTGATTGATTGATTGATTGATTGCTTTTTGGAGGGGGGAAGGCAGGGCAATTGGGGTTAAGTGACTTGCCCAAGGTCACATGGCTAGTAAGTGTTAAGTGTCTGAGGCCGGATTTTAACTCAGGTCCTCCTGACTCCAGGGCCTGTGCTCTATTCACTGAGCACCCAAAGGCCCCTAGCTCTTCTCCTTTTCAAAGGGTGAAATGGCAAGGTAGTGGAAGGAGCCCTAGGCATGTACTCTGCCTACTAATCTTGTGACCTTCCCCTCTCTGAACCTGCTCTCTCCTCTGAGAGTCTGTAGAGCAGTAAAGAAAGGGCCAGAGCTCAACTCTGAAAGATAATACAGCGCAAGGTTAAAAATACTAGATCTGGAGGCAAAGGACCTGGATCCAAATCCTGGCTCTGCCCCTAGTTTCCTATGGGACCTAGAACAAGGCACTTCATGCTTTGTGCCCCACTTGCCCCAAATGGAAAATGAGGGAGTTGGACTGGGGCATCTCAAAGGTCCCTTCCACTTGCAAATCTATGATTCTCTGATTTGGATTAAGCGATGTCTAGGTTAGAATCCCCTCTTTGGTGTTTATTAGCTCTGCGGCCGTGGGCAACTTATGCTCTGAGTCTCAGTTTCCTCATCTGCAAAACTGGGATGGATGCATAGCTGTGCTGGCAAATGTTTACAATTGGCTGACAAAAAAAAATATACATGTGACACACTTTTAAGTCAAATCTGTATTGTTAATGTCTTCTTCATGCTTTCTCAAATCTATACAATCAACAAAACAGTGAATCAAGTCCTGATTTGTAGTGTTTGCTGATTTCTGAGGTGGAAATGATCACACTGAAAATGTAAAAATAGGATCTACCATTTTAAATGGCTCCCTGCATGAATGAATGATTGAATGGATAGATGGGTAGTTGGATGAATAGTCGGATGGATGGATGGATGGATGGATGGATGGATGGATGGATGGATGGATGG
>NW_027187400.1:2458560-2482191 GCF_028583685.1 Petaurus breviceps papuanus
ATGGATGGATGGATGGATGGATGGATGGATGGATGGATGGATGGATGAAAAAACATTTATTGCCAGCTATGCTAAGGACCAAAGATACGAATGCAAAAGCTAAGACAATCTTTTCCCTAAAGGAATTTATATCCTAATAAGAACAGATAACTTATAAAGGAGTAGTATTTTGGTTTGAAAGTTATAAGGTTGGCTATTGGAGCCAGATATATGCATTTCAATAACAGTAGCAATATTGATTCGATTATGCAAGGCAGTCACTGAGACGACCAGGAGACAAGTGAAGTGTGTCTGGACCTTGTCTAGCCAGATACACTGGGCCACTTGAGGCACTCCTCAAATAGAACAGTGTGCCCCAGGGTAGGAGTTCTAAAAATAAAGGAATTAAGCTCTTCAGGATAGGCCTCTGGAATGATAATATTTGTGGTACCTGTCTTCCAGGTTTGCTATGCAGCTCAAATGTGCTAATGTATGCAAAGTACTTTGTAATCCATAAAGTACTATGGAAATGTGTGCTGGCCTTGGAGTAGAAAGACCTTGAGTTTGATTCCTGAATCACCTCTACCACTTCCTAAAACATATGACCTTAAACAAGTCAATTCCTCTCTCCAAGCCTCAGTATCCCCATCTGTCAAATGGAAGTTTAGAGATAAAGATAATAAACTCAGTTTGTTTGAAGCACAGTTGGGTTGCCTACATGGAGGTGTCCCGTAGGCAGTAGGAGGTGGGTCTGCAGCTCAGAAGAGAGTTCAGAGCTAGAAATAGATTCCTTTGCCTACAGGCAACAGCTGAAGCCATGGGAGTGAGTGAAAGGAACAAGACAAGAAGGCTGAAGACAGAAGACTAGAGAACATCTGCTCAAGAGTTCAGGAGGAGAGTGAGAAGCTGACAAAGGAGACAGAGAAGGAATAGTTAGAAAGGTAGAAGAAGAACCAAGAAAGCCAAGGAAGGAGAGAGGAATCAGTTGGGGGAGGAGAGCACCCTTGCTGCCAGGAGCGGCCAGGTGTCAAAGTGCACAGAGCACTGGACCTGGAGACAGGAAGACCTCAGTTTCTTCAACTGTAAAACGGTGACAAAAATAATGCTTACTTCCCAACGTTATTGTGAGGATCAAAAGAGATAATATGGTAAAGCACTCAGTATGGTTCCTGGCACATAATAGGTACTTTATAAGTGTCTGTTCCCTCCGCCCCAGACCCCCAAATAACATATTCTTTTGTATAGAAGTAATGAGCTCTTGGGACCAGTAAAACCTGGGTTCAAATCCTTCCCTTGACATATCCTCTCTATGCAGTCCTGGACAAGGCTCTTCATCTCTTAGTGCTCTAGGAAACTCTTAGGATGTAAAGCCCAGAGAAGATGCCAACCTGCATTAGTATCAGAGCTTCCCTCACATGGGAGTTCTTTATTCCAATGAAATATCCATTGCATGCCCCATCTTTACTTATTTTATAGATTTATTTTTATATTTTATACATTTACTTACATGTGTGCCTGTTTGTCTCTATAATTTAAGCTCCATGAAATCAGAGAATATGAGAATATTTGGTCTCTGCATCCCTGGTACGTATCATGGTACCTGGCTCATAGTGGGTGCTTGTTGATCATTGTCTGATTCAGCTTTGTAACGTGCTACAAAGAGGTCCAGAAAGCTGGGGAATCTTTGGTTCGAATTCTTCTTTCACAACATGACTGATGTAGAAATGTGTTTAATATGACTGTACATGTATAACCTAGATGAGATTGTATGCCATCTTGGAGATGAGGGAGAAAAGAGAGGAAGAGAAAATTTAGAACTCAAAATCTTGTAGGAGTGAATGTTGAAAACTAAAAATAAATGAATTTAAAGAAAAGAAAATTGGAGAATTAATAAAACAACAACAGAATTTGATGATCTCTGGCGTCCTTAGAGAGAGCTGTGTATGAGGATTGTAGCTTCTGTTGGAAGAGACCTCAGAGGTCATTGAATCCTACTACCTGTCTTTAGAGAAACAGAGAAGATTAAGTGACTTGTCCAGGGTCACTAAGTTAGTACTCATCTAAGACAAGATTTGAACTCAAGTGCTTCTGATTTCAACTCTAGCACACTGTCCACTGTGTCACACTGTATCAGGTAGAGATGCTTTAATCACATGGTGAAAATAGGAGACATTACTAGGGGCTGAGGAGAGAATGGTTGATATGAAGGTAGGTTTCCAGTCCACACAGTATTTTTTTTTTTTTGCTTTTTTGGAGGGGAAGGGAGGGTGTGATAGTGATGGCAATTGGAGATTCCCCTGTATTGGCTTTGTTTTCAAATTGATTGTGTTAAAACCCAGAGTTTGTTAATCCCACCTGTGGGATGGGCTTGTTGATGTGAAAAGAAAGTCCTGAACTGGGAGGAGCTGGTGATGTAGATTTGGAGAGACACTAGAGAGAGGCGGAAGATCTTTTTGGAAGCAGCACCTCGTGGAGAGAGAGAGACTAAGAGAATTGCTGGTGGCCGCTTTGAATTGCCCTGGACTTTTGAGACCTTCCCCCTGAGCTGCCAAGGACTGAGGAGACATGGCTGTTTTGCTGGTACTTTGTCTGTCTGTTTTGATGTTGTTTTGCCAGATTTGTCCACTGGTGAAAGACAGTCCTTTTGTTGAAGAAGTCCTGGAACCTGGTTGTTCGCTAAGAAGCCCTGAGACTGTCCTGCAGACAGAGAGTGAATACTGTCCACTGGTGAAGGACAGTGCTGTTGTTGCAGGGGTCTGGGAACCTTTCTGTTGGTTCGGAAGCCCTGAAGAAGGATTTTCTTGTTGGATGTTTACAGAAATCCTGGGAGAGGGCTTTGCTAATGTGTTCAGGGGTTCTAGGACTGTTCTACAGACAGAGGATAAATTCATGAAGGGACTGGCAATGTGTCTTATGGCCTTGCTAAGCCTTGTCTCCCCAGGAACTAAGATTGCTGAGAACTTGCCTCCTGTCAAGATGAAGAAAAGACCTCCATTTGGGTATTAAGTGCTGTGTTTAAACTTGATGTAACTCTGGGGTAGATTCAATTGTGATCCAGGGGTGGGGAACTTTTGACCTTATGTTTGGAAACTAATCTCCATTTGAGAAGAGGGGCTTTGTGGTGGACTTAATTAAGGTATAGCCTAGGGGTGGAGAAGTATTTAGAACAGGGACTTTGTAATTGATTGAATGATTGGAAGGTCCTGGGGTGGGGTAGTACTTGGAGATTATTTAATCAGCTTAGTAAATGCTGTATTTGGAATGATGTCATGTTTTGATCTTCTCTGTTCTTGGTTTGTCATTGAATAAAATAGAGAGCACCTATGCTGGTATTTTGAACCTGGGAAGTTGCCTTTCCTTGGCATTACATTACAGAGGGCAGGGCAATTTGGGTTAAGTGACTTGCCCAAGGTCACATGGCTAGTAAGTGTTAAGTGTCTGATTTGAACTGGATTTGAACTCAGGTGCTCCTGACTCCAGGACCAGTGCTCTATTCACTGCGCCACCTAGCCACCCCCCACACAGTTTCTTAAAGGGGTTTTTCCAGCAATGGATTGGTCAGTTTGGCTGGCTACTTTGTTTGAAAGGTAAGTTCAGGTGAGGCATAAGTGTGAGGAGTTATTGAGTTTGAAATATTTATGTATATGCATATATATTCATTTATTCATATTTGAAATTATGAACAATATTTTTTTTAAAGATTAGCGATGAAAGAAAAGAGAGCTTGTATTTGGATGCACAGAGAAGAGAAGTAGGCAGATGAAGGGAAAGATTCACCAACAGGCAGGAAAAGGAAGAGATTGAAGATGGCAGGTGATGGAAGGAAGGGCTGCCTGATGGATCAGGGTCATAGATGGAAGGATCAACCTTAGCAAGGAGAAGGAAAAAAGCACCCCTTCCTCTAAAACAAGAGGAGAGTGCAAGAGAGGATTTGGAGGACTTTAGTGGAGAGCAGAGTATGGAGCTTGAGGGCTCATAGATCTAAAAGCAGGAAGGAGCCTCCAAAGCCTTCTATTCCAATTCCCAGACTGAGGCACAAAGAAGCTGGCACATTTACCCAGGTAATAAGCAGTAGAAGAGGATTTGAACCTAGCTCTTATGACTCTGTTTCCTATGTTCTCTCCACTGCACTATCCTGCCTGCTTCTATGTAGGGTAGAAGCTCCAAATGGATGGCCTCAATCCCCTCACTAAAGCAGGAGGCTAAGTTACCTCCTCTAGGTGGGGGGCTGCAGGCATAGTCGAGAGGCAAGAGGAGGGAAGAAGTCATTCAAGACAGTCATTGCATGGGATGAGACTGTAATAGCTCTAGGATGGGTAATGAATTCATGGTGTCAGTACAACACACCCAGTGTAACACCAAAGTTAATGGCATGACAAGAGCTTGAGGATTAGAGATTTTCTGGGCTGACTCCCTAATTTTTCTCATAAGGAAAATGAGAACCAGAGACAGAGCTGTAACGAGGGTGAGGCAGTAGTGCTTCGACCCAGGGGACAGGTAATTTAGATGGTGCTATGCTTACAGCACCTTCCTGAGTGAGGTACTTTCTTCCCTACCTATCTATTGCAATTTCTGCTATAACCTTGTCCCCCCCACAAACTTCCTCCCTTATCTCCCCTACCAAATCCACCCCCAAAAAGCAGGAGTGGGCTTCTTCCCCTCCTTGTCCTGAAGCTGGCCTTGTCTACCATTATCCTTCTCCTTCCAAGTTCCACTGCCTCGTAATCAATAGAGTAGATACCTCAGATGGCATGGACAGATAGGTGGTGCCGTGGACAGAATGCCAGGCCTGGAGTCCGGAGGACCTGAGTTCAAATCTTATCTCACACACTTATAAGCTGTGTGACCCTGGGCAAGTCATTTCACCCTGTTTGCCTCAGCTTCCTCATCTGTAAAATAAGCTGGAGAAGGGGAAATGGCAAATCACTCCAGTCTCCACTATCTATTCCTCAACTGGAATCATGAAGAGTCAGACATGAGTGAAACCAACTCTCCCCCTCTCCAAGGCTGCATCATTGATCAGCACACCCTCACCCTCACCTGCTTACCCCAAGAGAAACTTTGCTACTTACAATTCTGTCCAGAGAGAGGCATATGGAAATACAAAATAAATGTGAGGGATCATTGTTAGTAGATTTCTGCCACATCTCTTTGCTGTCTGGTTTCCAGATAATCTACCCTGACCATTCAACCAACCAATTGCTTCATCCTTCCACACTACACTCCTGGAGACCGGACCCCTGACCCAGGGCTATGGATCCTTCAGACTACATATTTTGGCTTGGCACATCAGGAAAGAGCAACCCAGCTCCTTCCCACCCTGATCCATCCTGGTGGAGCTGTCCACCACCTCCCCAACCCTGACAAAGCCAAAGCCAACAGAGTTTGAGAGTTCAATGGCAAGGCCAAGCTGAAGTCCTGAGCTCCTTGAGAAAACATTGTAAGAGCAGAACAGAGAGTCAGTACTTAAAAAAAAGAAGAAAAAAATCATTCCTACCCAAGAAAAATATACCAGAGAAGAGCTAAATTCAAGACCCAGATCTGCCGTTGACTGCAGTTGTGAGATCTTTGGCAAGACACTGGACTCTAAGTAGCTAACCAGGGGAAGCTTGGTGGTGCAGTGAGTCCTTGAGTCAGGAGGACCTGAGTTCAAATTCAGCCTCAGAGACATAACACTAGCCATGTGGTCTTGGGCAAGTCACTTAACCCCAATTGCCCTACCTTCCCCCTCCTATATAAATAAATAACCAGATGGGCACTCAGAGGCCATTTAATTCTACCCACCACCTTCAATTTACAAAAGGAAAAACTGAGGTCCAGGAAAATGTGACTTTCCCAAGGTCACACAAGTAGTCACTGATAGAGGTTGAATTTGAAAACATGTTCTCAGACTCAAGTACTTTATCCATGGTACTGCTCCCCCTCTCTGAATCTATTTCCATCTAGGGTTTAGACTAGGTAACCTCCATGGTCCATCCCAGCTCTAACATTCTGTGAGCCTAGTTGGCATGATGTAAACCAGGGGTTGTCATGCCCAAATGGTACACTGGCCCATTTGCTTTGGCAGGTCACCATGTCTCCTTCCCGCTCCCTCCTGCCAGTGAGAGCTAGACCAGTTGCAAAAATTAGCATCCAAAGCACCCTTCCCTCCCAATTCACAGGTACGCGGCTGGTGACTTTGAAAATCAATCATATCAACTCATCTCACAAGGCTGCAGCCAGCAATTACTCAACCCTGCCAAGACTGGCACCGCTCAGTGCCCACCACCATCCCCAGTCATCCAAGAAACAGGTGTGGCATCTTGGTACACACCTCCTTTAAAAGATCACTGAATATTTGCATAGACCAAACAATAGGTTCGTTAATGTCCCCCCTACTTTGAGAACCCTGAAGTTCTATTGTGATTCCTCATTTTGGAAAGGAATTGGGTCTAGGTTTTCAAAAAACTCTGAGAAAAATACGTGGTGGTTCAACAAAGCTGGAAAAGCTCTGAGAGCAAACCCCATGATACGGTATAGGTCTGTTGACCACCAAACCTAGCTCAGCTGAAAGTGTATCAGCAAGATGTCCATGGACTGATGAAATTTTCAGCCTCGGGCAACTGCCCAAGGCCATTTATCAAGACACAGAAGAGGTTCCAACTGCACTGGTGAACAGAGTGTCTGCTCTCACAGAAACACACATTCTCACAGAAACACTGACACAAAAAGCCATCAGGGCCATCTGAAAGAGCTGAGTTACTCTGTCCACTGGCATGCTGACATCAGCATGCTCTAGCTCAAGGAAAGGTAACATCAATTTTAGAGTTGGAAAAGGACTAGGAATCAGGGTGGCTAGGTGGTGCAGTGAATAGAGCGCCAGCCCTGCAGTCAGGAGGGCCTGAGTTCAAATCCTGCCTCGGACACTTAACACTTACCAGCCAGGTGACCTTGGGCAAGTCACTTAACCCCAATTGCCCTCCAAAAAGCAAAAAAAAAAAGAAGAAGAAGAACACAGGTTGACTGACCTTATGACATAGTTTCATCACATTCAAATCTCTGGCATTCTCACAGAAATGATAAAAATATATCCATAGACATAGAGGAATAGAGATCCTTTTATCTCTGATCACCTACCTCCTACTCTCTCTCTTCCAAGGGCTGCCACTTTTTACCCAGGAGCATGATTACAGCCAGCATCACAAACACCAATAAGGAAAACCCTGCTTCTTCTCTACCTGAGTGATCTCAGTCAAATCCCTTAACCTCTCTGAAACTCAGTTTTCACTTCTTTAAAATGGGCAGCTTATCTTCCTGAGTTCAAATCTGGCCTCAGACACTTAGCAGCTATGTGACCCTGGACAAGTTACTTAACCCTGTTTGCCTCAATTTCCTCATCTGTAAAATGAGCTGGAGAAGGAAATTACAAACCACTCCAGTATTTTTGCCAAGAAAACCCTAAATGAGGTCCCAAAGAATCAGACACAACCAGAAATGATTGAACAAAAATAACAAAATGAAAGTATTCAGCTAGATGACTTCTAAGGTCTTTTCCTGCTTGAAATTTGTGATGTCTGTGATCTGGTTGCTGGCAAGCTCAGCATCAGAGAGACTGGTACTCATCCTGGGACTATCCCTGCAGCAGAACTGCCTTGAGTTCTCTAGGGTGCTGACACAGATTCAGCCCTACCGTCCTTCAAGAAAAGGATTCAGTCTTTGGTGGGTTCCTCAAGGTTCTGGTGCAAGGAGGACAGGCATACCATTTATGATGCCACCCTCAAGGAGAATGCAAGGTAATGCACATGCCATCCACAATAGCCTCAGGGAGTGTGCAAGGAGGATGGGCAGGCCATCTGTTATGCCAACTTCAAAATTACAGGAATTTCTCCAGATGTCCCTAATTTCACCCTCACTAACCCATTAGGGCTCAATCGTCATCTAGGAACATGTATTGAATGGATTTATTTTCCCAGCTGATAGCATTTCTTGTGTCTTGAATGAACTCCCCCTGCATATGAAGCAGAATGGACGTCTATAGCCACTCAGATGCTCTAGTTCTTCAAATATGTAAAAATCCCATGTCCAGTGCCAGGTCAAGCCCATGAATGGAACTGATTGCACCCCATCTTCAGAACAGAACGGGCTTTGTCAAGAGATGATTTGAAACCAGTCAAATTCCAGATGATTCTTCAAAATCACCAGGACCCAAACTTTGCAGGGGGAACCAACCAACTGTGGTCATTTTCTCTCTACAAGAATCCTCTTCCTTTTCTTTCTTCTTCTTCCCTCCTCTCATCTTCTCTCTTTTCCTTTCTTTTTTGCATTCACACTTGTGATTTTATTTGTGTAATAAACGTCCGTTATGGAAATTCCCTCCCCTAATAGGGATCTGTCAATTTTCTGACCCTTATACAATACTAATGCAGCAATCTCAGAAGCATTGTATGCTTTGCCAAAATATAGGTAAATTATATCTACCACATTACTTTCCTCTACCTTTCCACTAACCTTGTCAAAAAAAAAGAGATGAGATTAGTCATCAGGGGCAAGAAACTTGTCCAAGATGACCCAGTCAGTAAATATGAGAGGCAAGTCTAAAATCTATGGTTTTCTGATGCTAATTTCAGCAATCTATTAACCATGATACATAAAATTTGAAACTGAACAGGACTTAATTGCCCATAGATAGGTGGAGAAAATATAATGAAACAACAATAACACCTAAATTAATTGATTATGCAGTGCCATACCAATCAAGCTACCAAAAGATTACTTTACAGAGCTAGAAAAAAATATTAACAAAATTAATTTGGAAGAACAGAAGGCGGGGGGTATAATGGTAAATGTTTAATAACTAGCTCTGTGGAAAAAAAATGTATGTACAACATACTTTTGTTTAATCTTCATTATTAACATTTTATCCATCATTTTAAGCCTAGACAATCAACCAAAAAACAAATTAAACCCTGACTTGTCTTAACATAATAACATAGTATACTTAATAACAAGTACATGCTGACATACTGAGAATTTAACAATCAACTCTCAAAAGCTAGTTCAAACTGGCTGCAGTACGTTTCTGAAAAAGTTAAAAATCTCATAGGAAATAATGAACAAAAGCAGGAAGGAAGGGCTTCTAGTAGTATTAGATCCCAAACCATACTACAAATAAATTATTAGAACAATCTGGTGCTGGCTAGGAGAAAGAGAAGTTTATCAGTGGAACAGATCAGGTACCCAAGAAAGAGAAGCAAATGAACACAGTCGTTCTTGAGTAGTTCTAAAAACCATAAGATTACAGCTACACACTATGCCAAAAAAAAATGCAGGAAAAACTGAAAGTAGTCTGGCAGAAACTAGATTTAGACCAACACATCACACCAAATATACCAAGACAAACTCCAGTTTGAGATATGAAATATATAAAAGTTACATAAAAAGAAAATTTGAGGAGCAAGGAAAAAATTACCTTTCAGATCTAGTGATATGGGAATGTCATAATTAAAAAGGGTATATTATAGAGGCTCACAAAAGATGAAATGGACCATTTTAATTATCTAAAATTTTTAAAGGTTTAGCATAAACAAAACTAATGTAGCTAAAATTAGAACAGAAAAAGATAACCAGGAAACGATCTCTATAGAAAGTTTCTCTGATAAGGGTTTATTTTTTTATATTAAGAAAAGTTTAATCTTGTGAAAAACTTAGCTTGGACAGTTTGTTCTTAAGGGAGTTAAAACATTAAGAAAAGGCTCTGGTCATAAAACCAGGTTTTATTCTGAAATACCTATGTATAAAACAGCATAAAATGCCAAAGCTCTAGAGATATAAGAAGAAATGTGTTGGGTTTTTTTTTTAATCTTCAATGGATCTCTTTTTTAGGGTCTCATTTCAAAAATATTCAAAATTATAATAATAGAAATTCCTCAAATGATATAGGGTCAACAAATATTAACAGACATTTTTCTAAAGAAGAAATCCAAAATATCAATGACTGAATAAAAAAAAATGCTCCAAATCACTAATATGTAGAATAATTCCAATTAAAGAAAATCTGATGTTACTGATGACCATCAGACGGACAAAATTGAGAAAAAAGAAAATAGTGAATGTTGAAAAGACTGTAAGAAAATGGGTATATTCATTTACTGTTGGTAAATATACGAATTGAGCCAGTCATTCTGGAAAGCAATTTGGGATTTGGGGATTTTGTCCTAAAACTTGCTAAATTGTGCAAGTTTGATACCACTAGTAGGCTGATAACCCACATGTATCAAAGAAAGAGGGAAGGGATCTTTATGATCAAAAGTATTTACAGCAACTCTTTGTGGTGACAAAGAACTGGAAACTAAGGGTGACCATCCATTGGAGAAGAGATGAACAAGAAAAGAAACAATTTCAATGAAACCGGGTAAAGAATTGTACAAACTGATGCAGAGTGAGATGGGCGGAAGAAGGAGAAACATTTATACAATAACAACATAGTATAAAAACAAGCAACTTTGAAAGATAAGATTTCTAATCAATGCAATAACCAACCATGATTTCAGAGCATTGATGATGAAACATGCTACTTCCTACATATTTTGTTTTTAGATGTGGTCAATGTGGGAATTCGTTTATTTTTTTTAATATGCGTGTTTATTACAAGGATCTTCATTCTTTTTTGTTCATTGTTAGAGTTGGGAGGATGAGAAAAAAATTATTCATTGAAAAAATTTGAATTTTAAAGAACTAGATGTCACCCTAGAGATCATTTAATCAAATCTACCCCCTTCTCCCTATTTATCTTTCAGGGCCAATTCAAACATCTCCTTCATGAAATCTTCCCTGACCATCAGTGATTTCCTCTTAACTCCCTGAACCTCTTACTTATTCTAGGTATCACTGCGGGTATAGAATTCATAGACTTTTTTTAAGATCTGAAAAGAGACATTACTTTGTCCAACCCCTTCATTTTCACAGAGACAGAACTAGTGTTTCTCAGGGTATCATTGGAAATGATTGACAGAGCCAGGATAAAGACCAAGGCCCTTCCCACCACATCATAGTACCCCTCTCCTAATAAGCAGTTCCTTTCCCCTTTATCACAGGCTGACTCCCACTGTAGTCATGTTTTCCATTTGAATGCATTGTTCCCCATATAGAACCAGGAGAATGTGAGAAGGGATGGGCTCCTATGGGCATCCTTGTCAGAACAGTCAAGTGCAGCCCCTGCGCACAGCAGACATTCTCTGAGACCTTGATAGGTCTGGGTGATTTGTTTCATCTCAAGCCTCTGAAGAAGCAAAAATTGACTCTCGGGCCCTCTACCTCTTTCCCAGCTAGGAGAAAAGAAACTGTGTTATAGTGAAAAGGATGGTCATTTTGAGCCCCCTGCCAGGATGAATTGAGATCATGTATGTCCCTGGAGAAGTATTTTTCCTTGCTGGGCCCTCAGTTTTACTATCTGCAAAATGAAACCACTAAAACTGTTAGGTTTTTTTCTAATTAATTGCTAACTAGCCACACCATCTCTTTTTGAACCTCTGAAGTTTATTGAACACAAGTGTAAGACGGCATTTAACCCACTGAATTTTATCTTATTAAACTTGGCCCAATTCCTAGCCTGTGAAATTATTTTTTAGTTTTATCTCTGTCCTACAATATGTTGGCTTAGCTGCGTATCATCTACTGAGCACATCAATCTAGGCCTTTCTCCAAGTCATTGATAAAAATGTTCAAGAGCACAGGGGCATGAGCAGATCCTAGAGGCACTCCACTGGAGACCTTCTTCCAAGTCGATGTTAAACCATCCATAACCACTCATTAAATCTGGTCCAGTTCCAAATCCACCTACCCCAATTTCTCTATCATGGAGTCCACCATTTGTCCATAAGGATAACTTGAGAGTTTGTTTTTCAAATGCTTTGCTAAAATCTAGGTAAACTCCATTACATTTCCCTGGTCTGCCAGTCAAGCAAACCTATTAAAAACAAACAAAAAAAAACAACCAAACCAAAAAAAAATCATAAGGAGGTTAGTCTGGCATTACTTGTTCTTGACAAAGCCATGCTAGATCTGAGATCCCTATCTTCTTTTCTAGGTATTAACTAAACATCCTTTGAATAACATGTTCTAGAATATCAGGAAATCATAATTACTTACATTTAAATAGAATTTTAAAGTTTATCATTTATGTAATTACCTTATTTACTCCTCACAATAAACCTATGAGGTAAGTGATAATTGGAAACTGAAGCTGAGAGGTTAAGTTGCTTGCCTGTGGTTACATAGCCAGTAACTATTTGAGTCAGGATCTTAACTCAGGTTTTCAAGAACAGAACTCTGTCTACTATGATACCCGATAAATAATAATTCAAACTAGCATTTACACAGTCCCTTTCTTGTTGTTGTTGGGCCATTTCAGTTATGACTAACTCCTTACGGCCCCATTTAGGATTTTCCAGGCAAAGATACTAGAGTGGTTTGCCATTGTCTTCAGCTCATTTTACAAAAGAGGAAACTGAGGCAAGCAGGGTTAAATGCTTTGCCCAGGGTCATATATCTAGTAAGTGTCTGAGGCCAGATTTGAACTCATATCTTCCATACCCCAAGGTATTCTATCCTCCATGCCAGCTAGCTCTTCTATAACAATTAGAATAGTCTTTGGTGCATTCCATGGCGCATCTGCTTTTTAACATGATATTTCAAAACTTCCTGACAATGGGTCCCCATCTGCTATCTCTGTCAGTACCTGAGAATGTCATTTATCTGGCCTAGAGACTTGCACCTGTAAAGTCAGATGAAATACTCCAAATCCTTCATGTTTCAGAGGAGGAAACTGAAGCCCAGAGTCAGTGACCAAACCCAGACCACCATCCCTAACTGCCTCATCTTGTTCAAACATGATGCCCGTCTGCCTCATGACATTAAGAGCTCGTCTAAAATAAAATGATTAAAAAAAACTCCACCTACATACCACCACTGTGAGCACCCCCAACCCCTCTGCTATTCTGTAGCCAATGTTCACAGAAGTGTGAGGTCTGCAGGAGGGTCCCTCTCTCCCACCTCAATCCCATCAGGTCCTGTTATGAGAACCCCCATCACATTAACTTCCTTCCTCAGAAGTTCAGAAAGCCTGCAAGCTGGCTACCAGCTATTAACAATTTTACTGTTCCATAAAATGAGGAAAAAAGCAGGATCAAATAGTTATTATTTGAATTGGACAGTGAATGGAAGATCGGAAGCAGAGCTGAGCTTTAGTAGGTCAGTTATCTATTTGGACTCATTGGAATTATCTGAAGATAATTGAAATCCAGAGCCCATCCATTACTTCCACTCTCTAGTCTAAAATGATTGTATCGGTGGCCTTGCTAGGACTTTATGCAGTGACCCAGAAGACCTTCCGTTTTTCTCTCACTTATAGGTCAGCATGTAATTTCCAGTGCCGCCATTCCCACGCCCCCAGTGCCTGCCACCCCCAAGTCCTTGGGTGTAATTGTCTGGGGCTGGAGATATTGATGCTGGGAGGGGGCCGAGGGAGGCAGCCTCCTGGAGTCACAGCCCTTGGCCTGGAGTTACCCAATGAGATGAGTGGCCCCTTATGTGGTATGACTACCTCCCGCCAGCTGCTTCAGTGGTTTCAAAAGCCACCTTCAAGGCAGGGGCCATGAATCAGGGAATCATTAGTGCTGGAAGCTATATACTGTGCTTTAAGAGTCATAGAATTACTAGATGTCAGAGGCAGAAAAGACTAAAGGTCACGGGAAGGTAGAGTCCAAAGGGATTTGAGAATACACCCTTAGAACATAGAACATCAGAGACGTAAGGGACCTGAGAATATGGCATTTCAGGACCTGGAGGGACAGAAGAACACAAGAATGCTAAAACAACTAACGTCAGAGCTTGAAAGAAACTTAGGCTATAGAATGTCAGAGTTGGGAGTGGCTTAAAAACAACAAATTTTGTAAATAGAAAAAAAAATCTGAGCAGGTAGAGAACACAAAAATCATTTCATCCAACCCCTCTTGTTTTACTTATGGGGAAAATGAGTCCCACAGAAGGGAAATGACTTATGCGAGACCACTCAGCTAGAGAGCCAGGACTAAGACCCAGTACCCTGATTCCCAGTCTGAAGTTTTTAACACTCCATTGGAGACTCACTGGGCATCTCTAGGGCTAGCACTTAAAGCGGAAGTTCTCTCTATCTCAGCCAAAGAAGGAACATAAGATGAATCTTCCCCCCACCCTCCACCCCAAGTATTAACCCAGCATCTTCCTCATGCATAGACATGGAGAGAGCCTTGTCCTTGGCTGGATCCCCAGAGAGTGTGATAAATCCAGCCAGAAACCTGTGATGAGACAATTTCCTTGGCTCCAGCCTAGCACGTCTCCTTGAGACCTAATGGGAAACTTAATGACCCCAGCCCGGCCTCCTTGGGCAATGGCTCCTTGGGGGCCCACAACCACTGCTCAAGGATGAGACTCAGAAGGAGGCCCAGACCCTGTGATACAGCAATGCCAGTACTATCAAGGAAGCTACAGCTCCCCAGACGCTGACCCTCTTTAGGATAATATTAACACTACTACTAACTGTCATGATTGCTGCCATCTCTGAAGTACCCTTCAGCTTACTAAGTGCTGAACATCAATGCCTCCCAACAACCCTCAGCTAGTCAGGGAACTTACTTTTTTCCCCAAATTTTCAGATAATGAAAGTGACTCAGAAGTTCAATGACCATCCCAAAGTCACATTGATATTAACTTAATATTTGGGATCCCAGATTCAGAGACAGAAGAAAACTCAGAGATCATCTAATTCTACCCTAAACCCTCATCCCCCACCTCAGTTGACATAGAAGGAAACAGAGGCCCAAGAAAATTAACCATCTTGGTCTAGGTCACAAAGGAAGTATCAGAAGTAGGATTTGAACTCAGGTCCTCTGACCCCTATCCAAGCTGCTTGCTTGAACT
This sequence comes from Petaurus breviceps papuanus, assembly GCF_028583685.1. NCBI lineage: Eukaryota > Metazoa > Chordata > Mammalia > Diprotodontia > Petauridae > Petaurus > Petaurus breviceps. Next base: position 2,473,474 of record NW_027187400.1, read on the forward strand.
GAGGTCATTGATCATAAATCCAGTTGGCTTTTCTACCATTCCAGAGTGGTCTTCCTTGTGAGGACCCAAGGAACTCTTTGACTGATTGTTATAATTTCAAAGGAGGTACATAGAGAATTGGGAAGTTATGGAAAGAGACCTCAGTCTATCCCATGCTAACAGCCTCCACTCCCCACCTTCCAAATCATACCACGTGACTTCCCATTGCCCAGCCTTTGCTCCAGTGCTGACCTACCTCCGTGACTTCTTAGACATTATCCCATTGCCATTCTACCCATCCTTTAAGACCCAGATCAAGTCCTAACTCCTCCAGACCTCTCTTGATATGCTGAGCTGAAAGGGGGCTCTCCCTCTTCTGACAACACCTCAGGCACCAATCTGAGGCTCTGAACTGTAGATCGCCATTGAGAGAGGGAGTTTTCTGACCAGGAATTCATACCCCAATGACTCAGATGCCATCCTTCATCCCACACCCAACAAATAATGCTTCACTTTTCTGGAGCAGCTTTGAAAGGATATTTCCCCTAATATCCTTGTAAAGTAAGTCACATAAGGTTCTTATTTGTGTTTTACAGGAGAGAAAAATGAGGCTCACTGTTCTGGGAGCCCCATTTTAGAAAGGATCTTCACAAGGTGGAGTTTGTCCATCTCCCGAGCAAAAGTCTCCTGATTCCAAGTTCACTGTGCCTCACTTCCCCATAGCTCAACCAATGAGGAATAAATTAACACTGACCTCCTGTAGCATTTAGACACTAGATTTGTCGTTGTTCAGTCCTGTCTGCCTCTTCATGATCTTATTTGGAATTTTCTTGCCAAAGATGCTCAAGTGGTTTGCCATTTCCTTCTCCAAATCATTTCATAAATGAGAAACTGAGGCAAACAGGGTGAAGTGACTTGCCCAAGGTCACACAGCTAGTAAATGTCTCAGGGCAGATTTGAATTCAGGACTTCCTGACTCCAGCCCCTGGTGTTCTATCCACTGCCCCACCTAGCTGTCCATGCACCACTTAGCTGCCTAGAGTCTAGACTACACCATTGAGAATTAGAATGGCAGGCTGATGTTGTGTATACAGCACTGGTCTTAGAAGGAGGAAGACCTCGATTTAATCTCTTTACTAGCTGTGTGATGCTGGAGAAGTCACATAATCTCTCTGGGCCTCAGTTTCCAAATATGTAAAATAAGGAGTTTGGACTCCATGGCCTCCAAGTTCCCATCCAGTTCTAAAGCTATGATCCTATAATTGTTTGCTGTCTCATTCTTTTTTGCTTATTTGGAGTTTCTTATGGTGAGGCAATTTGGATCAAGTGACTTGTACAGGGCCACACAGCTAGTAAAGTGTCAAGTATCTGAGGCCATATTTGAACTCAGGTCCTCCTGACTCCAGAGCTGGCCCCCTTTCATTCTTTCATAAAAAATTCTATTTAGTATTTTATTTTTCCCAATTATATATGTGTATATAAGTTTGTGTGTGCGTGCATGTGTGTGTGTGTAAACAATTTTCCACATTCTTTTAAAAACAGAGTTCCCAATTCTCTCCCTCCCTACCCCTCGATGAAAAAGGCAAGTGATCTGATACAGGTTATGCCCATGTAGTCATGCCTTCTCATTCTTTCAGATTCCCTGCATCTAACATGTAAGGCTGATTTCCCCAGCCAGACTGTGAGATACTTGGAGACAAAGCCTTCCCTTTGAAACAGGCCGCTGCCCTGGACAGAACACCAGATATGGAGGTTCAGAACCTGGGTTCCAATCTCACCTCTGCCGCTTGTTCCCTGGTGACCTTGGCAAGTAGTTTAATTCTTAGAGGTCTTAGTGAAGTGAGAGGACCAGGCTAGCTGCTCTCCAAAATCCCCTCCAGTTCTGAATGGAAGCATCTGGTCCACCCCCACCCCCCCTTCAGTGCCTAGCATGGCATCGCCCTAGGGGGTCCAGCATCCTCTCACTAAGCTTGTGTTAATTAGCGTAGGTGCTATCTGAAGCTATGTTAATAGAAACACAGTGTCCAAAACAAGGGAGGTGACAATCTCACTGTCCTTGCCCCTGAGCAGATCCCCCTTGGAGTGCCAGGCTCAGCTTACAATGGCCTTCTTCTGACTCCCAAGTCGTCCCTCCTTCCCTCTCCCGCTCAGAAACCTTCACTTGTTCCCTGTTATCTCTAACAAAATACCGACTCACTCAGGTGGTTTCTAAGACCCTCTGCATGTACCCTTCTAGCCTTATTTCATATTCCTCTTTCACCTACTCTGCAATCCAACCAGGCGGCTAACTGGTGCCATAGTGGATGGATTACCAGCCCTGGAGTATGGCGGAGCTGAGTTCAAATCTAGCCTTAGTCACTTACTAGCTGCGTGACCCTGGGCAAATCACCTAACCCTGTTTTCCTCAGTTTCCTTATCTGTAAAATGAGCTGGAGAAGGAAATGGCAAACCTCCCCAATATCTTTGTCAAAAATATCCAAAATGGCGCCATGAAGAGCTAGACACAATTGAAACAACTCAACAGCAATCCAATCAAATTATAGTACTAGCTCCCTGATCTCTTACCTTCTTCTAATTCCCTATATCCCTGCAGACCCTTCCCCATGACTGAAATAGACACATACACACACAGCACACACGTACACACACACACACACACACACACACACAATAATTCTAAAGGCCCAGATCACAGGTCACCTCCTCCAGAAGTCTCCCCTGACACCATACCTGCCAAAGAGAAAAATAATTTCTCCTGACTCAAAGTTTCATAGCACTTTTTTTTGGTATCTGCTCTTTACCTTTATCAAATTCTATATTTGATCGTACTTTGTTGTATAAATCACTGTCAATATGTCAACTGTCAGTCAGTCAACAAGTATTTATCTTATTTTCTGTTTATTTTTGAGGCAATCAGGGTTAAGTGACTTGCCCAGGGTCACACAGTTAATAATGTCTGAGGCTGGATTTGAAACTCAGGTCCTCTTGACCTCAGGGCCACTGCTCTAGACACAATGCCATCTAGATGTCCCTCAATAAGCTTTTATTAAGCATGTATTATGGGCCAGGCCCTGTGCTAAGGAGTGGAAATACAAAGAATAACCAAAGACAGTCCTCCAGGAGCTCTACATTCTAAAGGGGAAGACAACATGCAAACAACCACGTGCAGAGCAGATGGGAGGAGATTAAATTAGAGCTAATTAACAGAGGGAAGACACTTCCATTGAGAAGGGCTGGGAAAGCCTTCTCATAGAAGATGGGGGACAAAGGCAGCCAGGAGATGGAGATGAGGAGAGAGGGCATTCCAGCCACAGGGCACAGCCCGGTGAAAGCGCTCAAAGTTTGGTGATAGAATGTTGGGTTCCAGGAACAGCAAGGAGGTCGGTATCACTTGATCACAGGACAGATGTAAACAGAGCGGAACCTTAGAAAGAGGCCAGTTTATAAAGGACTTTAAAAGTCAAACAGAAGATTTTATATCTGATCCTGGAAGTAATAGGGAGTCTCTAGAATTTATTGCATAGGGAAGTGATATAGTCAGTAAATTGGTGGGCATGGAAACTACTATCAATACAGGTTACAATTTATCTATAAATTATAATCTCGGAGAGATTAAGTGAGTCACCCATGGTTTTACAGCAGAGGTGGGATGTTAACCCTGGTCTCCCTGACTTCAAGCCCAGCCCCCTTTCCATCATCCCACTGCCTCTCATAGCAAATATTTTCTTCACTCATTTTAGATTGTAGATACCTTGAGGTAGAACAGAGACTCCATATACCATTCTCTATTTTTTCAACAAGCTAGAAATTTAAAATTCATCTTGCCCAACCTCTCATTTCACGGATGAGGAAACCCAGGCCCATTGATGTTAAATGACTTGCCCAGGGTCACACAGGTGGCAAGAAGAACTAAGACCTGAACCTCTGAAGGGATTCTCTAGCTACAAATGCAGTCTTTTCCATTGTGCCCCCACTACGTTAGTAAGAAGGATGTAACCTCCTGGAAGAAGGGGTTGTTTTCTTCTTTGTCCTCATGCCCCTGGCACCCATCACAATGCCTGGCCCATAGGTGCTATTTAACCAGTGATTGGTGATTGATAGCATAAGGCTTCGTGGATGGTAGAGACTTACTGAATATTGGATGGATGGATAGATGGATGGACGGACAGACGGATGGACGGATGGACGGATGGACGGATGGATGGATGGATGGATGGATGGATGGATGGATGGATGGATGGGTGGAGAGATGGATGGATGGATGGGTGGAGAGATGGATGGATGAACACACCACAATAATCTCTGCTGCTGGTTTCTCTTTGAATCTGCAAAAGAAAAAAAAAACAGCCTGAATTTGAGGAAGGAGGGGATGATGGCAGCAGGAAGGAATTATGAAAAAGAATCTTGTGACCTTTATTTTGTAGATTTTTTTCAGTTGTTCAGTCAACTAAGTGGAAATAAGTTGAACTTTGGAGCATCTAACTTTGTGTGTAAATGCTACTTAATGAGGAAAAATCCACTTTGCTAAGCTGGCAAACCCAGGGATCAAACATGAAGCGTGTTATTAAGGCTGATAACCACAGCTAAGGCCAGGCTGAGCAGACATCTCCAGCTGCATGGGCCCTCGCTGCTTAATCATGAGATTCCAGGCCAGGAGTAAAAGCCCTCCACTAATTAAAGGTGAGTGTCAGCGAGGAGGTCCTTACAACAACCTCCTCCCCTTCTGCTCTTCCCTTCTCCCTCTTAAATAAGACTTAAAGATGCTTTAAGAGAACGCGTTTGACAATCTCACGCCCTTGAACATTTCAATTCTCCTTGCAAAGATTGTGTTTTTTCAGCCAATGGGGGCAGGGTACTAAGCGGCTGCAGTGTGTTCCAGACTGTTCAGCTTCATGCCAGAGCTGCCCTCCTCCACCGTGGTGGGTATGGGGTGATATCGAGGGTGCTTTGGGACAGGGCCTGGGTGATGATTCTGGGAGGCAGCAGGGGGGCAGAAGATGCTGACTCTGCATTGCTTTTCCTCCCCTCCATCCCCTGACACTCCTTTGCTGGTATTATCCTCCCTCTGCAAAGAATGCCCTGGAAAGTAAACCAGTGTCTGGTGGGTTCACATAGAGAAGGAGAAATAGCACCATCTGTCCCAGGACCCAGACCTTTGGGTACATCCTGGGGTCCACAATACCTACAGATTTACCAAACTCCACACAAATGACCCACCCAGGCATAGCTGTTGGGTCCCAAACATCCTTAAGAACACACATGGACTCCATACTCTCCTAGAGGTGACTATGGATTCCATACTCTCTAGGGATAGCACTAGATTACACACTCTCATAGACCTGGCCCAGACCCCATACTCTCCTCAAGATGGCCATGGAGTCCATAATTTCCCAGAATAGCCCTGGATTCTGCAATTCCCCAGGACTATCCCTGGACAACAGGTTGGGTCCCATACTCCCTTGGGAAGGACCCTGGTCCTCGCACTCTCCTAGAGATGAGTATAAACCCCAAATATTCTAGCAACAACCCTAAAGTAACACCCTTCTCCTCTAAAGATGGCCCGAGGCCATACATTCTGAGGACAAGCCTTCAACCCCACATTTCCTTAGAGCTGGCTCCGGGCCTCTGGGCCCCATGCTCTCTATGGATAGCCCCCTTATGGACCCAGACCTTTCCCAATGTGATAAAAGGAGTAATAAAAGGGTAGTTTAGAAGAATCACATCTCTGGCTCCCCTGAAGTACAGGTGTTCCTCTGTCTTCTTTCCTGAAGAGTTAGGCTTCCCCTGTGCCTTTGCTGAACGATTCCTGCATGCTTCTTCTCCTTTTTCCCCCCTTCCCTTCCAAGTCTGCCACATGCCCTGGCCAGGTCTCCAGCAGTCTGTCTCTTGCAATTTAATTCTCATCACAGCTGTAATCCAAATGCTTTTCTCTCCTCTGCTGGGACTTAGTGGAGGGGGTTCAGTTGTTTTTATTTAGCTACTCTGAGATCAAGGCAACTTCTGTTCCTATCAGCCAACAAGTCCTGAGTAAGTGCCTACTTTGTGCCAAGCACTGTGCCAGATGCTGGGGTACAAAGACACATGAAGACAGTCCCTTCCCTCAACGAGCTTACATTCTAATGGTTCTGGGGCAATGTGTTATAGAGAAAAGAACACTGGACTTACAGAAACACTGGGCTATCCATAGGAAATACCTCCTGCCTCAAAAAGTTTCCATTCTACTGGGGAAATACAATGCATGCAGATAATTACATATAAAGTGTACATAATGTCCTTTCAAGAGAAGGTGGGCACTGATAACTGGGATGATTAGGAAAGACCTGTGGGGAAAATAGCAGTTCAGTCATGCCAAGAGGAAAGCCACCCAAATGGCCCCTACATTTGAGCTGGATTGTCCAGTGAGGCAATCAGTGTCTGCACAAGCTACCAGTCAATGAATCACTTTTTCATCCTTCTACATGCCATCATTCAAGTCTTAAACATTTATTGAGTAGCTGTTGTGTGCAAAGCACCATGGTAGGCAATTGGGCATTGGGGAGGGGAGGTGTACAGAAAAAAGATTTTGGAAGTATGTGATTTCTTGCCCTTGTGAGAGAGAAAGATACAGATATTGGTAATGAAAATATGCAACATTGAAATGAAAATGCACATTACACAATAAGGGCATTGGGGACATACCAACAATGTGCTATGTGAGAGAGAGGCTTCCTGGAAGAGGTAGCATTTAGGAAGAAATATTACACCTATAGAGGGATATAGAAAGCATCCCAGGTACAGGGTGAGCAAAGGGGAGAGGAAGCAGAGGGGTAGATGGAGGGAAAGTTTGAAACGTAGAAGGATTGTGGGGTGAATAAAGGACCTAATTCAGAATTGGGAAGATCTAGGTTTAAAACCTGCCTCTGGCATTTACTGGAAGTGTCACCATTGGTACTCTCAACAAAAGGAAATATTACTCCTAGAATAACCAACCACTTTATAGGGTTGTTGTGAAACTCATATTACATAATGTAGTTTTTCTGTTCTTTTTCTCAACAGTGGAATACATGCTCTTAGAAGTATTCCATATTGTTTCTGGCTGGTTACAGTCTATGTTTCACATGGACGCCACAAGAAACAGGACCTATCTAGGCATCTTGTCATCTGCTCTAGATATGCACACACACCTGCCCACTGCCCTAACCCACCTCTGCTTTCCATGTCTTCTGAGAAGAGTAATAAATGAACATTACCGCTGATGGCAGAAAGTGTATGACAATCAACTGCCCCATGGCTTGACTCCAAATTGCTACGATGGCTAATGCCATGCTCCCTTCCCTGGTCACCCCTCTCCCATTAGAATATAAGCTCCCCAACGGCAGGTATTGTCTCAGTTTTGTAGCTGTGTCCCTAGCACATAACAAGTTTTTAGTAAATGCTTTCTAAGTCGTTCGATGTTTTCTCTATGACTCTGGAAGGTGTACTCTTTCTAGGAAAGTATTGGGTTTAAAGTGTGGAAACTCCTTCCCAGGTATTATTTCTTTCTTGGGAACTCTATTCCTAGATGGAAAACAGGAGAAGCTGGAGTTCTCTCTAGCTCCTAAACCCTATAATCTCACTTGAGAAAAGGGGAGTGGACTCAACAAAGAAGGGAATCCAAAAATTCTGAAGAGTCAAGGAAGTTGAATTGGCACAGTGGAGAGAGCATGGGACTAAGGGTCAGGAAAACCATGTTCTAGTCCCAATTCAGTTACTGACTAGTGTGATTTGGTGCAAGCCATTTCACTTGGTCTTAGTTTCTTCCTTTGTAAAATGAATGAAGTAGAATAAATGCTCTCCTAGATGTTTTCCAGCTCTAACATTCTATGTTCTAAGATTCCTCTTAGATCTAAGAGAAATGTTCTGAGGTCCATGTTCTAAGGGTCCTCCCAGCTTTGACATTCCATGTTCTAAGCTCTCTCCCAGTTCTGACACTTTCTGTTCTAAGGGCCCTCCCAGTTCTCACATTCTGTCTTCATAGGATCACAGGGTCCTAGATCTTAAGCTGGAAGGGCCCTTAGAGGCCATCTATGCAACCTCCTCATTTCAAAATAAGAAAATGGAGACTCAAGGAGATGAAGTAACTTGCCCAAGGTCACACAGGTATTCTAAGGGCCTCCCCAGGGATAAGATCACTTCCATCCTACTGACATTCTATGGACTGCCCCACTCCACTCTGTGGACCTAATTCACAGTGATGTGGATCATGCATCTACTTTGTGAGTAGCCCTGTGGAAAGCTCTAAAGGCTTAAAAACAATGTGTAAGCCATAGCTCTTGTTCTGGGGAAATTCACAGTTTTGTTGGGAAGATGAGAAAAATATGCTTGTAACACAATTATAGAAGAAAAGATTATACAAAAATAAAGGCTAAATTATGGGTTTCTGTCCTTTCTAGAGGAGGTCAAATGAAGGAGAATTCACAGATATAGTTCTGAAAGGTCCATTCAAGACTGCCCAGTCCTTCTACCTTATGTTACAGAGAAGGAAAGTGAAGCCCAGATGGGCTAAGCCAGCTACACATGAGAATCACAGTTAAAAAAATTCAAGGTAGTATCTAAACCTAGATGTTCCTAAGGTCCAGTTCCCCATCCACCACACCAGACTAAGCTAGGAGGAATCAAGGAGGGCTTCCTGAAGGACATATCTGAGTTGGGCTCTGAAGGATGAATAAGATTTAAAGGGGAAGGGAAGGGAAGGGAAGGGAAGGGAAGGGAAGGGAAGGG
>NW_027187400.1:2482291-2512757 GCF_028583685.1 Petaurus breviceps papuanus
AAGGGAAGGCAAGGGAAGGGAAGGCAAGGGAAGGGAAGGCAAGGGAAGGGAAGGGAAGGGAAGGGAAGGGAAGGGAAGGGAAGGGAAGGGAAGGCAAGGGAAGGGAAGGCAAGGGAAGGGAAGGCAAGGGAAGGGAAGGCATTGATGGGGTAAAGGAGGGAGGAATGGATAGTATCAGCAATGTCCTGAAAGAGAATCCAAAGAACATCTTGGGAAGAACAATGATAAGAAGGGCCTCGAGGTTGATAAAAATGCACTTGGCCTGAAGGATATGATGGGTATTTCCCATCCATGCTCAGGGTTATAATCAAATCCTTCCATCCTCTGTAACTCTAATTATGAGGCAGCTAGGTAGCTCGGGTTTTCAGGCACACTTACTAGTTGTGTGACCCTGCACAACTCACAGCCTCTGCCTCAATTTCTTTTTATGTTTTGTTTTGCTTTTGCTTTTTTAAAATTTATTTATTTATTTTTGGTTTACAACATCCAGTTACACAATCCCTTGAGTTCCAAATTTTCTCCCCCTCCCCCTCCAAGGCAGCATACAATCAGATATAGGTTGTACAAATACATTTACATTGAACATTAGTCAAATTGTAAACAAGAATCATAACCAATGGAGTGAACAATGAGAAAAAAGGAACAAAACAAAACTAAACCCAAAAGAGAGAGAACAAGTAGTTTGCTCCAATCTGCATTCAATCTCTGTAATTCTTTTCTCTGGATGTGGATATCCCTTTCCATCATGAGTCCTTTGGAGTTGTCTTCTAACCTTGCATGACTGAGAGGAGCCCAGTCTACCAATGTTACTTGTCATACATACAATGTGTCTGTAACTGTGTACAAAGTTCTCCTGGTTCTGCTCTCCTCACTCAGCATCAGTTTATAGTCTCTCCAGATTATTATGAAGTCTGTCTGCCCTTCATTTCTTTTTTTTTTAAAGCAATCGGGGTTAAGTAACTTCCTCAAGGTTACACGGCCAGTCATTTCTGGGTGTGGTGCTAAGTATCTGAGCCTAGATTTGATCTCCAGGTCATCCCGACACTGGAGCCGGTGCTCTTACCCACTGTGCTACCTGGCCACCCTTGCCCTTCATTTCTTATGGCACAATAATATTCCATTACATTCATATACCATAACTTGTTCAGCTATTCCCCAATTGATGGGCATCACCTTGATTTCCAATTCTTTGCCACCACAAAAAGAGCTGCTATAAATATTTTTGTACATACAGATCCTCCTCCCACTTCTATGATCTCTTTGGTATACAGTCCTAGAAGTAGTATTGCTGGGTCAAAGGGTATGCACATTTTTATTGCCCTTTGGGTATAGTTCCAAATTGCTCTCCAGAATGGTTGGATCACTTCACAACTCCACCAACAATGCATTAGTGTTCCAATTTTTCCACATCCTCTGTAGCATTTATCATTTTCCTGTTTTGTCATCTTAACCAATCTGGTTGGTGAGATGTGGTACTTCAGAGTTGTTTTGATTTGCATTTCTCTAATTGTAGCAGCAAGCACCCCAAGTGTCCTCAGGGTGGCTGCCCATACAGGTTCTTGGATCTGCTTTGTTAAAGGAAAGCAACTCAAAATGGGTTAACAAGCTTACTTTAATCAGTCAGACATATATCGTTTACCTTGTTCAGGAGAAAAGGTCAGCACCCCGAACTTCAAAGTATACAGGCAGAATTATCAAGACAGAAACAGATCAAGTAGACAGATTTCCAAACTGTCCAACCATTACATCCATACCCAGTCAACATCTGGGTTTCCACATCTGGGTTTTTCAAAGCCGGGGGGCCCTGGACAACAGCTTCCCATAATACAGATCAAATCACAGAACACTTCTCAAAGTGAGCCCCCCAAAACAAAGCTACACATCAGGGCTTATATAGCCTTCTCCTGGCTCAGAGAATGTAACAACCTTATTGACCCACTGGCCAATCAAAAAGTATCTACTGAAAAACAAACCTCCCACCCCAGGCTTCAGGTGCACTTTAGCCTAGGGGCAGGGAAGATCTTCCAAATTTGCATTCCCATTACACTAATCAACAGTGATTTTGAACATTTTTTCATATGCTTATTGATATCTTTAATTTCTTTCTCTGAAAATTGCCTGTTCATATCCTTTGACCATTCATCAATTGGGGAATGACTTGTATTCTTTTAAATTTGACTCAATTCTCTTGTATATTTTAGAAATGAAGCCTTTATCCGAGACATTGGTTGTAAAATTCTTTCCAAATTTTCCACTTCCCTCCTAATCTTGGTTACATTGGCTTTATTTATACAAAGACTTTTCAATTTGATATGGCTTCTACAAATACCTTCACATTAAACATTAGTCAAGTTGTAAAGATTACATGCCACCATGGGGGGGAAGGAGGGGAGAGAGAAAAAGAAAAAGGAGGAGAGGGAGGTGGAGAAAATTTGGAACTCAAGGGATTGTGGAACTGAATGTTGTAAACTAAAAGTAAATAAATGAATTTTTAAAACTTTTCCATTTAACATAATTGAAGTTATCCATTTTGCATTTCATAATGCTCTCTATCTCTTGTTTGGTCATAAAATCTTTCCTTCTCCACAAATCGGACAGTTAAACTACTCCTTGCTCTCCCAGTTTGCTTACAGTGTCAGCTTTCATATCTAGATCTTGCACCCATTTAGACTTGATTTTGGTATGTGGTGTAAGATGTTGGTCTATGCCCAGTTTCTGCCATACTATTTTCCAATTTTCCCAGCAGCTTTTGTCAAATAGTGAGTTCTTATCCCAGAAGCCGGCGTCATTGGGTTTATCAAACAGTAGATCACTATAGTCATTGACTGCTGTGTCCCATATACCTAATCTATTCCACTGATCCACTACTCTATTCCTCAGCTAATACCAAGCAGTTTTGATGACCGCTGCTTTATAATACAGATTAAAAGCTGGTATGGCTAGGCCACCTTCCCTAGCATTTCTTTTCATTAATTCCCCTGATATTCTGGATGCCTCAATTTCTTCACAGGTAAAATGGGGACAATAATAGCACCTACCTCCCTGGGCTGTTGTGAGGACCAAGTGAGATATTTGTAGAGTGCTTAGCACAATGGCACATAGTAGGTGCTATATAAATGCTTGTTTCCTTCATTTCCTCCTCCTGTAGATCACAGGGCACCTAGAAATACCTTCCCTCAAAAATGCCTGTGCATGTATGTGCCTGGATGTGTTTGGGCCTTAGTGTGTGCATGAAGATTACTTTATGTATTACCGATTGTGTTGTGTGTTTTCCACTGTGCAGTCTAGCAGTGTGGTTGTGTGTGTACCATCCTCCCTACTAAACTATAAGCTTCAGAAAAGCAGGAACCACATCTTCTTATTCACCCCTATATCCCCTTCAATGGAGAGTTTTGAGTTCTTTCATGCAGTACCTGCCTTGCAAATCTATGTGGGGCTTATGGTAGAGAGGTCAGCTGCCCCTTGGGGGAATTCCAGGGCAGTCTACAAGTCAGAGAAATGAATGAAAGAATGAGGGAGTGAATGAAGTAAAGAAGCATTTATTAAGCACTTACTGTATGACAAGCACTACAGAGGACTCTGGAACATGGGCTTTCATTTGCCATATTAAGACCTATCTCCATATTCCTAAGCTCTTGCTGTCTCTCTTGCCCAGGTATCCCTCTATAACACTAGCTAATTATATTTCTTTGAAAAAATTCCCTCTTCCTAAGCACCTCCCCCCTTTCTAACCAAAAAACTACCTCCATCAGGGTCCTCCAGTCAGAGTTAGATTGTGAGAAGAGCTTAGCTGTTCAATAGCATCCTAGAGCCAAAGTTAGAAGGAACTTGGTGCTCATCTGGTCCAATCTCAGAGAGGGTAAGTGATTTGCAAGCCAGGATTTGAACCCAGGTCCTCTGACTCCAAATACTACTCTTATTCTTTACACTGTGAGGCAACTGCATTGGGCCTGGAGCTAGGGATACCTGAATTCAAATCCAGTCTCAGACATTTCCTAGCAGTGTGATCCTGAGCAAGTCATTTAGCCCTATTTGTTTCAATTTTCTCATCTGTAAAATGAGCTGGAGAAAGAAATGGCAAACCACTCCAATATCTTTGCCAAGAAAACCCCAAACGGGATCACAGAGAGTCAGACAGGACTGAAACAACTGAAGAAAAATACTTTACACAACTCTAAACTTTTCTTCCAATCTGGGACCTCACTTGAACAGTTCAGCATTCAGGAAACTGGAACAGATTTCATCAAGCAAGTCTGGGGAGCCAGAAGACATAGCTGGGGTCCTCTAGGCTCTAGCCCTAAGCTGCCCCATCAGCACCAGAGAGTTAATAGCTCTCTCTCCCTGCCTAACTCACTCTCTTGACTTTTCCACTTCATCACTAGCAACTTTGTCTCACACACCACCACCCTTCAGGTATTCCATGTGCCTGTTGTCTTCCCCATTAGAATGTAAGCTCTTTGAGGGTACGAACTGTCTTGTCTGTTTGTATTTCTATCTCTAGCACTTAATACAATGGCTGTAGCATAGTTAAATATTTAATAAATGCTCTCTCTTTGTCTGACTGTCCATTCATCCACCTGTCTATCTTATCTGCAATGACTTTTTGCACTGATGCCCTATTCTACCTCCTCTCCTCTACTCTCCTCATTATGCCATGGGAGTTCATGAGGTTCTATGTGTCTGTGTTAGTAGACCACAGTTCTGTTGGGTCCTCCCACAAAGAAGAGACTTGACCCTGTGCTCTTGACCCAGCCTCACTAATGTGGCTATCTCCTTATCAATAAGCTGATCATTGGCTAATCAATTGCACTCACAGCAACTTATAAAACCATCTGATGCAAAAAGATTGCAGTCTTTGTCAGTAGAGGGTAGGCCCTCAGAGACTAGATCTTTAGAGGCACTGAAATCGGTAATCTCTTCTCTGTCCTTTCCATTCCAAGACAACACTTCTAGATGACCTTCTGGTATTCTTTGCACCTGACTCAGGAGATAACAGCATAAGGGTCTACATGTGTTCTCCTTACAAGGGATATAGGGAATTCAAAGTGAAACCTAGAAAAGGTGATACTTAATGCAGGAAGGCAAAGGGGAGTGAGTTTGGGATTAAGAGGCTAGAGATCTGCTTCTGAGTCCTGGCTCACTCTCTAGCAAACAGTGTGACTTTGGCCAAGTCACCTGACTTCTATAAACCCCAGTTTCTAATCTGGAAGATGAGAATAACAATTCTCTAAGATCCCTCCCAGTTCTGACATTCCATGTTCTAAGGCAAGGGCTCTCTTAACCTGAATCCCTTTGTTAATCTGTTGAACCCAAACCCCTTTGTTAGTGTGGTGAAACCTATGGACTGGTTTTTTTCAGAATAATGCTTTTAGGAGAAAAAAATTAAATTCACAGGATTACAAAGAAAATTAATTATACTAAAATACATTTATCTTTTTTAAAGTTCATGGACCCTAGATTAAGAATTCCTGTTCTAAGGCCCCTTCCAAACTCTGTCATCCTGTGTTCTAAAGCCCCTCTTTGCTCTGATATTCTGTGTTCTTCTAAGTCCCCTCCTAGTCCTGACACTCCGTGTTCTAAGGTCCCTCCTAGCTCTGATATTCTATATTCTCAAGTCTCTTCCAGTTCTGACATTTCATGTTCTAACCGTCTGCCACACACTCTCACTCTACCCAGCTCTAAACATTCTTTGTCCCAAGACAGATTTTCTTAAACTTTTTTTGTGATGTGGATCCCTTTGGAAATTTGGTCAAACTTATGGACTCTTCTTTTTAGAATAATTTTTCTAAATGAATAAAATAAGATCCATATTATTACAAAGGAAACCAATTAAATTGAAATGTATTCATCTTTTTTTTTAAGTTCATGGACCCCAGGTCCTAAGGTTCTTCTCAGCTCTGACACTCCACATTTTAACTCTGCTTCCCACCAGCTCTGACACTCCATGTTCTAAGGGTGCTTCCATCTCTGATCATCCATAATTCTATGACTGAAGGGATGATCAAGGGAAACTGTGCTCCTTCCCCGCCCCGACAATCTTAGCAAGCTGAGTGGATGCAATCAATGCCTGCATCCATCTTTCAGCCTCTCCTTCATGTCAGTCCCAAGATTGTTGAGTTCTTCTCGGTCTTTATTTACAATTACTCGACAAGGCTGCTTTTGTGAAAATCGTTCTCTCTCTCTCTCTCTCTCTCTCTCTCTCTCTCTCTCTCTCTCTCTAGCATGTACGCTGGCCCCTCTATGACTCCAGCCAGTCAGAGAGGGCACCATGCAGGGAATATACTCTCCATACATCAGTCTTCCTTAATCCTCAAAGGGTTTAGAGTGGTTTTCAATTAATGGCCAATCCATAATGTCTTCATTTTCCAGAGAGCCCCAATCCTGCCAGGAACAATGGAATGACTGATAATGGAGAAGGGGAAGACATAAGTTCCTATAAAAGACCAACGAGGATTTGCAAACCTTTGCCAAGCATCAGGAGACATATGGAGGAAGCATCATATATGGGGAAAGGTGCTATCTTCAAAGCTGGGAGGCCTGGCATCTAGCCTCAGCTCTGTCACTGACTAGCTGGGTGATCCTGTGTAAGTTGCTTCTCCTCTCTGGACCTCAGTTTCCCTTTCTGTAAAATGAGGAAGCTGGACCAAACAATCTCTGACATTTTATGGGGGAAAAAGCTACTTTCATGGATTTCATTACCCAGTTGTAAGATGGAGAAGTTGAAAGATATTTCCAGTAGAGTACAATATGCCTCTGCTCCTGCTGGCCCAAGGTGTTGGTCTAGACAGGCATGGGCATTCATTTGACCCCTCAGTGGGACAAAATGTCAGGATTCCTTCTCCAGTCCAAACTCCTTCCTCATCCTTCAGGCTCCTTGAAGGACAGGTCTTCTGAAGAAACAGGGAAAAGTAGGAGACTTAGGCAGGAGACATAGGATTTGGTCCTAACTATTCTTGGCCATTCACTTCCCTTCTTTGTACCTCAGTTTCCTCATCTGTAAGGCAAAGAGTCATGACCTCTCCCTCCAATTAGATGACTCTGCCCAGAATCTCCATTTCAGGGGGGCCTCCAGGCCAACCATGTCTCATTCCTCTCCAAGGTGCACTCAATACTTCCTTTACCACACCCTTGAACTGAGTCCTTTGTTCCTACCTCCTAACTTTTCAGCCTCCTTTTATATATTTTCCTCCATTCCCTGAATGCAGGGACCTTTTCTTTATATTTGTGTTCCAAGCACTTAGCACAGTGCCTGGCATACAGCAAGTGCTTAATAAATGCACACAGACTGCTTCTAAGATCCCTTTCAGTTCTAATGTTCTATGTCCTAAGGCATCTTCCAGTTCTAAAATTCCTAGTCCTAACTTTCAACCCTATCTACTGTAAATGACTGATTTCAGAGAACCTAGCAGAGTTCTGGGAACCGCTCCATTTTCCTTATAAAGGGTTGAGTCTCCTTCCCCCCTCCCCAAGGCCTCTGGGTTCATATGTCCCAGGTCCCATCCCAGGAAGTTGATCCCAGATTCTCAATCTCTCTTCCTTTGGCCATCTTCTCTCCGTTGTTGTCCCCACTTGGTTGAACCCAGAAAGAGCCCCCAAAAGACTAGCTTGTATCTGGAATGTCTTAATGTTGGCAGGTCTCCAGATCTCGCACAGGTGCTCAGTGTGTGCATAGTATGGGGACTGAACATGGGACAGACTTTTTTCACCTACCACAGAGAAAACACACTCACACACAAAAACACAGAACTCCAAGAACAAACATCCAGATTTAGAGGCCTCAAAGAGGTCATTGGGTCTCCACAGTCATCTCATTCTGTTGAGCTCCCTTTCCCTGCTCAGGACCCCCTAAAAGTCATAGTACAGCCCTGTGGTTTAGGCTCTCCTCCACAAAGGTGAAACATGCTTCAGGGCTTGCTTAGCAAGCAAATCCTTTTTCATCAGATCCACAACATATGAATAAATAAGTGGGGTTTTTTTCCTCTCCAACTAGGATACTCTATGGAATCCTGTGGATTGTCTTAATTCTCCAAGTGGCAGAAAAATTCTTCTCTCAATAGTAGTTCCAGTACTGTAATTCTCAAATTCATAGATTTGAATGTGGACTTTGCAGGTGGTAGGAATCATCATGCCCCCCTCTTTCTCATAAAATTTTCCCCAGCCTATATTTCCTAACCCACCCAATCACACTCAGAGACTTAGAAGACTCACATAATGAGTTTGAAGGTGCCTTTGAGACCAACTAGCCCAACTCCTATATAGTCCAGGAGAAACTTCTCCAATATCACAGGGTAAGCTAAGCTTTTAATCCAGGTTCCTTGATTCCCTGACCTGATCCCATTTTAGCCTTGGTCCAGTGGAATTCTGATCACTTTATTGCTTGGACTTTGAGGAACATACATTAATAAGGCACCTATAAATACATCTTGTAAAACTGTGGAGGAAGATCCTTTCTTCCCCTTCTTTCCACACTATTATGGTAAAGAAATCAGCTTGGAACCATCAAATAATGGAGCCTTAGAGCTAAGAGGGACCTTTGGAATCTTCTAGCCCCATCTCCTACCTGACATTATAATATTGAGAAGAACCCTCCTTGGACCTGGGAGCAGGAAGGGTCAGGAGACAAGGGATAAAACTGACTTCAGTGTGAGTAGGATTCAAGGATCTGACCTTTGGGGGCATTTGGCTGGGGAGCAATTGCTCAGAGTAGATGAGCTTAGTCCCTTGCCCATGGGATGCTGGAGGCTAGAGGCTGCAGATGGTGAGATGCCAGGCTAACCAGGCTTGGTTTTGTGGATGACTGAGTGCTGGGCTCTGAAGGGGGCTGCCAGCTGGCCTTATGTAGAAGTGGAAGAGGAGGAAAGGATGGAGTCAAGGGTAAAGAGAGAATGAAGAAGTGAGAGGTATTTGTCCTAAGAGTCAGAAGAAACAACCAGAGAACAGCTCTATCCCTATGGCAGATTTTGTTTAGCTGGCTAAGCTCCTCTCTGGTGCCTATCCACCCCTTTTTGCCTTCTTCCCATCCTCCACAAGGTCAGCCCTCATAGTCACAGATCAGAAGTCATCTAGGCCAAAGCCATTCTTTTATAAATGAGGAAACTGAGGCCCAATTTGTTTAAGTAACTTGTCCACAGTCATATAAGTGTATCAAAGACAAGATTTGAACCCAGACCCTCTCACTCTTTCCAGTATGCAACTTTCCTGGCTATTGACCTATCTTTGACCCCACTTATTCCATCTTGATCTCTGTTTTTTTTTGAGTTTCTTGTCTTGCCAATCTGTGCCTTTGTCTCTACTCACACAACCCCTTCCTAATTCATGACCTGTCTCTCTTGAACTATTAAAACAGTCTCCTAGTCATTCCCCCTGCCTAAGCATCTCCCCTCTCCAATCTGTCCTCCCTACAACCCAGTCCTTAGATCCATCTCACTAAAACACCTAGTCAATAAACCTCAGTGACTTGCTATTGTTTCTAGGATAAAATACAAACCACTCCCTGGCTTTTTAAAGTCTTGAACAACCTTGCTTTCCAACCTGGTGGCACCCTCCCTGGGACCTTGCCTCCTACTCCTTTCCCACTAGAAAGCTGAGTTTCCAGCAGGATACTACCTGTTTCTCTAATCTAGATTCTAAGGACAACTGAGGCTAGTATTCCAGGCCTGTTGTTCATAAGACCCCATCAGAATTTTTGTTGTTCGGTCATGTCTCACTCTCAGAGCCCAATCTGGAATTTTCTTGGCAAAGAAAATCCGGACTGGTTCGCCATTTCCTTCTCCAGCTCATTTTCTAGATAAGGAAACTGAGGCAAAGAGGAGTGAGCGGCTTGCCTAGGGTCACACAGCTAGTGAGTGTCTGAGGCCACATCTAAACTCAGGAGGATGACTCTTCCTGACTCCATCTCAGGGTTCTATTCACTATAATACCACCTGGCTGCCCCACCAATGTACTCTTTAGAAATTACCAACTAGGCAGTCAAAGGTGAATAACTTTCAGAAGAGATATTTACTGAGATGGAACCCCCTTAACATATATAACGTGCTTTCCCCTGGCACATATGAGGTGCCTGGGACAATAACCTCAAACTTAATACATAAGACATAAGATATACATAAGGGATAACTGATCCCTCTTGGCTTTTCCTCCCACTGAGACATCTTCATGAAGTTGACCTTCTATTAGCATAGTTCCCTATTGGGTTCTAAGGAGTGGTGCCCTTGTAAGGTCCTGAATCTGTCTTTCCTCAGTGTACCTATTTGTCTTTGGGTCCTGATACAGACTCTTCACCAGCCGCTGTGCTTTTGTGGATGCTGCTGACAGGAGGTAGAAATATGCTGACATTTTGAAGTTCACAAATCCTCTGTTAAAGGAGGGATGGGGTGGGTTGATGCAGGGACTCCTCCCTCCATCCCTCTCCCAAGCAATACTGGCTGAAGCATCTTCACCAATAGGAAGGAATTCCCAAAGAAAACTCCCAAATTTTACCCAAGTTCTCCAGGAAATGAATGGTTCTCTTCAACCAATCACACATTTCATACATGGCCATCATCTGCTTTCTTCCCTGGTGTACACTTTGAGTTAATTATTGATGCAATAGACATGGCCAAATCTTCTTCCCACACAGTTTATACCCTCAAGAGTATGACTGCTTGATTCTGTAATTCAATGGAAGAGCCATTGAGGCAGCTAGGTGTATAGACTATTGCTCTTGTAACGAAGAAAACCTGAGTTAGAATCCGGCCTCAGACACTTACTAGCTGTGTGACCCTGGACAAGCCACTTCACCTCGGTCTTCCTCAATTCTCTCATCTATAAAATGAAGACATTGGCAACACCTATCTCAAGAGCTGTTGGGAGGTTCTAGTGGGTTAACATATTTGCAAACCTTAAAACTTCTATGTTGTTGTTGCTGTTCAATCATGTCTAACTCTTCACGACCCCATCTGGGGCTGTTTTGGAAAAGATACTGGAGGAGTCTATCCATTTCTTATCTAGCTCATTTTACAGATGAAGAAACTGAGAAAAGCATAGTTAAGTGACTTGCCCAGGGTCACACAGCTAGTTAAGTGTCTGAGGTCAGATCTAAACTCAGGAAAATGAGTCTTCCTAACTCCAGACCTGGTGTACTATGTACTGTGCCACCTAAAAGCCACCAAACTCTATGTAAATGTTAGCCATTATTAATATTACTATCCGACATGATAGTTATCAGACTGTTAGAACATCCTTTTAGTTATATTAACTGGAGTTGCAAGGTTTTGAACTCCATCTCACAAACTTCTCCCCTCCTGTATACTCTAGCATCACC
Source organism: Petaurus breviceps papuanus (assembly GCF_028583685.1). NCBI lineage: Eukaryota > Metazoa > Chordata > Mammalia > Diprotodontia > Petauridae > Petaurus > Petaurus breviceps. The sequence goes on from NW_027187400.1 coordinate 2,493,594, forward strand.
ACAAGTGCCTTCAGGACACATGAAGCACAAATCCAAAAGGAAAAGGGGGTGAATTCTCTACCACCATAAGGGTATAATCCTTCATCTGGCCCCAACCTTGCCTAAACCTTTTCTGTATGAACAGCCCAGAACAGCATAAGTTCCATCCCTCTATGCCACCCCCACCCCCCCCAAAAGGAAATCTTAATGAGTTAGCTGAGGCATTTGGGGTCTTAGAAAACAATAACCAGAAATAAACAGGTGGGAAATAGCAGTTGTCTTTTGTGATACCTATTTCTGGATGAAAGAGCTTCTGGTTTTGCTCTGTGTGATTCTATCAGCCATGACCATGGGGGATGACCTATATATCTGAGAAGTATCCCGGTGTTCAATAAAAGTGTCAGAGTAGGAGCAAAGCTCCCCAAACTAGAGGCCGAATAGCATTACCCAAGCAACCCCAGAGGCTAAGGCCTAGATCCTGAGTGCTTTCAATGGAAAATTTGATTTGAGAATCAAGTTGACACAAATGACTAGTATGATTGATACTGTATAGACATTGCCACTGTCACAGTCAACTTCCATCAAAGATTTATGTGATATTAGAGCAAGAACGGAATCATTTCATTCAAACTCCTCATTTTTATAGGTAATAATAGCTAGCACTCCTATAGCTCTTTGTTTGCAAAACATTTCACAAATATTATCTCATTTGGTTCTCATGACAATCCCATGAGGTAGGTGCCATTTTTATTTCCAGTTTACAGATGAGAAAACTGATATAAGTCAAGTGACTTGGCCAGGATCTCACAGCTGAGAAGTATCTGAAGGAGAATTTGAAACCAGGCCTACCTAAGTCCTACCCTCTATCTACTATGTCACCTAGCTGTCTCTAAATGAAGCCCAGAGAGAAGTAAAAACCACAACCACCCCAGGTCACACAGTGAAATAGTGACAGAATGACTGTGTTAGCAAATTCAAGGTATGGTTTGGGAGCCTTAAGAAAATGAACACTTGGGGGGCAGAGCCAAGATGGAGGAGTAGAAGCACAAACTGGCATGAGCTCACACTCCAATCACTTCCAATACATGTAAAACAAAATGACTCTAAACAAACTTTAGAGCTACAGAACCCACCAAGAGACAGACAGAAACAAATCTCCCACTGAAGGAAGCCTGGTAGGCAAACAGAAAGGGTCTATCACACTAAGCTGGAAGCTGAGCACAGTCCTGAGGGAACTGCATGGTTCTGGCCCCAGGGTGGCCCCAACTAGCAGCAGCCAGAGCAGACTTCAGGAGAGTGAATCACCAGCAGCTGTGGCAATTTCCAGACTTCTCAACCCATAAAAGCCAAAGAGACAGTAAAAGGTCAGTGTGGAACTCTGTTGGAACAGAGGCGGATGGAAGAGCCCGTTCTGGCCCCTGCCCCATGAAAATTTGACTTTCAAATACAAGAAGCAAGAGAAGTATGAGAAGGTAAACAGGGAAAAGAAATCATAAGGAACTTATTAAAGTTGAACTATTTATATTCCTACATGGAAAAACAATAATTGTAACCCATGAGACTTTTCTCAGTATGAGGATAGTTGAAGGGAATATATGTGTATATATGGGCATATGTATGTTCATGTATACATAGACAGAGGGCAAAGGATGAGTTGAATATGAAGGGATGATATTTCAAAAATAAAATTAAGAGGTGAGAGAGGAATTAATTGGAAGAAGGAGAAAGGGAGAAATAGATTAGGGTAAATTATCTCATATAAAAGAGGCAAGAGAAAACTGTCACAATGGAGGGAAAGAGCAGGAAGGTGAACGGGAATAGGAACAACATGATTCTCATTGAATTTGGCTTAAGGAGGGAATAGCATACACAACTGGGTATCTTACCCTACAGGAAAATAGGGGGGTAGGGCATAAGAGGGGGGAATGATAGAAGGGAGGGCAGATTAGGGAAGAGGATAGTTAGAAGCAAATATTTTTGAAAAGGGATAGGGTCAAAGGAGAAAATAGAATAAGTGTGGGGTGGGATAGGATGGAGGGAAATATAGTTAGCCTTTCACAATATAACTACTATGGAAACTATTTGGGTAATTACACATATACAACCTATATTGAATTGCTTATCTTCCCAGTGGGAGTGGGTGAGGAGGAAAGAAGGGAAAAAAAACTGGAACACAAAGTTTTAAAAACAAATGTTTCTTTTTTTTATTTGTTTTTTTTTTACACTCAACTAGGAAATAAAATATACAGGCACTGGGGTATAGAAATCCATCTTGCCCTACTAGAAAGTTATGGGGGTAATGGGGGAGGATATAAGAGAGAACAAATTGGGGGAAGGGGCATCCAGTAGGCTTGCTATTTTGGGGTGGGGGTAGGGGAAAGATGGGGAGAAAAATTATAGCTCAAAATCTTGTGGAAATTAATGTTGAAAATGAAAAATAAATAAATAAAATTTAATTTTAAAAAAATTTAAAAAGAAAGTGAACTCTTGATTTCTTAGAGTTGGATTATGTTTATATAGAACATGTCATGCCATACAAACCATATTCCCTTCTTATAAAGATAATCTAATAGTAATAATGATAATAATAGCCAGCATTTATATAATACCTACAAAATGTGCAGGCATTTTAAAAACACTGTCTCATTTGAGTTTCACAACAACCCAGGAAGATAGGGGCTATAATTATCCCCATTTTACAGTCAAGGAAACTAAGGCAAACAGGGTTAAGTGACTTGCTAGTGACTTAAGACTGTAGGTCTAGCATGCTATCCACTGCACCGCCTAGCTGTCCAAGAGAGATGCTGTTCTCTACCCACATAAGGACAGCCGCCTGCAGTTCTGAGCCCCTTATTTTAAGAAAAATATTGACAAATTAAAATCTCTCCCTGGGAAAGTGATCAGGGAAGTGATAGGACCCAAGTTCAGAGTAAGTTTCGATTGAATGAATCAGGAATGTTTATTTTGGAGAAGAGATGTGAAGACAAGGAGAGGAGATGTATGAATGTACTCTTCTCATCTCTGAAGGGCTGTTGTGAATGTTTCCATGTATTCCAGCCAGACTGGTCTAGTCTCTGACCCCTTCTCTCTGTTCCTCTGCTATCTACTCCTATGCCCATAGCTCTGCTCACACCATCCCTGGCTTCCTTTAAGCCCCAACTAAAATACCATCTTTTATAGGAAGACTTTCCCAACCCCATTCAATTCTAGTGCTTTCTGTCTGTTAATTATTTCCTATTTATCCTGTATAGAGCTTGTTCACATATACTTGTATGTATGTTGTCCGCCCCCCCCCCCATTAAATTGTGAGCTCCTTGAGGGCACAGATTGTCTTTTGTCTCTTTTTTGAGCTTAGCACAGTGCCTGGCACCTAATAGGTGATTAAGAAATGTGTATTAATAGATGGATCCTCCAAGTCTGTCAGGGACTCCCTCAAAACACATCATTTCTATGCTTTAAAGTCCTTCCTTTCTTTCAAAGCCCCCTCTTCCAAGAAGTCCTCCATGACCACTTCCCAGCCCTCAATAAAATACTTTTCCTAGCACTTTACCTGGACCTCTTCTTCATATTTTTCTCCCTTTCAAATATTTCCCAGTCACATGTATATACATCTCATCTTTCCCATAGCCATTTGGGAAATTGTAAACTCTTTGCAAGACTGACAGCAAGATATGAGTTTAATCCTAACTTTGTCATTATGACAGTGGCTCATCTTTGGGAAAATCATTTTGTTTCACTGAGAAATAGCTGAATGGCACAGTGGGTAGAGTTCTGGACCTGGAGTCAGGAAGACCTGAGTTCCAATCTAGCTTCAGACACTTCCTAGACAAATCACTTAACCTCTATCTGACTTAGTTTCCATGTCTATTAAATGGAGGTTATATTACCACCCACTTCCTATAGTTGTGAGGATAAAATGAAATAACACTTGTAAAGTGCTTAGCACAGTGCCTAGAACATGGTGGGTTCTGAATAAATATTTGGTTTTTTTTCCCTGGGGCCTCAGTTTCCCCATCAATAAGTGAGAAGGATGGAGTAGATGATCTCTAAGGTTACTCATAGCTCTAAATGCTAAAAGTAAGACCTGTGCCAAAGTCTTTCTAGTTTGACAGGACTTGCCAGGGCTTTTCAAACCTTAGAGGGAGGTACAGCATGGCATTGTGGAGAGAGTGCTGATCTCTGAGTCAGGAAGACCCAGGTCTCAATCCCTTCTCAGCCATTTGCTAGGGGTATAAATTTGGGCAAGTCTTTTAACCTCAGCTGTCAAATAAGAGTTTGACCAGCTATCCCCTAAGATCCCTTCCAACTCTGAATCTATGAACCTTTGAACTGCAAAGATCATAGTTCAATCTCCCCATTTTACACACTAGTAGCATCCTCAAGAACTCTAAATCCAGCTGTAGCCAAAATGAGTCACAGGAAGCAAAGTCTGCAATCAGGGGGGCAAAAAGGGAGAATGTGACCAAGCCACACAAAGAGATGATTGTCTTATCTCTGATCTGTAAAATTCCCATCTCTTTAATCTGCATTAAACACTAATGGCTACATGCAACCAATTATTTTTTCTTTAGTTTTAATTTACAACAATCAATGTTAATTGATGAAATTAATTCTTGAGTCAGTCTGACATTCTACATAGTCAGAATCCCATTTTCTTCCTTTCCCACAGCTGGAGATGGTATTTGTTTTTTTGTTGGGCTTTTTTTTTTGGTTGTTGTTGTTTTTACTGGAGTGGAGTTAGAAAAAGCTGGAACATCAGTCTTAATTGTTTGCTAATGATTGCAATCTTTAGCATGACGTGCAGGGGCGGAAGAGAAGGAATGGGTATTCTACTGATTTCCTTTGTTTGCTCTCTTAGATGTAAGCTCTTCCAAACCTAAAGCCACTGATTGAATTATGGAATTGAATGCAGATACAGCCCAAATAGTGTTGCCCCAAATGATGTTATTACACAGTGCATAAATACCTCAAGCACTCAGGATTTCATTGATGTGGATACTTCCTCCAACGACTCAGGGATTATTGAAATGTTAAAGTCGCAACACCCAACCATAACATCCCCTGCTCCAACTATAACATCCCCACCCAGGGAGCTCTGGTTCTGCTTGGTTTATCTGACTTCCTTTGGAACTAACTGCCCCTACTAATGTTGTTTCACCTGACATCAGGCTCTTGTGCATGTAGTTAACAGTAACATGCCTACATTATTTTGGGGGGCAGAAGAAAGAGAGCTCTGGATTACAAACTAGGAATTTAGATCAACCAATATAAAGAGAGAATCAAGAAATGTTTGTCCCTAAAAGTTTATTTATCAGTACACATATCTTAGAAGAAAGTGGCCAGCAAGCAAGACTTAAGGAAGGTAGTGGGCTGGAATGCCTTTGGGAAACTCTAAGGTAATTTTCATGTCACCCAAACTTCTCCTTGAAACAAAGGCCCATCTTTTTCATGACAATATTCTTTTAGTGATATTATATATACAAGAGGCAGTTTCCAAAGAACGGACGTTGAGGATCGTTTGAGAGATATTCTTGGGGGGGGGAGCAGTGAGCAGACTGCAACATATTATATTTGAAGAATTATGCAAGAGAATCACTGTAAAGGATTCCATCAGAGAAATGTGGGATCAGAAAAAAAATAGTCTGATTGCTTAGTGAGAGTGAGAAATAAAAGGAAGCCTAAGTGCACCATTGGTAATCAAGTATTGTCAAGGGAACGTGAGGAAGGCTCCTGGAATGTTAGATATGCCTCTCTGGGATACTTAGAGGAGAACATAAGTGAATGCCACACTGGCTGGGAAGGCAGGGATGGGTTAGAATCCACATTGCTGCAGAAAGTACCCACATGGATGATATCATACATCCACTGGGGTGAGAGGTTGTATTGTTCACAAGGCAGAGAGCTGACCAGTAGTAGCCAGCGTGGCCCTGGAGGGGTTTATGGCCAATGAAAATGACTGGATCATGATCAGACAAGCCCAGTTAGTCAGGACTGAGTCAGAACTTGACATTCTCACAGAGGCTGGTAGCCTCTGATCAGACAAATAAGTCACATAAGTGAAACAACTCTTCCTGCCCCGTGACTGTAAGGAAACCCCTGTTCGCATTCAGAAATGATAGAGCAGTAAAATGTACCCTTCTCCCTGTACAGGCTATCTGACTGGGCTGTTCTCTATACTTGCTAGAGAATATTGCAAAGCTGTGTTCTGAGTGATAAAGAGTTGGGGTGCTCGTGTTCATATCCACTTTGCTGAGGACACTCTGTCTGATGGCCCATACCCTTCCTACTCTATTGTGAGTCTATTTTTTTTTCTGGGCAGGTACCCTGGGCATTGAGCCAAGGGAAATCAGTCTTGTGTTTCATGTTCCCAGAAGAGCAAAGTCCTTTGGAGGGGTGTGTGGGTGGGAGATTTGTGTGAACTTGGTAGTATCCCATGTGACACCTGGAAAACTGAAGTAGTGGAAGACAGTCTGCACCAGCTCATGTGCATCCTTCCTTAAGCTCATGGGAAAATAGAGTGTCATTTTATTAACTGATCTATGACACAGTATAATGTGCGATCTGCCCACTAGGTGGGACTCTACTCATGGCACTGGGCCAGTGGTTTTGTCAAGGTTTCTCAGAGTCTTGTGCACAATATTTTCTTCCACACTTGACTGAGGCAGCCAGCTGGGCAGGCTGGGGTAGATATGGGAGGGTGAAAAATCATTGCCTAGATTCAAAATTGATCTAGGGTATATGACACATGACTCCAGAATTTCTAAATATAGGAAAATCTCTGTCTTGCTATGCCCCCACCTCACAGCTGTGGTTTTTCTTTCTCAATCAAGCCCCACCCCAACATTCATAGAAAACAGATGATCAGTGTTCCCTGGCTGTGTTATGTTTTTGTACAAAATGAAAACCATAGGAAAGCTCCTCCAACCATCTCCTGAAATTTAGGCCTTCTCCCATGGAGCCATCCTAACTTATCACCAATGGAGAAGAATTAGGGAGGGAAGAAGTTGTATGTCTGCGACCCTTTTTGGAGTCTTAGAATCAAAGACCTATATCAAATGGGAGAAGGACAGAGACAGAAACAGAGAGAGACAGGAAGAGGGAAAGCTTCCTTCCTCAATCTCATCAAATGCTGAGGTTTTCTTCCTCCATTCCAGCTCTGTACATTGGTCCCTGCTGTCATGGCAGCAGCCCACGTCTAGTGCCAAGACTCCATGGTTGGGCCCCCGTGGGCATTGTTCCTGGTCACTTCGCTCACACATAGAGGCCCAGCTTGGTAGCGCCTTTAGTGTGCTATGTGTAATGAAAAGCTAAACACTGTCTGTCTACCTCCTCTCACCAGTGCTGCAGACAGGCATCTCCCTGTTCCTTGCCCTACCCTCAACTCTTCTGGCAGAAAGCTCCTGCAAGAACAAAGAAAAGAAGTCATCCACAAGCATTTATTAAGCATGTACAGTGTTCTGGGTCTTGCGCTAAGCATTGGGAGATACCTCATTTCCCCATTACTATCTCCTACCTTCCAGCTCTAGACTGTTCTCTCTGAGGCACTGCCATGTCCCTGTCCTCTTAGGTGGCTTCTTGCCCACTGTGAATTTACATTCCACCAAACTCAGTGAAGAATGAAGGTCAAGGTGACCTCTGCTCTCCAAATTTCCATTATTTCAATAAATAACTGAGAGGTGTCTCTGATAAAGGCATCATTTCTAAAATATATAGAGAACTGAATCAAATTTATAAGGATACAAGTCACTCCTCAATTGACAAATGGTCAAAGGATATGAACAGGCAATTTTCAGAGGAAGAAATTGAAGATATCAATAAGCATATGAAAAAATGTTCTAAATCACTCTTGATTAGAGAAATGCAAATCAAAACAACTCTGAGGTATCACATCTCACTGGCCAGATTGGCTAAGATGACAAAACAGGAAAATGATAAATGCTGAAGAGGATGTGGCAAAATTGGAACACTAATGCATTGTTGGTGGAGTTGTGAACTGATCTAACCATTCTGGAGAGTGATTTGGAGCTATACCCAAAGGGCAATAAAAATGTGCCTACTTTTTGACCCAGCAATACCATTTCTAAGGCTGTATCCCTAAGATATCATACAAGTGGGAGGAGAACCTGCAAGTACAAAAATATTTATAAGAGCTCTTTTTGTGGTGGCAAAGAATTGGAAATCAAAGGGATGTCCATCAAGTGGAGAATGGCTAAATAAGTTGTGGTATATGAATGTAATGGAATACTATTATGCTATAAGAAATGAGGAGCAGACAGATTTTATAATAACCTAGAGAGATTTCTATAAACTGATGCTGAGTGAGGAGAACAGAACCAGGAGAGCTTTGTACACTCTTACAGACACATCATATGTGTGATGACTAACTTTGATAGGCTGGGTTCCTGTCAGCAATGCAAGGTTATAAGACAACTCCAAAAGACTCATGATGGAAAGGGATATCCACATCCAAAGAAAGAATTACAGAGTCTGAATGCAGACTGAAGCAAACTACTTGCACTCTCTCTCTTTTGTGTTTTGTTTTATTTCGTTGCTTCTTTCTCGTTGTTCACTCCATTGGTTCTAATTCTTCTTTACAATTTGACTGATGTTTAATGAGAAGGTATTTGTAGAGCCTATATCATATTGCATGCCACCGGGGGGGTGGGAAGGAGAGGGAAGGGGAGAAAATTTGAAACTCAAGGGATTGTGGTACTGAATGTTGTAAACTAAAAGTAAATAAATAAATTTTAAAAAAATAACTGAGAGACAAGAGGATCCAGGCACTATTTATAGCTCTAAAGAGAGTTGACTTCAGACTAGTCTATAGAGCTGGGTGTAAGAATGGGGTTCTCAGAATCAAAATCACAGAATCACAACTGGGAAGGACATCAGGTGCCTCCTAGTCTAAATCATTCCTGAAAATCAATCCCATTGGGACGGCTAGGTAGCACAGTGAATAGAGCACTGGTCCTGGAGTCAGGAGGAAGACACTTAAAACAAAAAAAACTGGCGTTGTGACCTTAACCCCAATTGCCCTGACTTCTCCTTTCCAAAAAGCATAAAAAAAGAAATTAAAATTAATCCCATCTATTACATACCTAGCAAGTGGTCTGATACCTGGCACAGAGTGGGTGCTTAATAAATATTTGTTGACTTGGTCATAGAAATAGTCAATAAGCAGTTATTAAACACCTACTGTGTACCAGATTCTGTACTAAGAACTAGGGAATCAAATACAAAAAAGAATCCCTGGCCTCAAGAAGCTTACAATCTAATTGAGGAAGAAACACACAGAAGGAAAGGAGGTAGAGAGGAGAAAGGTAGGGGAGGTATTCATCCTTGGTTTTTTTTCATGCTTTTAAAAAATTAAATCCCTTATGGCATTTTTATCTGATATATTTGTTTACTTTTATTTTGTTGCATATTGTTCACCCTCTTCAAGGGGCCCTCTCCTTCCTTTTGAGTGACCCTCAACTTCTATCATCCAAGACCTCCATGTTCCATGTCATACATCCATTCAGCATACCCAGAAGAATGTTGGTGTTAAAAGATGGGCCTTTTGTTTCATGAAGAAGTTGGGATTAAAATGATCAGGCAATTTCCAAAAAGCAAAATAGCCCACTATTCTTCTCCTATTAAAGCCTAGCTCCAGTTCATTGTCCATTCACTACATATGTCTAATATATACACTGACAGATGCATTCTATACCTTGTCCATCCAAATGCATGCAATAGTCTGGACAATAGGAATTCTTTATCCACTTGGCTTGTCCTATGGAGATAGCGAGACCAAATTCTTTTGAATGATTATGAAGTATAATCTGCAGGTAGCTCTGCAGTGTTCCTGGACTTGACAAATCAATAAAATGGCATCCATGGACAAATGCTGATGAAAGGTTTCACTCATGAATGAATGAATGAATGAGTGAATGAATGAATGAATAAATGAAAAAGCCTTTATTAATTACTTACTCAATGGTGACAGATATTGTGCTAACCCATCTATAGTGAATACAATGAGGCTCTCTTCAGCTTGTCTCTCTGTGATTGCCACCATCGCTATTTCTGCTTATCCAGAGGGCCATGTAGGGGCAGATAGATGGAGTTCCCTCCTTGTAACCCAAATGACCTTCCTGCCATCCTAGATCTGATATGGCAGGAGGTGCCATACAGTTTTTCCACCCAAATGTCTCCTTTACATCCTGGGTAAATATTGACCCACATTCCCATTCCAGCCTTGGACCCATTCTCTCCTTCCCCAGTGTCGGCAGGCCAGGCCCCTTCAGCCACATCCTCTCTCCCTAGCTAGATATAGACATGGTGGTTCACCCTGCTTTGATGATCAGGAAGTCACCAACAACAAACCCTCCTGTAAAATGTGTCTTATGATCTGCCCTGCTACTATGTCCCAAGTACACCTTACATCTGCCTCTTAGGCACTGACATCTACCCTGCCGATGCACCCTCAGGAAATCTGGACTTTGCCATCTGCCCTGCAGAGCAGCCTTCATCCTTAGGACTCATGGCCCTTCCATCCACCCTGTCCCTGAACTCTCCTGATATGTGTTGTCTCCCACAATTACAATGTGCCCTCCCTGGAAACACGGCCTTTGCTTTTTTTGCTGTTGCTTTTATTTTGTATCCCCAGTATTTGGCACATAATGAGAACTTACTGCTTTTTTTTCTTAATTCATTTCTTCTTTCATCCATTCATTCATTCTGTCCTTTAGGGTCAATCACAATTTAAATCCCTCTGCCAGATAACAGTCTTTCAAGAAGTCAAAAACAGCTGCCACATCCCTGGAGCCTTCTCTTCATCGGGGAAGTTGCCCCAGTTCCTTTGAATTATGGCACTGAAGCATAAATGTGAGGCCCTTTATTATCTTTATTCCACAAGGACCATTTATTAAGTACTTACTGTGTTCAAGACACTGGAGATATATACAGAAACAAAAATGGAACAGTCCTTGTCCTCAAGAAGCTTTCTGTTGACTGGGAGGATACATTTACATAGGTAAATATATGCTAAGTGTATGGAAAGTGATACGAAATACAACGTACAAGAGCTGGCAAAGAAAAGCTAAGAAAGGTCCCAAGTAGGAGAAGACACCTGAACTAAGCTAGTATAACTAGAAAGTCCACTAGGTGGTACCATGGTGGATAGAGAGCTGGGCCTAAAGTTCAGAAAGACTCATCTTCCTGAGTTCAAATCCAGCCTCAGACACTTCCTAGCTGTATGACCCTGGGTAAGTCACAACCCTGCTTGCCTCAGTTTCATTATCTGTAAAATGATCTAGAGAAGGAAATGGCAAACCTCTCCAGTATCTTTGTCAAGAAAACTCACAAATGGGGTCCTGAAGATTTGGACATGACTAAAAACAACTGTACAACAACAATAACTAAGTCAGGAGCCAGAACACCAATACAGGGAATAGGTAATAGGCCAGTTTGACTAAAATAGGTACTATAAAAAGGAGAATAATATTAAATAAACCAGAAAATGTAGGTGAGGATGAAATCATAGAGAGTTTTAATACCAGCCTAAGGATTATGTATTTTCTCTCAGAAGCACTAGGGAGCCATTGAAGATTATTTTTCCCAATAGGATAAAAAGGTTATTTCTGTGTTTTAGAATATAAAATTGGAAGCTATGTGAAGGATAGATTGGATAAAGGGAGACTGGGGTCAGTGCATCTCTCTGAACTCCCATCAGTGGAGGAGTCAACCAGAGAGAGAGAGAGAGAGCAGTCAGAGAATGAATGCAAAACTGATTTGTCTTAGTAGTGCTTCCCCATGGTGGAAGACTGTTGTGAATTCTGGGTAGTAAGCTCTTCATCACTGGAAGTATTCAAATAGAGACTGGATGACTCACCTGGGAGCTAAAATCTCACAAACAGGGCATCGCTAGACTGGAAACCAAATAACACTAAATTTCTAGTGGATTTCCATCACAGCTCTGCTACTAATTTTAGCAGTACCCTGAAGAAGTCACTTCACTTCTCTGAGGCTGTTTCATATATATATAAAATGGACATACTAATACCTAATGGATGAATACCACACCTGAAAGGATTGTTGTGAGCATTAAATAGAATATAATATGAATTTGTTGTTCAATCATGTCTGACTCCATTTGGGGTTTTGTTGGCAGAGATACTGGAGTGGTTTGCCATTTCCTCCTCTAGCCCATTAGGCAGATGAAGAAACTGAGATAAACAGGGTAAAGTGACTTGCTTAGGGTCACACAGCTTAGTGTCTGAGGCCATATTTGAATTCAGAAAGATTAGTCTTCCTGACTCCAGACCCAGCACTCTATGTACTGTCCTGTAATATGAAAGCACCTTGAAAAATAAAAAGTTCCCTTTCTGTCAGATGGGGATCTGGTTCTGTGATTTCACCAATATAAGTAACTCCCATAATGGAAATTCCCTCTACCCATGCTAATCACAACTGGGTATTAGAGAGATGCTAGAGTAAGGAGAAGTTAAGTGATTTGCCTAAGGTTTCTCAGTGACTAGGTATGAGAGGCAGGTTTGAAACTCAAGCTTTCCTGACTCCATGGCCCACCGTCAACCTACCATAATAGCATCCCTCTCAGAAAGTCCCATAGAGGTATATCAGACATCAGAAACATGAGCTAAGAGTTTGTCTTCAAACTTTACCTTCCCTTCCTCCACCCTTGCACACACATCCTTCCCAGCAAAGAATTATCCCCAAAGATTTAGTCGACTTCTCCTATACATGCCATGCCAGCCTCCAGCAACATCCCCAAAGGCAGTCACCCAACCTTTGTACAAATACTCCCTATGATGCAGGACTATGACACAAGACAACCTGACGCATTGTTGGATAGCTCCTATAATATCAGTCTGCCCCCTAGATGATCCTCCAATCCTGTGCCTGCCCGAGGCCACTGTCCACTACAAGGGGTTCCCTAACCGTCTCCCCTCACTTTTGTCCCTCTCCAACTAGCAGCTGCTTTATAGTCCCCTCCACGTCTATCTCCAGCTTCTCTCTTTTCTGACTTGCTTATATTTCACGGTATGTCTCCATTTTAACTGGTGATGTGTAAAACTACCCTGTTGTTTTATGGCACTTAGCTAACCATGGAAATTAACAGCCCATTGATTTGGGAAGAGTAATTACAAGATGCTACCAAGGCCTTCTTTATTCCCTGCACAATAATGGGGTTCATGCTACCTTCAAGGGAAAATTTCTGTAGTGGTCCCTGGTGCAGAGTCATGTCCAAGTGGGGAGAGAGTCAGGGCTGCAGCCAGAGTTTAGACCCTCCAACCAATATAGGTATATCAAGGACAGGTACCAGAAACCGGGGTTTGACACAGAACAAGAAAGCATTAATTCACACAACCTGAGGACTGGGATCAAAACCACAGAATACCCAACAGGAAAGACCATACAAGGTACACATATAATCATAGCCACTATGAGTAAAGCCTTTTATAGATATTAATTCATTTGATTCTCTCAATAATTCAGTGAGAGATGGGTGCTATTATTAACCCCATTTTACAGATGAGGAAACTGAATTACAGAGAGTTTAAACAGCTTCACCAGGATCTCAAAGTTATGAGTCAGGATTCAAACTCAGGTTTTCCTGGCTCCAAGGTCTTATTTTATACCTACCCAGCTGTGCAAAAACCAAGGTCTAAAAACAAGGTGGGTGGGTGAGAGACAGAAATTGTAGGAAGAGTTAGGAGGCTTGGGTCTTAAGTGTGGCTCTGTTACTTACAACATGAGTAACACTGGGTAAGTAATTTCCTCTTCTGGACCTCAGGTTCCTTACCTGAGAAATGAAAAAGTTGTATTGGGTGATTGCTAACATCACTTCTCTCTTTACTGTCTGGCTCGCTCACACCCAGCCTTGCCAAAAGCCTTGCTGGCCTAGAGAAACATCTTCCTTGGGGCCATCCTGTCCTGATTGGCGATGACCCCTCCTGGACTTCCGCATCCAGAATACTCCAGCCGCCATGCTCAGCTTTGCTCCCTATACTCTGATCAAAGTCCTGGTCATTATTCTCTTGGGCTACTCTCTCTTAGTTTGATTCCATTGCAGCCAGGGTCCAACTGATCATGTTGTCCAAATGCCAAATGCTCATTTACCTAAAAGACAGAGAACTCACACAAGGCAAGCACTCACACGGAGGTCAGAAGCAGTGATACAAGGACTCTCTCAAGGTCTCTCTGAAGAATTTTGGAGTCTATTGTGAGACAAGGGAGACACTGGCACAGGACCGCCCTGCATGCTGTGCCCACATCAGAGAAGGTGCTATGCTCTACTAGCAAAGCAGAATTGCGGTAGCCCAAATGAAGCATGAGATGCACAAATTTAGAGACATTTCCACTCCAAATATTCATATGGACTATCTATGCCTGACCTGTGGTAGAGCCTTCTGAGCTTGTATTGGTCTGATCAGCCACAGTTGGATACACTGTTCCTTGATTCCAAAATAGTGATGCCATTTTAGTCTTCTTTGAGAACAAAGGTCAACAACCAACCAACCAACCAATGAGAGACAAAACTATAAGAGAAGAAGCCTTAGGCCTTCTCTTCTCTAAGGCCAAGTGGTCCTGTCAAATAGGCCTTAGTTCTTTGCCTTCCCTTGCTCTTTTCCTCTTTGGGTTAAAAGGATTGGAAACTCCGACCTTAAGAGCTTCAAAAGATCAGAAAAACAAGCACTCTGTAATCCTGGTTTTGCAACTGGCCCAGTATCGGTGGCCTGAGCAGAAAGGCTTGATCTTTGGGTCTTAGTAAAGTGGCATTTGAGACAAGGACTCATCCAGTAGTGAGGCTACATTTGGGTGTGACCTTGGTTGGACCCACACTACATAGGAATTTAGATATATCAAGGTCTATGGAGGGATAAAGGGGAGTATGGCCCTGAGGTGGGGAGAGAGGGAAGGGACATTTGTACTTTTGTATCAAAGTCAATATTTCTTCATAAAAGCTATGTGATGTGAGGTGGTTAAATGGAACTGGGCCACTAGTCAGCTACTGCTTTCAGGGTTGAGGCCCCAGTCAATGGCATTAGAAAAGAGATACCTCAGTCCATTCAGGATGGACCTAGGGCCCTAAGGACTAAATATGGCAGAGATCTGAGAAAAAAGCCAGAGCTCACATTATATTCTAAAGCTCCTTCCAGCTCTAAGGTCCCTTTTCATTTTAAATCTGTGATCCATTGGTTTTGTGGTATAAAGCCTTCCATATTTGAAATTCTTTGGTCTAAAATTTGTCAAATTTCACATTTTCTGTACTAAGGACCCTCCCAGCTATGGCTACTTCTGTTCTAAGGCCTCTCCCAGTTCTGACATTCTGTGTTCTAAGACCCCTCTTGGCTCTATACTATTTAAAATTAAGGCAGACTGAGGCACAAAGTTGTGAGCACTATCGATTTATTAGTAAAGCACGAATTTACCAATAAACAGGATCTTAGCTTCCTTAGAAAAGCTAAGAGCTCGAAAGAGGGGGGGACACCTCCCTTTTATAGTTTTGGGGAGTACAGAACAAAGAATAGAACTTTGTAGGCAGGGAACAAGTTAGAACTGGTTAAAAGAACTCAGCACTATGAATGGTGAAATCAGTGAAATTGTTTACAGAGCTTAGGCGTGGGGGACAACATAACTGTTTGAAGTTAGGAATCAAGGGGCTAGCAACAATCTCCTCTTTTCCTCCAGTGACAAAGAAATGTCGATTGTTTGAGTCCACCTGCAAGGTTAGGGATAGCGAAACAGACTTCTTTGGATAGCCAGTCAGACATCCTTGAAGGATGGCTTGGTTGTGCAAAGACATTAGAGTAGATTCCCTGGTGTCCACCGGCATTCCCCATGGATAACAGATTTTCTTGAGGCAAGAATAGAACTGTGATTAGCAGGAGAACTGAGTTTCTAAACTTAACTCATTATAGGCCAGCTGGATTTCTGAATTAAGTTCAGAGACAAAGAACCATGGCTTAGGCAGTTCCAAGACAAACTCAATTAACTGTAAATAGGATTGATTTTTTTTAAAAGACACAGAATTGACATGATCATTTCAGCCCTGACATTCTATATTCTAAGGCATCTCCCAAGCCCTGACATTTTCTCTCCTAAGGACCCTCCTAGTCCTGACATTCTGTGTTCTAAGGCCCTCCCAGCTCTGACACATTCTCTCTTCTAAGGCTCCTCCCAGTCCTTACATACAGTCTGTGTTTGAAGGCCCCTCCCAGCTCTGACATTCTGTGTTCTAAGGCCCCTCTTAAATATGATATTCTGTGTTCTGAGGGCCTTCTCAGCTCTGACATTCTGTGTTCTAAGGCCCCTCTTAAATCCGACATTCTGTGTTCTAAGGCCCCTCTTAAATCTGACATTCTGTGTTCTAAGGGCCCTCCCAGCTCTGACATTCTATGTTCTAAAGGCCCTCCTAGCTCTGACATTCTGTGTTCTAAGGCCCCTCTTAAATACGATATTCTGTGTTCTAAGGGCGCCCTCAGCTCTGACATTCTGTATTCTTAGGGCCCTTCTAGCTCTAACATTCTGTGAATTGACTTTCCTGTCTCTGTCCTGATTCCTGAGCCTTAGATTCACCCTGACCTCTGGAATCTTCCTGCCTGGCTCTCAGGGACCCTCCTGAGTCAGGCCTATCCTTCCCCAGTCACATCCCTGGCCTTGCCTTTATTTTTGCTCCAATCTTTGTCATTCCCAAGCAGCTCCTGCCCAGTGGTCCATCACATCTACTTCTACTTGCTCTACATGATTGGGTAATAGGAAAGGAAAAGGTGCAGGCTGGACAATCACCAGGCCCTGCTGATGAGTACAGAAGGCAGACCACCCACTGATTTCCATAACCCATACTGACTGCAGCTCCTGGATCAGGAGAAGACCAGAGAGAGAGCTGACAGGCAGGGAGGAAAGGCCCTCGAGTTCGGCTAATAAAACGCCAGCTCTGACATCACATCTACAGGAGGGATTATGCGCCTCAGAATATGCATTTCACAAAGTGAAGCCTTTTCAGCAGATGGACTCTAATCTCACTTGCTGAGATCAAAGTCTTTAATCAACACTTAAGCATCTTAAGTTTGTCCCACTTTATTAACAGAAAATAATGACACCAGATTTTACAATGGATGGAGGTGCCAGGAAGAAGAGACTGAAGACCATAAAATCCAGAGGTGCAGGGGAAAGGCACCTGGTGAGAGGACACACAGCTATGTGCCAGAAGGGAAGGGGCTAAAGGAAGAGAAGGGTCATTGGCCTGGGATCACACAAGGTCTCTAAAGAGGCTGAAGCCCTCGCTGAAGCTGCCTAAGGGGGTCTACAGAGGCATTGGCCCAGGGCACTGATGTTTACACCACTTTTGTGCTCCTTCATGGAGTAGAAACGAGTTTACGCTTAATTTACAAGAATAATTAGTCCCATTAGCCATACCCCAGGTGAACTTTCCACACACTCTATCCAAAGTACAAATTGAAAAGACAATAGTGGGCCAGGACTGAGGCCACAGTAAGGAACCCAAGGAGTCAGTCAGGAGCAGTTACAGGGAGAATGGCTGTCTTGTGACTGTGACAATGGACTGGGATGACCCATCTCACCCCCAAACGGCCTCAACAGCCACAAAGAGTATCATCATACCAGGATCTGGAACTAGACAGCTGGTTCCTCTGCTATCAAGTTTTCTGGTCTTAAGTTACTGAAATTCTTTGGGCTTCTTTCCCTCATGTAAAATGACTAAGTTGACCTTAAAACCCCTTCTACTTCTGACATCCTGTGTTCTAATGCTACCCCCCCCCCGACATTCTCTGTTCTAAGAGCCTTTCCATCTCCGACAATGTATTTTCTAAGAACCCTTTCAACTCTGGCATTCCATGATACTTGGCTTCTATGGTTTCTTCTCAGGAATATGATGTGTGTTTATTATCAATTTGGATAAACGAGTTCTGTTGATACTACTACCGTGTTTCCCCGATAATAAGACCTATCCTGAAAATAAGCCCTCCCCTTACTGTGTAAGATTCCTCTAAAATAAGCCCCCCCCCCGCCATGAAACGCACCGCCGCGCTCTGAGCTGCATCCAATCAGAGCTGCAGCAGTGAGCGCGTCATCCTGTTCTTTATTGAATTCATTATTGAATAAAGGTACATTTTTTTGTTCACATTTACCTGTTTATTAAAATTGCTGTCAATGTTCATTAAAATAAGCCCTCCCCTGAAAATAAGCCCTCTGGTGTTTTTCTGTCCAAAAAAAAAATAATAAGACAGTGTCTTATTATCGGGGAAACATGATATGTATGTTCATTGTGAAATTGGCATCTGGTGGGAACAAGGTTAAACTTTGGATGTATAGCTTGAGGCCTCCTTTTCCCATTAATTAACAGTGATAAGTTTAGCTTGAACCTTGAAAATCACATCTCCTAGACCAATAATCTTTAAGGGATCAGATAGGTATAATTCTAGCCCAGTTCCTCCTCTATTTGAAGATAGTAGAGTGGCCAAGAGTCTGCCCCCCACCTCCTGCTTCCCCTCCTTGAAGGAATTAGAGTCTCCCTTGGATAAAGGTGGTGGGAGGAGAAGGTATAGAGGTCTGTTCTACCTCCCATTATGCCACACAGTGACACTTCCATGCTACATATGGAGGACAGCCCTTGCCACAATTATAAAGAGGATTCTATGAAAAGGCTGTGAGGAATTGGCATTTTATAATGCATTCTGAATTCACTGTGATGGTAAAATATTGGAAAAAAAAAACTAATAATCTATTCCCCAAAAGAATGAATTTAGCTTTTTCATTGATGTTTTTCACAGTCAAAAAATGTAAAACTTATCTATATCACTGTTTTTATTTTTTGATGATAAGGTGTCTATTTAATGATTGTAATGTTTATTGAATCATAGGAGATTAAGGGATTTAATATGGAGATATGATTACTATTGAGAAAATAGGTTTCTCCAGTTTATTTAGTAAATAATAAAGTGAGATAAAAATTCAAGCCAACTGATTAATGAGAAAGAAGTTTTGAAATTCTATTAGTTAATAAGAAAATATTCAAACCTACCCCTGGATTGCCCTAGAGTTTGGGATGATTAAATTAAATATAGAAGTAATCATGTAGGGGAGAGGTAATGATGATGATAGTACTGCTACTGATGATGGTGGTGGTGATGATGATGTTGATGTTGAGGTTGGTGATGGTGG
>NW_027187400.1:2512857-2569360 GCF_028583685.1 Petaurus breviceps papuanus
ATGGTGATGATGGTGTTGGTGGTGATGATGACGGTGGTGATGATGATGATGATGATGATGATGATGATGATGATGGTGGTGGTGGTGGCGATGATGGTGGTGATGATGATGATGATGGTGGTGGTGGTGGTGATGATGGTGGTGATGACACTGGTGGTGGTGGTGGTGGTGGATGGTGATTATGGTAATAATGATTCTGAAGGCAATGAAATATAGTGAAAAGATAAACCGCAATAAACTCAAAGTTGGAAGAACTGTGTTCTAGTCATTTTCCCTCACAAGACATCACTTTATTTATTTGTAAAGTGAGGCTATGATAATTTGCCCTCCCTGCTCCAGAAAGAAAGTTATTGTGTGGAAAGCACCAGTTAGACTTGAAAGTGCATTAATAATGGTAAGGCTGGGCATAACTGTGGTGGTGTTGGTAATGTGGTTGTATGTTTATAGCAGGGGTAGGGATGACGGTGGTCATGATGATCTGAATGATGATGGTGGGAATGGAAATAATAGTCATGGTGGCCATGATTCTATTGCTGGTGATGCTGGTGCTAGTAGTGGCAATGATGATGATGACAAAAGAAATAGTTGTGGTAAGTATGGGGATAAAGATGATGGTACCAGGTACAGGAATGTCCATGGAAATGATAGCAGGGATGGACATGATGGTGGCAGTTGTAATTGTGAAAGGGATGATGAGATTTCTGAGAAAATGGAAATTATAATGTGAATTTAGGTGAGAGAAAAATTTTCTCTTCTTGATTTATAAAGTTAAACAAAGATTTCCACCAACCTCTCCACCCCCGAATCAATCAATTAACAAATATTTACTGAACATCAGCTATTTAAACATCCCTGGGATAAATGCTGGGGAAGATGAATGAGACTAAGACACAGTTCCTGCCCTAAGAGAGTTCATGGTCTAATTGGGGACCCATTTCATACACATAAAAACATGAAGAAGTCTATAATAAGTGTCCAATGAGTGATCCAAGCTACATGTGATCAAGCAGAGATCAGTGTGGGCTGCTGTGATCACAAAGAGCTTTACTGAAGAAATAAGACTTGCTTTGGGAATTCTGGGATAAGTAGGATTGTACAGAAGGATCAGAGGGGGGACAATATTTCAAGCGTTGTGGAACAGCATGAGCTGAGGCATAGGTTTGGCACAGGATTTTTCATGTAGTAAGCACTTGGTAAACATTTACTAAATGAATTTGATGAGTGTGCCAAGGACAGTGTACAGAACACTTTGCCTGAAGCAGAGAATTCCTGCAGTGCATGTGGGAAAGGACACTTAGAATCTTAGTGTCAGGAGTGGGGGAGGGGGCAATATGGTACAGTGGAATTTGAGGTCAGAAGAGATGGGGTTGAATTCTGTTCCTGGTCCTTGCTGTCTGTGAGACCTTGGGCAAGCCAGTCCACTTCTCTTGGCCTCTGTTTCCTCATCTGCAAAACAAAGAAAATTGACTTCCAACTCTAAATTGATGCTCCCTTGACCTTAGAGGTCATATAGTCCATCCCTCTACTTGATGTAGGATTTCCCACTGACAAGACCTGACTGGTGTCATCCAGTCTTTGTTAAGATCATGGATCATGCCTTAGACCCAAATTACTCTGGTTCTCATTCATTAACCAACAATGGGTCCCAGCCCAAGCCTTTCTTGGTCATTGTTTCAATTCTGTTAACTCAGAGTGAGTGTAAATAGTAATTGCTTCTATTTTGGCCAGAAACCCCTAAGGGTTTTCCCTTCCCAGATTGGTTTTATTTTTTATTGGTCATTCTTTGCCTCATTTCTTACCTAGCCTTGGTCTCTGAATGGGCCTCAGTTGAGCTGAGACCTGGGAAAGACCTTAGTTTAAAAAGTCCAAGGTCTCCCACTGCATCCTGGGCCATCATCAGTCATCCTGATCTATATCAGGCCACTGGACCCAGACCACTCTGGAGGAGAAAGTGAGGCTGATGACTTTGCACAGCCCTTCCTCACTTACATTCTATTCACTTCCGTGTCAGGGCATCACCTCCCTGATGTCATGGTCCTCTTCAAGAACTAAGGACAAACAACAACCCCATAGCTTCTAATTCTACCTTAGAAGCCCAACAGAACAGGTCTACTCCCATTTCCACAAGACAGTCCTTCAAATGTAAATGAATGGGATTTTCTGGCAGACATCTTGGATTCAAATCCTATCTCTGATATAGTCAAATCACTTCCCTTCTCTGGGACTCCATTTCCTCATCTGTGAAAGGAGAGGAGTCTCCTTTTTGTCTCCTCTGGGTTCTTCTTAGCTACAATGCCCTACACTTCAAGGCTTTCTCTTCCCTTCTATATGATGTCTATACTCTTATTTTCCATGTGGTCCTGGTTGCTTTCAGCTGACCCATGGTCCCCAAAGCCAGGACATAAAGAACTTTGAATGCCAACCTAAGGAGTTTAGACTTTATTCTGTAGGCAGCAGCTTGAACTGGGAACTGAATTGTATCTTTCACCAAACCAGAATAGAACCAGGATATCAGCATTTTCCCTGAATGGAACCAATTAAGTCCCTGTTTGTCTTGCATCCCCACTCCCTCATTTGCCCCACAAACCCCAACAGCCCATCATCAATTCAGTCCAATTCAACATTCATTAAGAGTCTGCTATGGTTCAGAGACAAATCTGTACTCCATTTTCAATTGATTTGAAGGTACCAGGAGAGTTTAATGCTTAACCCACCAGGTGGGGACATTCCTTGCCTACACAGACCCTCCTGTCTCAGGCTGCTGAAGGTAAGGTCGCTGATGCTGTCCCAGATGCTTCCAGACTAAAGGGCACCAAACAGGGCCACAGCTGTTTGATGCTGCAATCAGGACTCCCTTCCCTCCAAACCCTAGAACTGCCCAGACAATTGTACCCCATGATGATTTGCTAATCTTGGCAGCTTTCCAACATCTTCCAGTCTGCTGCTCCACACATCTGTGTGTCTCGTTGCTGTTACTGCACCCTCCCCTACCTCTCCCACCATTTCCCCAGCACTATGCAGCATCCTGAAGCTTCCCTTTCTGCTCAAGCTTGGGCAGGCCATCTCTGCACTGGCTGGCTCTGGACTAGTTGGCTTCCCTTGTGCCTAAAAGGGAAAAGAGAAAACTTGGGTGGGGACAGGAGAGGGAAGTATGTGGAGAGGAGACTGATTTCCAGTATTGAATGGAAGATAAATTAAACATATTCTGCCTGATCCCAGAGGATGAATCTAGGACCAATGGAAAGAAGTTCCAGAAAAGCAGGTTTCAGCTCCACCTACGGAAGAGCTACCTAATCATTAGAACTGTCCAAATACAGAATTGGGCTGCCTCCAGAGGAAGTGAGCTCTTTTTCACAAAAGTTCTTTAAGTAATCTTGATGACTGCCTACCCGGGATACTGGCAAAAAGATTTGGGGATGGAGTGGGAGTTGGGTCTAGGTGACTAATTAATGTTCTTCTAGCTCCAAGAGCCCTTGGGGCATTAGAGACTCAGATCTCCATTAGCCAGGTCAAGGAATCAATAATTCTCTAAGTACATACTATATGCCAGACACCACACTAGGCACTAGGAATACCAATACAATGAATGAAACAATCCTTCCCTACAAATAGTGTCTTTCCCCAAAGGGAGAGACACTAAGTCTATGTAGAAATACATACAGCAGAAAGTTAATACATACAAAGTAGTGGGATACAAAGTAGTTTGGGAAAGAGGGCATGAGTATTTGAGAGAATTAAGAAAGGCTTCATGTAGAGGGCAATGCATCGGCTGGGTCTGGAAGGAAGAGACTGATTATTCTATAAGGTAGAGCTTAGGAGGGGGGTGCATTCCAGGCATGGAGGACGGCCAGTAAAAAGACATGGAGATGGGAGATAGGAGGATCATCAGTGAGGAACTAAGAGAAAGCCAGTTTGACCTGATCGCTAGACAGCCTGGTAGTCAGAGGATGCAGGACTCTGGCATGGACCCATCAGCAAGTCAGGGTTTAAAACAAGGGCCACTTAAATGACATCTCCAGGCTCAGTCCCACACACTGACCCTAGACTGAGGCATAAGGAACCCAGGTTGGTAGCATATGGGCCCAGCATCACTTAAGCCTCATTATTGGTCCCATTCTAGCCTTTGCAGCCTAGGTTCTCAAAGTCATGGTTTCCATCTTGACTTTCAGTCACTCTGTGATTAAGTTCCTGCCTTGTGCCTCAGTCATTAGAGAACCTCAGTGACTGAGTTCTTTCCTAAGCCCTAGGCAGTCAGGTGGCACAGCATATAGAACTCTGGAGTCAGAAGAACTGAGTTTGAATCTAATCTCTGATGCTAACTAGCTGTATGACCTTGGGTACTCACTGAACCTCTGCCTCAGTTTCCTTTTCTGTAAAATAGGGATAGCAATGGCACTTACTTTCCAGGACTGTGAAGATAAATTGAGATGATTTTTGTAAAGTGCTATGAAAAACTTTAAAGCATTCTACAAATCCTAGATATTAATATTATTATTATTATTATTATCTATCTCTACACAGCCATTTTAGTGAGTTTTAAGATAGGATCACCACACCTAGAGATGGAAGGAGCTATAGGGATCCTTTTGTGCATTCCTCTCATTTTTCAGCAGCTTAAGAGCCAATGTAGATCAAGTAAGAGCAAGGAAGACCTGGATTCAAATCCTACCTTAGTTACTATCTGTACAACCCTAGGGAAATAACCTACCTCCTTTGAGCTGTAAAATGGAAATGTGAATAACCAGGTTGTTACAAGTATTAATAAATTCTTTAAAGCATTTTGCAAACCTTAAAACACTACAGAAATTCTAGCTGTCATAGGTGGGGAAACTGACGCCCAGAGGTTGTAATCTGTCATTGGTCATTGAGCTCAAGTCCTCTGTTCTCCAAATCAATCAGTCTTTTCATTAAAACACATTAAAAAACAGGGGGTCCTGACCCTGAGTCTTAGGCTCCCATGAGTAGATTTTCAAAGCCTTTAGTATCTCCCCAAAACCTGTTGCTTTTATGCATAGACATTGATTAGTGACTTCCTGGGTCTGGAAATCTGGACTTGATCTTTTTGCTAATAGGACTCTGGCATGTGTGGGGTATGAGGGAATGACCTGAGCTTCTGGCAGGAATTCTCACTGAGTCCTTTTCAGGGTTGCTCCTCCACCTCTGGTATCCACCCATCACCCAACTTTCACCTGAGACTCCAAGAAGTTGTAGCAGGAGCAGTGGCCACACCCTGGGAAAGCCTTCTCAGCCCACGGGCTAAACCAGGCTGAGGGTGATTGATCGGCCTCAAGCCCCTCAGTGAATTAGGGGAGCATCTAATCTAAGCAGAATGGGCAGATGAGATCAATTTGTTCAGCCATGAAGGCAGCTGAAGCAGGCAATATGGAGCACTCAGAGCTTGGGTAGACATGGAAGAGGCCAAGACCATCCACTGCATCCCCAGTTGTCTTAACTTTTGTCTTGCCACTGGTTTTTGATGACTCTGGAAGAGAGAGGGAAGCTGATGACTTGGTGCAACTCTCACTTAAACCCAATTCACTCACAAGTCAAGACATCACCCATTATCCACTATTTTAGCCAAACACTTCCATGTCATTGGTCAACAACAGGATTTTCGAGTTCCCTATTTAAGGCAGCTGTGTGGTTCACTGGATAAAACTTTAGGAAGAGTCAGGAAGACCTGAGTTCGAATCCTACCGCAGACACTATCTGATCTTGGGCATGTCACTTAAATCACTGACTGCCTCAGTTTCCTCAACTGTAAAATAGGGATAAAAATAACTCCGACTCCCAGGGTTATTGTGAGGATGAAATGAGCTAATGTAAAGCCCTTAGCACAGTATCTAGCACATAATAAATGTCTTTCCCTCTCCCCATCCACCTTTGCACTCACGAGTCCATGGATTGTGCCTAGAATAACCACTCGCTGACTGTATTCCAACTCTCAGACCCCATACCTTTGCTCCACCCTCCCCATTTGCTTCCTAACCCTTATCTTCCATGTTCTGGCCCATCTTGTCATTGCCTGAATCTTGGCTCTGAAACAGAGAACCAGCATAGGCTCATAGATTTTTTAGTTGAAAGGGACTTTATAGGTCATCTAGAACATTTTCATTTACCAGTGGGGAAGCTAAGTCCCAGAGAAATTAAATGATTCCCAAGGTAACACAAATGGTAAGTGATAGGGACAAGATTTGAATCCAGGGCCTCTGACCCAATGCTTGTACTCTCTCCACTGTGCCACAAGACTAACCCAGGAGAACAAAGCTACCTCTGACTAGTGTGACGAGAAATAAGGCATTCCCTCTCAGCTGATGCTCCAATGTGAGAGCTGTGTAAGAGTTAAGTTGCTATACCCCAGAGTGGAGCAGCCAGGGCCCTGGCATTTATCTTAGTCTATTGAGCTCAGCTCTTGTGATTCTGAGTTTCAGGGAACAGGAAAAATATTGCCACTTAGTGAGAAAAGGTCAATATTGCTGTAAAACAAATGACAGCTGATCGGTGGGACCCACTGGGTGACGAGTGGGGCACAGGACTGAGCCGTGAGGCCCAAGTCAAAGCAGCAGACACTCAGGGCAGGGGGGGCTTCAGAGACCACCTTTCTCATGGTAAAGATGGGGAAATAGAGGTCAGGAGAGAGGACAAGGCTTGTCCATGGTCAAATAAGCACAGTCAGGGTTTGAGCTTGTTCTTTGGCTCCAAACCCAGAACATTTTCCTCTTTATCTCCTAGTTTACCAACCAAAATACTCTGTTTTATTGTTCAAGACTCCAGCCTCTGTCCTTTAAGAGACTCCAGGTCAATCCAATTAAATAAACACTCAACAAGCACAATTTTCCATTACTTTACCCATTTCTGTCGTTCCCCTCCTCCTCAATTAGAATGTAAGTTCCTCAAGGGCAGGAATAGTTTCCTACCAAATTGTCTACCAAATTTCCTATTCCTACCAAAGTGCCTAGCACATGAGACACTCTCATTGAATTGAAGTACCTGTCTTCGTCACTTCTTAGCACTAAAAGCATAGACTTGCACATAGTAGATACTCAGGAAATACTGAGTGGATGATGAATGAATGAATGAATGAGGTCTGAGGAATACCTATTTTAGAAGATAAAACAGGGGCAGCTAGGTGGCACAAGTGAATAGAATACCAACCCTAGAGTCAAAGCTTTGGCCCTAGAGCTCAAATCCAGCCTCAGATACTTGACACTGATGGTGACCTTGGGCAAGTCACTTAACCCCAACTGCCTTGCATTCCCCCCTCCAAAAAAAAAAAAAAGATAAAACAGACCTGAGAAAATAGCTTCTGCCTTAGGACTAGAGCTAATCTTGCCTATTATTATACTTATTCTCCGCTGCCATTAACTAGGCAGCTAGGTGGTATACTGGGGAGGGCGCTGGCCTTGGAATCAGAAAGACCTGTGTTCAAATCCTGCCTCAGACACTTACTAACTGTGTGACTCTGGGCAAGTCACCTAACCTCTATCTACCTCAGTTTCCCCAACAGTAAAATGGGAATAATGACAGTACCTACCCAGGGTTGTTGTAAGGATCAAATGATATAATATGTGTAAAGTTCCTGGTTTACAATAAGCACTTAATGAATGCCTGTTTCTTTCCTTCCTAATTGTGTGAGTGTTCTAATGTTCCCCAAATTGGGCCTCACTTCCTTCCAACTCGACTTAATTAACTTTGCTATTAATAATCTCTTATATTCCTGCCTTTTCTGCTTTTTTGAAAAATGACCTCTGGCTTTCTTGTCTGCCAGATTAACCGGCTGGAATCCTGGCCCTGACCCATGCTGGCCAGTCCTGACCTGGTCTGCCTTGCCTTCCCCAGGCCGTATGACAGCAGAAGTGATGGCAGAATCAGTCAGGCCGTGATCAAGCACACAATGTCATCACAGCCCCATTAATAGGGACCAGGCCCCGTTCTTATGCAGCAGAATTTTACACCCTACTCTTTCCACCATGTGATTTCTACAGCTTTAAGCAGATAAAAGCTGATGCCTCGGCCTCCTCCACAGGCCAGAGAAAATCAATAAGCAATAAAAGTTAGCATGGGAGCAAATAAATTATCTCAATCACAGAAAATATCAGAAGGGTGTCAAACAGGGGAGACAAATACAGGCCTGGAACCCACGGCAATGAGAAGCCTCGGTGGGGGGTTGAGGGGGTGGGAGGGGTGCCAACCCCATCTTGTATGGCCCACTCTGCCTCTGACAGAAAAGAATAAGGGGAGACGCGTCTGCTGACACTGTGTCTCCATGGATCCAGCCCTCCTAGCTCCCACAGTCTCTACTCTGATTCAGGCTCAATCCTGGAAGTAGCCTGATCCCACAGAATGGATTCAGATACCAGAACTAGTGTCACAAAGGCTTGGGTTCGAATGCTACTTCAGTTGCTTCCTAGCTGCAATAACCTGGGCAGATCATTGACTCTCAGTTTCCTTATTTGTAAAATAAAGGCATTGCATTAGGCGACCTCTAAGCTCCATCTCTAACATTCTTTGATGCAGGCTCAGTCCAGTGGTAAGTGCCCATCTGACTGGGGAAAGTATCCACCAAACACATTTGGGCACTTTCTGTCCATACCTAGAATAATAAAGGTCCCTCTCCCCTCATCTGGGAAGGGACTTTGGAACATGACAATATAATAACAATTAGTATTCATATAGTGCTTTGAAAATCTGCTAAGCCTCTCAATAATCTTGTGATGATAAGTATTATAAGTACTATTGTTATTATTACCACTTTACAGAGCTTGGAAGAAGAAACTGAGACTTGGGGAGCTTCAAATGACCTTTCCATGGACTTTGGCTCTTGGAAGAGGTAGGACTATGAACTCAGGTCAACCTCACTCTAGCTACAACATTGTACCCACTGGGCTATAATGTTAGAACGCAGAATCTTGGAGGAGAAATGTGCCTCAGGACATTAAATACTAGAAGCAAAAAATGGCAGAATAGAGAATAGTGCTAGAAATGGGTGGTGACCTAGAGCATGGAGTGTTAGAACACAGACTATTAGAATAAAACAAAATAAAATCCTAAAGCTGGAAGGTACTTAAGAGAATGGAATGCTGCAATGATGAATGTTAGAACATGAAACAGAATGTTAGGGAGGGAAGGGAGCTTAGAACATGGCATACCAGAACACAGAATGTTCAAATTGTTGTTCATCCTTCATTCACGAAGAGGACCATAACATCAGGGAGGTGATGCCATGACTTGTAAGTGAATTGGATTTAAGTGAGGGACGGCTGTGCAAAGTCACCAGCCTCACTTTCTCCTCCAGAGCCATCTGGGTCCAGTGGCCAGATATAGATCAGGACAAGTGGAAATGGCCCCATGAATGTTCAAATCGGTCAATCAATATACATACAATCAACATAAAAGGCACTATGCTGTATGCTGGAGGTACAGAGACAAAAATCAAAACAGTCCTTGCCTTCAAGGAGCTTACATTCTAATAGTTGTGACAACATGCAAAGTAGAAATACATGCATAATGAAGACTGGGTGATGGAGTGGGTGTGGAGGGAGGAAGAGAGAAGTGATGGGGTGGAGAAAGACTTCATGAGGATACCTGGTTTTTGACCTAAGTTCTGAAAGAAATGAGAGATAGGGGCGGCCAGGTAGCACAGTGAGTAAGAGCACCGGCTCCAGTGTTGAGAAGACCTGGAGATTGAATCCCGGGCTCAGACACTTAGCACCCACCCAGAAACACCTGGCTGTGTAACCTTGAGCAAGTTACTTAACTCCAATTGCTTAGGGGTGGCCAGGTGGCTCAGCGAGTAAGAGCACCGGCTCCAGTGTCTGGATGACCTGGATCAAATCCGGGCTCAGATACTCAGCACCACACCCAGAAATAATAACTGGCCATGTAACCTTGAGCAAGTTACTTAACCCCAATTGCTTTAAAAAAAAAAAAAAGAAAGAAATGAGAGATTCTAAGAAGGAAAAGTGAGGTAGGATAACAAAGAGATTGGATGCTAGAGATGGGAGGAAGCTTAAAGCATAGAATGTTGGAACACAGAATATCAAATGATTGAACCAGAAGGATGAGATCAATGAATTCAACCCTCTTCTCTTACAGATAAGAAAACTTAGGGCCAGAAAAGGCAAGTGACTTCAAGGTCACAGTGTAAGCACACTGAGCAAGGAGTAAAATCAGAGTTCCTTGACATCAGATTCCAAGTTCTTTCCATTATATGTTTCTTTCCCTAAGTTGTGTGTGATTTCCCTCCAAGTAGAAAGAGAATCTGAGTGCCCTCCATGCTATGGAGAGGAGCAGGGTGGGAGTCTGTACCCGAGTACAGCAGTTATGAAACTGGTTGGCACCCCTGGCACAGCCTTCTTTCCTGCCACCCACACACTGCAAAGAAATAAATCCTTTGGAAATGAAAGTCGGGCTTGAAGTAAACAGATTAGTAATGGTTATGTGCTAGCACTTTATTAATTAATGTCCTAAATACATTTAAACCTAGGCATTTAATTTAGATTTATAGGGATAATTTAGATTTATAAGACTAGTTATTATGCGTTAAGTACAGAAAATGCCAATTGATTTTCATAGATGATATTTATTGAAGTGTAAAAAGAAAACTACGTTAAATTTAATTACCTTGCATTTCGTTTAAGAGATGACAGAAAAGTTTAGGGGGAAAAACACGCCTCACCTCGCATAGCTCGCCTTTCGTATAGATCATAATTTCCTCTTCCCCCCGCTAGTCATTTGAATAAAAACCAGACTTAGTACCAGGAGTGAAATATACACACAATTGCAATTGAAGATGCCGTCTGGAGCTGTTGTCTACACAGTACTTAGTATCTTGAGAGAAAGGAAGGGTAACCAGGGATAAGCCAAGAGCCTCCCCTGGAAGGAGAGGAAAGGTAATGAGGATGCTGCCACAATAAAGGAAGCAAGGAGACTGAACTGTGAAGGCAGGAAGGCAGATCTGACAAAGGCACCAACCTCTCTCTCCATTTGATGCCTCAGATAAAATATGGGACAGCCCAGGCTTGTGGACTTGTATTCCTAACCTGTCTGTCTCCTTGTGGCCAGCGAACCCTTTGTATGGAGGGTAGAAGTCTCTCTTGACTCCAGGCCATTTAGTATTTCAGTCAAAGGCTTGAGTGAAGGCATGCTAAACAAATTTAGAGATGACATGAATCTAGGAGGGAGAGTTAACCTCTTCGTTTGCAGAACCAAGATCTTCCAACTTGATAGGGTTGGAACAATGGGTTAAATCCATAAATCTCAATTTTTGAATGTTTGTTAAATGTTTGCCTTGTGCTAAATCCTTGGTATAAAGAGAAAAAGAGGAAAAATAATCCTTGCACTCTGGATGCTTTCATTCAAGTAGGGGAGACACAAACATGACTAGATTTATCAAAGATACAAACATACAAGGTAACTTTAGAGCAAATATGTTGCAGCGGGGAGGATTGGGCAGAGTCTGCTGCAGAAGGTGGCATTTGAGCTCAGTTCCTAAGAAAACCAGGGATTCTGGTAGTGATGGGGAGGAAGAGTCTTCTAGGCATGGGGCCAATGAAAAGGCATCAAGGTAGGAGATTGGTGTCTTGTGTAGGGAACAGCAAGTAAGACAGTTTAGATGAATCATAGAGCGCATGGAGGGGAGTAAATATAAAAAGACTGGAAAGGGAGGAAAG
Source organism: Petaurus breviceps papuanus (assembly GCF_028583685.1). Taxonomy (NCBI): domain Eukaryota; kingdom Metazoa; phylum Chordata; class Mammalia; order Diprotodontia; family Petauridae; genus Petaurus; species Petaurus breviceps. Next base: position 2,524,530 of record NW_027187400.1, read on the forward strand.
GGTACAGGTGTGGTGCACCTGCAACCTCGAGGCCATATGTGGTCCTCTAAGTCCTCAAGTGCAGCCCTTTGACTGAATCCAAACTTCACAGAACAAATCCCCTTAATAAAGGGATTTTCTCCATAAAACTTGGACTCAGTCAAAAGGCTGCAGGTTCCCCAACCCTGCTAGGCTATAGAGAGGTCCAAATAGCAAACAAAGAAATATACATTTGATTTTGTAGCTAAAAGGGAGCCACTGGAGTTCAATGAGGGAGCAAAGGCTGATATGGTCAGACCTGTGCTCAAGGAAAAATACTTTGCCAGATGAATTTGGAGGATGGATAGATACTTAAGTGGGGATCCCAACCAGGAAGCAAGAATTGATGAAAGCCTGAACTAGGATGGTGGATGTCTAAATGGAGAGAGGGATGCATGTATAGTAAATGTGGTGGAGATGGAAATTACATTTGGCAACTATTTGGGTTAAACTGAGGTTACTTACTCGTCAGTAAGAGGGCACTTTGAAGAGAAAGCACATTGAGGAAGAGGGTGTTAAATTCTGTTTTGAAAGCATTAAGTTTAGGATGTCTAGGGGACACCCAGTTCAAAGGTCCCAGTGATATGGGTGATGTGGAACTGGAGCTCAGAAGAAAGACCACATTTGGACATATATAAAAGAGTCATCTACATAGAGATATTAGAACCCATGAGAATTGATGAGACCATCAAATGAGAGAGAATAGAGAAAAAAAGGGAAAAGGGCACAGGACAGAGGCTTAAAGTATACTCACAGGTAGAAAGAGTGGGATGAGGAATGAAGATCCAGCAAAGGAGATTGAGAAGGAATGGCCGTGCAGGTAGAAAGAGCTCCATGTTGGCTAACCTCCCCACTATGAATCCAGCTACCAGCCACCCGGTAGCTGTCACTCCTCCTCCAAACCTGGGTTATTTCTATGAAGGGATCCTTGTTCCCTCACTCTCCCGGTCATTATCATTGTCTCCTCAATCTCCTTCATTCCACATACCGAGTCAGTTGCCAAATCTTGCAGTTTCTACCATCACAACATCTCACCCAACCCCCTTTCTCCACTTTCTTCACTTCCCCACCTTAGTTCAAGCCTTCATCATTTCTTGTCTGGGCTACTGAAGTGCCCTCCTAAATGATCTCTTCCTCAGGTCGGGCCTACTCCAATACATCCTCCACACCAGCTGCCAAAGTGATTTTCCTTAAGCTGAGATCAGATCAAGTCACTCCCTTACCAAATAAATTCCAGTGGCTCCCTATTGTATATAGAATGGTACGCAAATTTCTCTGTTTAGCTTTCAAAACCCTTCTCAACTCAGCCCCAATCTCTTTGCAGCTTCATTGTGCATAACTCCCCTTTCCATAGTCCGTGGTCCATCCAAACTGGGGCTCTCTCTATTTTGTGCATATGTCTCTATGCCTTTGCCGTAGTTATCTTCCATGAGCAGAATACACTCCTTTCTCATCACCACCTTACAGAACCTATCTCTTTCCTCAACATAGCTAAGACATCACCTTCTACATTAAACCTTCCCCATGCTTGCGATGTCTTGCCCCCTCCTTCGACTCTCTTGTTTTTAATTACACTGTATTTATTCTCTTTGTATTTTTCTATTTCAACAACAAGGCAACGAGTGTTTATTAAGTATTCACCAAGTGCTAGGAGATGGGTGGGGGGCTATTTTATATTTCTTTATATGCTTGTTGTCCCCTCCCTGTAAACCAGCATTGTTTCATTCATTGCATTTGTGTTCCCAGAAAGTAGTAGCATCCAGCATAGAGTGGGTAATTAATAAATACTTATTGATTGATTTATTGATTGCCAATGGTGGTAACTCAACCTAGTTCTGCTTAATCAAAGAACCTTCATTGGTCCAAACCAAGCAAAGATCCCTTTCAACCTCACTACTAATAATAGCAATAACAAACCACAAAAAAATAAAATAATTATTTGTTGTTCAGTTGTGTCCACCTCTTCCTGATCCCATTTGGGGTTTTCTTGGCAAAGATATTGGAGTGATTTGCCATTTCCATCTCCAGTTCATTTTACAGATGAGGAAACTGAGGCAAACAGGGTTAAGTGACATTCCCAAGGTCACACAGCTAGTAAGTGTCTGAAGCTGTATTTGAACTCAAGAAGATGAGTCTTTCTGACTCTAGGCCCAGCACTCTATGTACTGTTCCATCTAGCTGCCCCATTTACTTGTTATATCAATAGCTATAATTATGATATTGTTATATCAACTATTATTATGTTTTCATATCAACAACAGTTGTAGCACTTCATGATTACAAAGCATTTAAAAAGGCAACTTATCTAATTGGAAATTCAGAATAACCCAGTTCAGGGGCAAAGGCATCATGATGCCCATTTTATAGCTGTACAAACTGAGGCTTGGTGAGGTGAATTCACTTACCCCTGGTCCCACAGCTGGCACAGAGTGAACATATTCCCACTCCAAAGCCCCAGGGGCTTCCCACTAAACCTGATTGCGATTCAATTATTCTATGAATAACTCCCTAAACTGAATTAACAGGAACCGGGAGGTGAAGGCCACTGGTGGAGGGGGAGGAGGGTACAGGAGGTGGGAGGGAGAAGAGATTTGGTTGTGTCTGAATGTTCTGAGCCTCCTGTTTCACTGGAAAATGTCTTGAAATGTCAAACAGATTACACTTCAGCACCCTTAATGTTTCATATAACTCCTATCTAATGTCGCCCCTGGCAACACCAACACGAGTCTCTACATTCACTTTGATGCAGTCTTTCCTAATGCTGTTCAATCGACAAGAATTTGTCGGGCAGGCTGGGGGAGGGGCCGGAGGGCTGGTCTGTAGCCCTCTGCTCAGGGGCAGCAAAGAGCTTGCAAAGAAATCCATCAGGAAGATGGGCAGTGTAGCCTCAGAGCCTAGAGGACTTGGCTGGCTTTCCAGTTTCTAAGGCTAAGAGTAATATCTACTGATGTGGGGGGCTTGGTGGGGACTGGGAGGGAAGGTCCAGTGGCCAGCCGCTAAGTAGGAGTGTAGTAGGCTATTAGAAACCTGGATTTAGAGTCAAAGGACCTGAGTTCAGATCCTTGTGCACACACTGCCCGTGTGGTCTTGGCCAAGTCACTTACTTCCCTTCTCTGGGTCTCATTTTCTTTATCTGTAAAATGAAACAGTTGAACCACATGCACTCTAAGGTACTTTCCAGCTTTAAATCTTAGGATCCGAGGGTCCTGTAAGAACAAAAAGCATGAGCAGGAAGGGCCAAGTGTGTTGCAAAGTAAGAAGAACTAACCATGAGTCAGGGCAAATGCAAAATCACATTAGAGTATCAGCCCTGGAGGTATTAAGAATCTGACAACAAGACTTGATAAATACAGACTGTGTGTCAGTCCTATGCACCATTCTCCAGTGGTTGGTTAACTCAGAAAAAGTGAAAGTCCTCAAGTCACTTTCAGTCTAATTGGAATCATAATAGTATGGAATTTTACATCTAGAAGGTACTCAGAACATAGTCTGTCTGAACTGGAAAGGACCTTAAAACAGAATATCAGCGCCCAAAGGGATCTTAGAATATTGAATGTTACACCTGTTGAGTCACTTTTCAGTCACGTCCGACTCTTCATGACCCCATTGGAAGATTTCTTAGCAAAGATAAAGTGGTTTGCCAGTGGTGGTCACCCAGCCTAGTTCTGCTTAATCAAAGTACCTTCATAAAAATAAAGTGGTTTCCCATTTCCTTCTCCAGCTCATTTTACAGATGAGGAAACTGAGGCAAACAGGATGAAGTGACTTGCCCAGGGCTATACAGCTTATGTCTGAGGCCAGGTTTTAACCTCTCACTGAACTAATAATATAAGTCTCCTGATTGGTCTTTTTCCCCTCCAATTCAGCCTCCACACACTCCACAAAATAATCTTCCATGAACATAACATAAACCATCAGACTTCCCCAATGTGTTGATCAGATTTACTGATTGTTTTATCACTTTTCTTTAAAAAATATTCTTTGTTATAAAGAATGTTACTTTGGGAGGGGGCAGGGTGAAGGATACAAAGAGATACCTAGGTAATATAAAAACAAGAGATATTAATAAAGGTCTATTTTAAAATAATCTTACAATTCATTCTCAGGAATTTTTTTTGGGGGGGCGGTTTATGAGTTGGACTCTAGTCATTGGTATCTATGTTTATGAATATGGCTCCTGGTTTGCTTGCACATATACAGACAGACAGACAGACATAGATAGATAGACAAATTCTTACCATCAGGTATAGCCCACCTATACTCTCTCATTTCACTTATTGAATGCTGCTTGCATGGGGGGGGGGGGGGATGTGAAGGGTAGAGCCCAGTTCAGTTTGTTGTAAGGAGGATGGGGCAAACATCTAATGACCAGATATGAGTTTCCACCAGGTCAGGAACAAAAACAGTAGATTTCCTGAGTGTTTATAATCTGTGATGTGAAGGATATTAAAAATATCTTTACTTCTAAATATATTCCTCTTCTGCCTGCCACAGCACCTAAAAATCTCACCGTTGGAGATTCATTGCTTTGGGTTAAGACACTGTCTCTACTTAGGTTTTCAGACAATTCAGTCTTGAAGGCAGAAGAGCTTTCATAAAACCCAAATCAAGAGACCTGGAAGGTCAATCATCCAATAGACCTTTCTGCGAATTGTCAACTCTGCAGACCCTAAGCTTCAACCAGAACCATTATTATTTATCCGCCAGCATTCATCATATGATGCCTGTACTCAGACCATTGTCCAGCCTCCCAGCAAGCTTAAGGCCTGCACATGAGGGAAGGTCAGGGATGGATGGGTTTCTCCACCTCCATTTCTTCTGATCCCCTCTCTTGGTGAGGCATAATGAACAGAGCCCTTCTCTACCACAGGGGCCAAGCATTGGACCATAGGGCCTTCATTCAAGATGTCATATGTGTGATTTCTCATAGTTGTGAATGCAGGCCAGAGGGCTGCCCACCCAGCTATCTGGGGCACATCCTTATTTATGTTCCTCTTACAGCCACTTAGTAGAGACCAGGACCCATTTCCTGGATGTGTTTAGATCCTCAGGGCCTCACAGTCCCTTGCCCAAACGAGGCATAAAAGCTGTCTTTGTTGAGTTGAATTGGGGTAGAGGCAACTGGGTCCAAGGTGGGAGAAGGGCAAACACAATCTGAAAGGCTAGGCAAGAGTCATACCCAGAGAGTGAGAATAACTATTGATGAAGCAAGGCGTCAGAACTGCAAAGCTGTGTTGGGCCAGGAAACCAAAACACAGGGAGTTGCAGGGGTTGACCATTTGTCTGACTCAAAATTCCACAAAGGCTTTGTTTGGCCTGTCCCCGTGGCAGGGGAAGGGGTCAGCCAATCCTCCTCCTAACTCATCCACTCCGTCCCTGGGCTGGATTCATGTAATGCCCTATTCCCTAGGAAACTCTCCTGGGTTTTATGGATTATCAGGATGGCACTGGGAAGTGCCTTCTGAGGTACGTCCATTGTACATGAAAGAAGGAGGAGCAGCTGGGAGAGTCAGGGAAGAGGTGGTACTTGGGCTGAGCCAGGAAGGAATGATCCAGCATGGCAGAGCTGAAGAAGGGCATGAAGGAGAGGACTCGGAGCTGCCTGTGCAAAAGGACCAAAGGAGAGGAGTTCCTTGAGAGCACACACCATTCTTTGGATTCTCATGTTTCCCATGTTTCCCCAGTGCTTAACACAGAGTCTGGCACATTGTAGGAGCTTAATGAATGTTTATGGATTGATTAACAATCTTGACAAAGCCTGAGCTCTTGTCTGAGACAAAAAAAAAAACTGTGGAAGAAAATATTTCCAGGTTGTTAAATCACGAACAAAAAATTAACCATCCAACAGTGTTGTCACTCACCACATCCGAAGAGATGTGAATTCTGTGTACAGCCTTGCTTCTCTGGCCTGCTGTTTGCACTGATTTGTTAGCACTAAGGCCTTATTACAAGGCCCAGCCTGTAGGACAGAAACATCACTTCTCCTTTCTTATCTCCCTTTTTAATTACAGCATTTTTACTAAGCTCTGTGATAACTGCCACAGTTTTTCCCAGTGTCCTGGTCACTCAGTATATTCTATCCCAAATCATAGTCCCAGGATATTAGAACTGAGAGGGGCCTGAGAACATAGAATATCAGAACTGAGAGGAACCTGAGAACCCAGAAATTCAGGGCTGAGAGGGGCCTTAGAACTTAGAATGTCAGATCTGGAAGGATCCTTAGAACACAGAATGTCAGAACTAAAAGAGGCCTTAGAATAGAGAATGTCAGAACTGGGAGGACCATTAGAACACAGAATCACTGAGCTGGGAGGGACCTTTGAACACAGAATGTTAGGGCTGGCAGAGACTTTAGAACATAGAATGTCAGAACTGAGAGGGACATAAGAACAGAGAGTGTCAGAGTTGAGATGGGCCTTAGAACATTAAAGTCAGAGCAGGGAGGAACTTTAGAACACAGGTAAGAGGTGAAAGAAACCTTAGAAAACATAATATTAAAACTCAAACGTTTTTTATAAACTGGAATGCTAAAATGTGCCATTTGTTGGAGCACAAAGGATCCTTAGATGTCCAATGACCTAACTAGTTCTAGAGACATGAAATTAGTAGCCCAGAGTTGGAAAGTCACTCACTTGAAATTTCTCAGCAGATTAGCAGCAGAATCAAGCTGAGAACATGGGTTCCTTGGGTCCCAGACCAGTGGTCATTCCATCAGGCCACCTCCTATCTCGTCACTTCTCCCTTGGAGTTTCCTTCATCTCCCACTCTTATCTAACCCTAGTAGTGCATGGGTAATGAACTAGAATCAGTCTGAGGACTTTTGGTTGCTGTTTCTTGGCCTGTAAATGAAAGCAAATTAGAAGATGGTTATGAAGAAGTGAAATATCTCATAGTCCTTGAATAGAGAGGAAACAACAAGGAGCCTTGTCTATTCCTACCCCCATCTTCCATTGGATCTGAAGAAACAGATGTTCAACAATCAGTGACTAAAGTACCTACTACGTACCAGCCATTATGTCAGGTGCTAAGAATACGACAAACATGAAGTAGTCCCTGCTCTCAAAGACCTTATATTCTTTGGGGAGGAAACCACACATATATGGAAAATGTAATATAAAATATGTAAGTATTTATAATTACAAAGTAATTGAGAGGGGGTGGGAGAGAAAGAGGGCTTAAGTCCACCTTGAAAGGCACTGTGTTAATAAGCAGACAGAGGATTCAGGGGGCACAATGTACAGGGTACAATAGGATGGGCGGGAGAGGGATAGGGCTGATATGGAGATATAGATAGATGATAGATACAGAGAGAGAGAGAGAGAGAGAGAGAGAGAGAGAGAGAGAGAGAGATACATTGGAGGGTTGAAGTGGTACAGCCTAGAGACCAGAGGAAGCTGGACTTGGACTGAAGCTAAAGATCCTGGAGCAAAGAAGAGAAAAGGATCTTAGAAAACCAAAAAGGGAGAGCTCTGAGTTGGGAAGGAACTGTGGCCACTCTGAGCAGGGTACAAGCTTGAGCCTGATTGAACCAAGAGGAAAGAAGCCTGTGTGCTCCCAGGATCTCCCATCTAAGTATCAGGACTCACCTGTGTGCTCCCAGAATCTCCCATCTAAGTATCATGACTCACCTGTGTGCTCTCAGGATCTCCCCAATCTAAGTATCAGGACTCACCCGTGTGCTCCCAGAACATGGAGCCTGAGTGTTTGGGACTGCTGATGCCTGACTCACGAGAAGGTGTTGGGTTAGTAACCACGACAATAATACCATCGACCAAACCCCCTAGGAAGATAAACATGCTGGCTAGAATTATACATCAGAAGCTCACTATTTTCCCTAGGCTGACAGATGACAAATCACCACACTAGAAATATAGGCCTCAAAATATCCTAGAAAGTCAATCAACACATTGTACTGGAATTGGAACCATTATCACAGACTGAATTGCCGCTCACAATAACACCTCCCCCCCAACACAGGATTGATCCATAAAAATGTAAGAACAACATTTCAAGTCAACAGGCATTTATTAAGCACCTATTACATTCCAGTTGCTTTGCTAAGTGCTGGAGATACAAAGAAAGGCAGAAAATAGACCCTGCTCTCAAGGAGATCACAGTCTGATGGGGAAGACAACATGCAAACAACTATGTACAAATAAATATATGGAGGAGTAGTTGGAGACAATGAAGAGAGGGAAGGCATTAGCATTAAGGGGGATCAGGAAAGGCTTCCTGAAGGAAGTTAGAGAAGCCAGGAGAGAGAGATGAGGGAGAGTATGGGGGAAAGCAAATGAAAAGGCACAGAATTGGGAGGATTGTCCTATACCAGGAACAGCAAGGAGGCTGGATCACAGGGGAATAAGGGGTAAGAAATGTGGAAAGGTAGGTAGGGGGACAGGTCATAAAGGGTTTGGAAAACCAAACAGAGGCTTTTAATATTTGATCATGGTTGGGAGAGAGGGTGACATGATTAGACCTATGTTTTGGAGTGATCAGTTGAAAGTCAAGTGGAAGATAGCCTGGGAGTGGGGAGAGACTGCATGAAGGAAAATCAACCAGTGGTCCAGGTGTGAGGTGATAAGGTGCTTCCAGGTGGTGACAGTGTCAAAAGGAGAGACAGGGAAGGTACAGATACCAGGGATGTTGCTAGGGTAGAATTGACATGAGCTGGGTGGTAGGAAAGAGGTGAAATGACAGGAAAAGAAAGGTTTAAGTTTCCATGTATATTGATTTTTTAAGCAATGTATGCCAATTGCACAACAAAATCTGGACCAGTCCTTCCTCAGCTTTGGCACTAGACCTTGAATATAGGAGGAGTTATTTTAGGCATTAAATACAATTAATCAAATAAGATCAATTCATTAAAAGAAAATGATTAACCAGGATACAAAATTAGGTCATCTTGGAACGGCCAGGTAGCACAGCAAGTAAGAGCACCGGCTCCAGTGTCGGGATGACCTGGGGATCAAATCTGGGCTCAGATACTCAGTACCACACCCAGAAATAACTGGCCGTGTAACCTTGAGCAAGTTACTTAACCCTGGTTGCTTTAAAAAAAAATTAGGTCATCTGATTTTTAATTGGAGGAAAGATTAAGGATTTCCCCAGTTGGGAGGGGAAAAACAAACAGGCACAATTCCCTGAAATCAGAAAAAGAGGCGTCCCACTCCCCAGAAGTGTCTGTATTCAATCAAAGGAACATGGAAACAATACCTGCTTGATCAGTATAGCATCAGTTTTCAGGAAAGACATATGAATTGCTTGAGATATATAATTGTAAGAAAATCCCTTGCATCAATCTTCAGATCTGAATGGGTTTCTGGTCAGTACAACCTAGATCATTAGTTAAGGGTATATAGGCAGCAAATTGGGGCAAGTTAGGTGGCACAGTGGATAGAATGCCAGGACTGAAGTCAGGAAGATTCATTTTCATGAGTTCAAATCCAGCCAAAGACACGTACTAGTTGTATGACCCTGGGCAAGTCACTTACCCCTGTTTACCTCAGTTCCTCATCTGTAAAGAGATCTGGAGGAGATGACAAACCAATCCAGTATCTTTGCCAAGAAAACCCCAAATAGGGTCACAAAGAGTCAGAAGTGACTGAAATAAGTGAACAAGCAGCTTCCCAGTCATGCAGTGCTGGGTTCAAATAATGCATTCAAGTCTTCTCATGATTCCCATAATTGAATAAAGTTTTTTTCACAAGACAAAAATTAGATTAGAACCATAATTGAATAGAAAAGGAACTGAGCTAGCTCTAGAATTGGGTCCCAAGATGGAATCAGTGTGGTTCACTCAATTACCACTGCCACTTTCTGTTCTCATTCCCTCTACGAGCAAATGGTAGGACATGGGGAGTGAGTGAGGGGGAGTGAGTAGTCAAGGAAGGGAGAGGGAAGGGATGGAGGGAGAAAAAATTTGGAACTCAAAATCTTATAAAAGCGAATGTTGAAAACTATCTTTACGTGTAATTGGAAAGAATAAAATACTATTAAGTAGGGGAAAATAAAAATAAAAAGAATGACCTCTAGGTTACCAGCCTGGGTGTCTGGAAGAATGATGGTGCCCTTGAGGGTAATGAAGAAGTTTAGAAGAGCAAAGGACTGGCAGGGGAGGGGAAGAGAATAAGTTCAGTTCAGGCCATGTTGAATTTAACTGGACAAGATCACGAAAAGTTGCAAAAATATAGGGTCCCCAAGTCCTAAATACAACTCTAAATTCACACACACATATTCAAGCACATACATAGTCACTCTTATGCATGCATGCACATGCACACAAAAATTGCGTTTGAAAAATCAGGAATCTGTCCAATAGAACAGATATTCTGCCCTGGATAATTAATTAAACTAATTAGAGAGTGGCGTTTGTTGATACTGCAGTCCCACTAATCCAACACTTCCTCTGAATACATAAGGGAGAGATAAGTCTATGGCTGAGTATATCAGACCAAAATAATCAGACAACTCAAGTATTCCATATCAGATTGCCATAATCAGTCAATTTAATTCAGTCAGTCTTATTTATTTTCTAGCATGACACAAGGTCATAGATTTAAAGCCAGATCAGAAGGCCATCTAGTCTAACCTCCTGAGGAAACTGAGTCCCAAAGATGATGACTTGCTCAAGGGCTCACAGTTAATAATCATGTGAGGCAGGATTTTAACCCAGGTCTTCTGATCCCAAAATTTGAGGTCTTTCTACTGTAGAGTGCTGCCTCTAGTCTAGACTAGGAAATGGAAGGAACTGAGTGTAATGGCAATGTAAACTTTTAAGATCTTCCCTGCCCCTAGGCTAAAGTGCACCTGGAGCCTGGGGTGGGAGGCTTGTTTTTCAGTAGATACTTTTTGATTGGCCAGTGGATCCAGAAGGTTGTTACATTCTCTGAGCCAGGAGAAGGCTATATAAGCCCTGATGTGTAGCTTTGTTTTGGGGCTCACTTTGAGAAGTGTTCTATGATTTGATCAGATGAAACTCTGGGAAGCCGTTGTTGAGAGCCCCCTGGCTTTGAAAAACCCAGATGTTGATTTGGTATGGATGTAATGTTTGGACAATTTGAAATCTGTCTACTAGATCTGTTTCTGTCTTGATAATTCTGTCTGTGTATTTTGAAGTTCGGGGTGCTGACCTTTTTCCCCTGAACTAGGTAAACGATACATATCAAGTAGACAGCTTTCCAAACTGTCCGACCATCACATCTATACCAAATCAACATCTGGGTTTTTTTCAAAGCTGGGGGGCTCTCAACAATGGCTTCCCAGAGTTTCATCTGATCAAATCACAGAACACTTCTCAAAGTGAGCCCCAAAACAAAGCTACACATCAGGGCTTATATAGCCTTCTCCTGGCTCAGAGAATGTAACAACCTTCTGGACCCACTGGCCAATCAAAAAGTATCTACTGAAAAACAAGCCTCCCACCCCAGGCTCCAGGTGCACTTTAGCCTAGGGGCAGGGAAGATCTTAAAAATTTACATTCCCATTACACTGAGTGTGTGGGGCTTAGAGAAGAGAAGGCTCAAGATGTGGTAACTCTTTGAGTATTTGAAGAGCCATCATGTGGAGAGGGGATCAGGCTTGTTCTGTGTGACCCCAGGAGTTCATGGATGGAAGCTATCCAAAAAGCTGGATTAAGCTTGATGACAGAAAAGGCATCCTGACCATTAGAGTTATCAAACAGTAGAACAAGCCACCTGTCTCAGGAAGGGCTGGGTTTCCCTTCTTGGAAGTCTTCACACAGATGCAAGACAACTACTTGTAGTGGTTTTTGATCTTCACAACAACCCTGGGAAGTAGAAGCTATTATTATTATCCCCAATTTTACAGTTGAGGAAACTTAATCAGACAGAGCTCAAGTGACTTGCCCAGGGTAACACAGCTACTAAGTGTCTAGGATCAGATTTGAACGCAGGTGTTCCTGACTCCACGCCCAGGGCTCTATCTACCTTGACACTTGGCTGTCTCTGTTTGTAGAGAGGTTAAATTGTTCAGCAAAAGTCACATAGCCAGTCAGTGTGTGATGGAGGACTTCAACCCAGATTTTTCTGTCCTCTGAGGTCCTATCCCTGTCCCCCAGAGCACACCACCTCTCCTGGATTACTCATATAGGGTTTTACACTTTAGGAGGCACTTTCATATCTGATCAGATGTCATATGTTTTATTTGATTCTCACAGCACCCCTCTTTGGTAGGCAGGGTGGTGACCATTTTGCAGATGAGTAAACTGGAGTGAAGAGAGCAGTTTACCTAAGATCACAAAGCTAATTTGCAGTAAATTCAGTTCTTGAATCTTTTAACTGCCTAATATGGTGTGATATAAGGAAATGATTCCCCCAAATGAGTACTTTCCAAATTTGGACTGGACTGTCCTGAAAGGTAACAGGTTCCTCCTGACTAGAAATGTTCCTCCAGGAACGGGATGACCATTTATCAGGCATGTCATAAGGAAGTTCTTATATTTGGCCTAAACGGCCACTGGCATCCCTTCACACTGAAATTCTGTGACTGTGACTTTGTGATTTATTAAGCATGTGACAAGGATTAGCTAGTGGAAAAAACAGTGGCTCTGAGGCCAGAGGATCCAGGTTCAAATTCTGGTTCAAATACTTAGTGCCTGTGTGACCTTAGGCAAGTCATGTACATTGATAAGCTTCCTTTTCTTCGTCTGAAAAAGGAAGGGGGTTAGACAAGATGACCTGAGCCAGTCACTTACCCTCCATGAACCTTGGTTTCCTCATCTGTAAAAGCAGGATAATGCCCAGGGCATTACTTTCCTCCCTGGATTGATCTCATAAACTTCGCAGGAAAGTGTCTCATAAACTATAAAGTGCTATAGAATTGGGAGCTATAATTATCTGAGAAATAAAAACCCATTAACAGCATCAACGTCCTGCGTTCTTTGGTTGTCTGAGTACCATGAATCAAAACCCATTAATCTTGTGGGAAATAATACTCCGGTGGAAAACTGTCTCCTGTAAAATGCTTAGGGGCTACTTCCTAGATAATTAAAATATAATAATAATGAGCAATCATAATTAAAGCCCACTGGAACATACTATAAACTCCAATAGCCCAAAGCCGGTAGAACCATTTTGAAAAGATTTTAGAGAATTTTGGAAGAGAAATCATAGAATTTTAGGGTTGGGAGGGATCTCAACAGTGCTGTAGTCTAACCCATACCCAAAAAAGAATTCCCTTTATAACATGACCAATGAGCAGACATTTATTAATCACCTGCTGTATTCTAGACACTATGCTAAGGCTCTAGGGAGAAAGTGAAAGATCTGCCCTCGAAAAGCTTACATCCTATTGGGGGATACAACATTTTCATGTATTAATATGAACAAAATAAATATACGGTTAATTCAGAAGAATACCAAGAACTAGCAGGATCAGAAAGGGACTGGTGTAAGTGGTAGCATTCAAATACTTATTGTTCTTCCCATTTGAATGGAAACTCCTTCCGAGTTGTTGTTCAGTCATGTCAGACTCTTCCTGAGAGCCTGTGGACCCTACTGTCCAGGGGGTTTTCTTGGCAAAGACACTGGAGTGGTTTGTCATTTCCTTCTCCAGTGGATTAAGGCAAACAGAGGTTAAGTGACTTGCCCTGGGTCATGAGGTCAGTAAGAGTCTGAGGCTGGATTTGAACTCAGGTTTTCCTGACTCCAGGCCCAACACTCTGTGCACCAGGGTGCCACCTAGCTGCCTCCTGGAGAGTAACAATTATTTTATTGCTTATATTTGTATGTCTAGTGACTTTCATAGTTCTTGTCACATTGTAGGTACTTAACAAATGCTTATTGATTAATAACTAGCATTTTGTAGCATTTTAAGGTTTGCAAAATGCTTCACAAAAATTTCATTTTATCCTCATTACAACTCTGGGAAGTAGGTGCTATTATTATTCCCATTTTACAAACAATTGAGACAAATGAAGGTTAAGTGACTTATCCAAGGTCACATATCCAGTTAAATCTGAGGCCAGATTTGAACTCAGATTTTCCTGGTTAGCAGTGTGTGGTCCTCTAGGGAGTGCATTCCAGGCAAAGGCCTGAGCAAAGTCATGGAAACAAGAGAATGCCATCCACAAGGAACAACAGGTAGGACATTGTGGCTAGACCAAACCTATCCAATGAGTGCTTATCCAAGCACTGCTTGTAGGCCTCCATTGAGAAGTAACCCACTACCTCTTGAGATAGCCCATTCCACTTTGGTATAACTCCAATTATTAGGAAGGTTTCCTCCCATTAAGCTTCAATTTATTTCTTGGCAACTTTCATCCAGTGGCCCTGGTTCTTCCCTGTGGGGTCAGACAGAATAAGTTTCACTTCTCTTTCACATGACCCTTCATATACTTGAAGACAGTTCTCATGTCTTCTCCACATCTTCTTTTCTCCAGACTTAACATTTCTACTTCCTTCAACCCATATTGTCAAACTCATGACATGGTCTAGAATCCCTCCAACATTCCGGTCGCTCTCCTCTGAATGCTCTCTGCCTTATCCATATCCTTTCTCAACTGGGTTGGCCATAACTGAACACAGTACTCCAGGTGTGGCTGAACCTGTGCAGAGGATAGAGGAATGATCAGCCTCTTTTTTTCTGAGCACCTTTCTTCTCTTGACACAATCCAAGACCACATTAGCTTTTGTGACTGCTGCAAGGTCTCCTGTACAGCTTCCTATCTCCAGTCCAGCTGGTAATCCATCGTATTCTTTAATTATTCCCGAAAAACTACCTCCCAAGCATCTCATTCCACTATGGGATAGCTAGAATTGTTAGGATCATAGTCAAATTGGACTGGTTCAGAACTAAGTAATGGACAAGGTCTAAGAAGTGGAATTGTTGGTCAGATGTCAATGGGGATGGAAGAAGGAAATGGAAAATCACACCAGTGTCTTTGCCAAGAAAACCCCATGGACAGTATGGTCCACAGTCTCTCAGGAAGAGTCTGACACTACAAAACAACAACTCAAAAGGAGTTTACAATGCCTCAGAATGACCCTGTGCTCAACATTTTTATCAATGTCTTGGATGAAAGCATAGACATAGATAGCACAGTGGATAGAACACTGGGCTTAAAATCAGGAAGATTCATTTTCATGAATTCAAATCTGGTCTCGGATACTCCCTAACTGTATGACCCTGGACAAGTCACTTAACCCTTTTTGCCTCAGTTCTTCATTTTTAAATCACAAAGAGAAGGAAATGGCAAACAACTCTAGTATCTTTGCCCAAAAAAATCCTCAGATAAGGTCACAAAGAATCAGAGGAGTAGGTAATTAGAAATGAGTAGGTTGAGGAACTAAGTGGTTAAAATATTTGAGGGAGAATCAATATGTATGATGAAGTCCTGTAGCGTGAAGGCAGGAGTTGGAGAGGCAAGAAAAATTGTGTTCCAAACTCATTGAGGGAGAAAGGAGAGTAACCTGGAGGTCTCTGGACAATACTTATCAGGATTTTGAATGAGTGGTAGATGTAAATAGCATGAACCTCAAAAGGAGGAGAGATTACTGAATGATGGAGGTATGGGTAAGAACCTGGAAGTGTCAGGGAGAGGCAAGGAGCATTACAACTTCCCCACATCAGCCAGTCAACCAATGGGAATTAGTAAAAATGTAGCTGGTACTGAAAAAGATGATTAGGGAGGCTGAAATACCAATGGAGAGCCATGTTTCAGTAATAACTAGAAGATGGAAGAAATGTGAGAGGGAAAGACTGAATATGAGAAGTTTTTGTCTATGGAACAAATATTCCACTGGGCTGTAATGTAATGCCAAGGAAAGGCAACTTCCCAAGGTTCAAAATACCAGCATAGGTGCTCTCCATTTTATTCAGTGACCAACCAAGAACAGAGAAGATCAAAACATGACATCATTCAAAATACAGCATTTACTAAGGGTGATTAAATAATCTCCAAGGACTACCCCACCCCAGGACCTTCCAATCATTCAATCAATTACAAAGTCCCTGGTCTAAATACTTCTCCACCCTTAGGCTATACATTCATTTAGTCCACCACAAAGCCCCTCTTCTCAAATGAAGATTAGTTTCCAAACATAAGTAAAGTACATTAATTTGCTCAACCATAGGACACAAAAAGGTCAAAAGTTCCCCACACCTGGATCACAATTGAATCTACCCCAGAGTTACATCAAGTTTAAGCACAGCACTTAATACCCAAATGGAGGTCTTTTCTTCATCTTGACATGAGGCAAGCTCTCAGCAATCCTAGTTCCTGGGGAGATAAGGCTTAGCAAGGCCACAAGATACATTACCAGTCTCTTCATTAATTCATCCTCTGTCTGTAGAACAGTCCTAGAACCCCTGAAAACATTAGCAAAACCCTCTCCCAGGATTTCTGTAAACATACAACAAGAAAATCCTTCTTCAGGGCTTCTGAACCAACAGAAAGGTTCCCAGACCCCTGCAACAACAGCACTGTCCTTCACAAGTGGACAGTATTCACTCTGTCTGCAGGACAGTCTCCAGACCCCTGCAACAACAGCACTGTCCTTCACCAGTGGACAGTATTCACTCTCTGTCTGCAGGACAGTCTCAGGATCTCTTAGCCAGCAGCCAGGTTCCAGGACTTCTTCAACAAAAGGACTGTCTTTCACCAGTGGACAAATCTGGCAAAACAACATCAAAACAGACAGACAAAGTACCAGCAAAACAGCCATGTCTCCTCAGTCCTTGGCAGCTCTGGGGGCAGGTCTCAAAAGTCCAGGGCGATTCAAAGTGGCACTCAACAATCCTCTCAGTCTCTCTCTGCCTCCATGAGGTGCTGCTTCTAAAAAGTTCTTCTGCCTCTCTCTTGTCTCTCCAAATCTACGTCACCAGCTCCTCCCAGTTCAGGACTCTCTTTTCACATCAACAAGTCCATCCCACAGGTGGGGTTAACAAGCTCTGGGTTTTAACACAATCAATTTGAAAACCAAGCCAATACAGGGGAATCTTTATGTTCCATTACTATCACATGGGCAAAGTAAAAAGGCTGGGTGATATTTGGTTGAAAGTAGGGTGTAAAGGTTGATCAAGATTGGAATAAGGAATCAGGAGGTGGAGGGTAGTGAATAGGCTTTGGTGATGACCCACAGGGGTTCAGAGTCACTGGGATGTGAAAAGGTATGACCAGGTATAATAATGTTCATCACTGCATAGAGAGTGTCACTCCGCTTCCCAAAGGAAGCTGGAGATTGGACAGATTGGACTGGAGAAAGGTTCAGTATGAGATGGGAGGCACATGGAGGGATGATTAAATGGAAGACCCTGTTTCAGTATTCCTCTTTCCTCTGGAGGATGAAGATTAGTCAAGAAAGGGTTTAGAAGTCAACTTCTTCATGGCAGGAGAAAGGAATTCTCATTGTTCACCAACCTTCCTTTTCTTCTTCCTTCAAGGAGCAGCGGGAGATGGGAGGTCTGAGTTCTAAAGGAAGATTACTTCTCTTTGCATTGGAGGTTCATATCCCAATTGGAAGATTGGGATGGCAGTAGGAGTGGAAGTACAAACTGTGGATCCTGCCAAATTTTAGGGGGCCAAAATAGAGGTAGTAACATGACATGGCCCTTAGCCCAAATTCAGTATTTTTCCTTGAAACTTAAGTCTTCTTATTCCAAAAACTTCAGTGACCCCACTCCACCCCACCCCCAATGAGGCATATCGCCTAAAGCTTTTAAACTCGCTCCCACTTCTCCCCAGACCATACTCTGACAAGTTCACTGGATCATAGAGATGATAGAGATAGGGAAGGACCTGAGATACCATCTTATCCAATCTCCTCATTCTGCAGATAAGAAACATGAGGCTCTAGATAGATCAAGTGACTTTCCTAAGGTCATAAGAGTCAGACAGAAGTGGGAGCTCAGCCCTCTCACTTAAGGGTGATTGTTATTTTACACACTTTAACACTGCCTCCCAAATACAATTAGAGAATAGTCTACTATACTCTCTATACTACTAAAATCTGTCATTCTACCCATTTACCATGACCAGTGATGGACAGGGAGTCAGAGGATATAGGTCAGGGTTGAAATCATGTCACCATAGCAAAGACCTTTTCTTTGGGACATAACAGCAGATGCAGAGTGAAAAGAGGCATTCCAACTAATAAGCCACTTATCAACTTAGTGATGGAAACAAATGGGACCTTTTAGCCTTTCCAGCAGCTTCCAGGATGGGAATTTGATACAGAAGTTGTATAGATGTACATTTCAATTCAGTTCAAATGACTTTTATGGGGGTAGCTAGGTAGCACAGTAGATAGAGCCCTGGTCCTAAAGTCAGGAAGTTCTGTGTTTAAATTCAGTTTCAGATATTTGCTAACCCTGGTCAGATGCCTTAGCTTCATAAGTCTGGATAATAGGAGGACAATAATAGCACTTACCCGTCAAGGTTGTTGTAAGGAACAAATGGGATCATATTTGTAAAGTGTTTAGAAGAATGCCTGGAACTTAATAGGTGCTATATAAATTCCATGGATGATGATGCTGATGCTGCTGCTGCTGATGATGATGACAATGATGATGATGATGATGATGATGATGATGTCTAATATGTGTAAGACACTGTTCTAAGATTTGAATAGCCAAAGTACAGGTCCAACCATGTCACTCCCCTACTCAATAAGCCCCAGTGGTTCTCTATCACCTCCAGGATCAAACACATGTCCTGTTTAAAAAAAAGAAAAATTAATTTAAAAATTGTTCTATTTGGCCTTTAAAGTCCTTCATAACCTGGCTTCCTGCCATCCTTTCGCTCTCCTTACATCCACCTCCTTTACACATACTCTGATACAGTGACACGAGCCTTCTGGTTATTCCACAAACAAAACACTCCATCTCTTGACTTTAATAATTTTCTCTGGCTATGCCCCATGCCTGGAACATTCTCCCTCCTCAGTTCCACCTACTGATCTCCCTGGCTTCCTCTAAGTCTCAACTAAAATCCCACTTTATACAGGAAGACTTTCCCAACTCCTTTTAATTCCGATGCTTTCCCTCAGTTAATGATTTCCTAGTTGCCTTGTATGTAGTTTACTTTGTATGTATGTTTTACATGCAGTCTCTTTCATTAGATTGTAAGCTCCTTGAGGGCAGGGACTGTCTTTTGCTTCTTTTGGTATCTCAGGGGCTTAGTATGGCATACGGTACATAATAGGCACTTTTAAACATTTACTGATTGATTGAAGGGTCCCATAATGGTGTAATTAGTCGTCAGTCAGTCAATAACGAGTATCTATTAAGCACTCAATATGTGTCAGGCAATGTGCTAAGCGGTAGTCGGTTGGTCCACTCTTTGTTATGCCCAAGATAGTCTGGACAGCCTTCAATTTTCCCACAGGGTTATTGATTACAGAGAACATAATATGTGGGATGAGCAGAGGGAGAAATGCTTGTGGAAGCTGCAGTTCACATGGATTAATAATAGAACATGATTTCCTTTGAGAATCAGAAAAGAACTATAGAGAATGGAGCAATGGATCTGTAATCAGATAACCCAGTTCAAATCCCGTCCCTGCCACTTACTGGCTGTGTGACCTTGAGCAAGTCACTTAACCTCTGGGTTTCAGCTCCATCAGCAAAACAAAGGGATTGGACCAGAGTCTCCTAAGGTCCCTTTCAGATATAAATCTATGATTCTTGAGTACAAGGGAAAATGCCTGGTATGGGAAGATTGGTTACTTTACGCAAGCAATAGCAAGGAGGCAGAACCAAATGAATTGACAAACAATCAAGCAAAGAAAAGCTTTTGCTCTATATCCCCTTCCCATCTTGGCCAAAATTCTGCTACCTTTGGCTATTTTACTTCTTCTTTCTTTTCCTCTCCTCCTCTCTATTCCCCTCCTCTTTTCCTAACCTCCTCCTCTCTTCTCTTTTCTTCACTAATCTCTTCTCTTTTCCTCTCGGCTCCCTTTCTCCTCTCTTCTCCTCTACTCTCTTTTCTTTCCCTTCCCTTCTCCTCTCATCCCTTCTTCTCTTCCCTTTCTTTCTCTCCTCTTTTCTTCTCTGTTCCTTTTCTCTTCTCCTTTCTTCTCCTCACCTCTTTTCTTCTCTTCCTTTTGCTTCCCTTCACTTCTCCTCTACTTTCTTTTCTTCTGTTCCCTTTCTTTCTCTTCCTTTCTCTTTTCTCCTCCCTTGCTCTTCTGTCTTTTCTTCTTTTCTCTTTTCTCTTCCCTTTTCCCCTCTTCTTCTCTCCAGCTCCTCCTTTCTCTTCTCTGCCTTTGCTTTCTAACTTTTTTAATAACCAGTAATTGTAATCAATGTATATACAGTTCTAGTACTGTAGATTTCACTCTGTATCCTCTCATATAGGACTTTCCATATTTCCTTGTATGTGTCATATTTATCATTTTTATTGCAATGTAATATTCCATTACATTAATATACCATAATTTATTCAGTCATTCTCCAGTTGTGGAACATATAGGTTGCTTCCAATTTCTTTTGCTATGACAAATAAAGCAGTTATGAATAATTTTGTAGAGATAGATCTTTCCCCCCTTTTATGATGTCTTTTAAAATAAAGTCCTAGCAATGGAATCTCAGGGTTGAAAAGCAGAACTGGCTTTATGACTAATTGCATATTGTTGTATTGTTTTCCCAAACATATGCACCTGTCTAAAATTGGGCCAGCAAAGTATTAGAGCACTTGCTTCCCTACAGTCCTATCAACAATGGATTTTAGGGTGGTTTTTTCAATGCTGTATCATTCTCTTCTACCTACCATGACATCTTAAGGTGATCTTAATTTACATTTTTAGGATTCTTAGGAAGTTTGAGCATCTTTTCAAATAGCAATTAACAACTTGTATATCCCCTTTATAAATTGTTTATCCATGCACTTTGACCAACACTCCATTAGAGAATATGTATTTTTAGTCTTGAAAGATAAAACAAAAAGAAATGAATTAGCAAGAAACAAAAATAAAAATGGTCCAGTGGTTAGAGTACTAGACTTGAAATCTGAAGGGCTGAGGTTCAAACCCTGACTCAGATACTAGCTTGGTGACCCTGGTCAAGTCATTGAATTTCTCTTTTACTCTCAATTTCCACATCTATAAAATGAGAATAATAATATCTCCCAGAGTTGTTGCAAAAATTAAAGGAGATAACACATACAAAGCACTTTTCAAACAACATAGTACTATATAAAGACTGGTTATTATAATTGTTATCATTATTACAATAAACCTGATGTATTTTTGACAAATCTGTTACTTTTCATTTTACAGATACTGCTTTTTTTACAAAAGGCTTTTCTCTTTAGATAATCAAACCCATCAACTTTGATTCCAATTATTTCTTCTATTGGTTTGATTAATAAAATGTCTGTATTTCACAACTTGGAGCTGTGAAATATATATTACTGCTTTTCTATTTTTTTATTATTTCTTTTACACTTAGATCATATATTAATTTAGAGCTTCTTGTGGTGTCTGGTACAATTTGTATCCAAAGTCAGTTTTTGTTTTGTGCTTGTTTTTTATCCCTAAAGCTATCCAGTTTTCCTAGAAGTTTTTATTACATAGTGATTGTGTTGAAGCATGGGTACACCCACTGTCAGCCTTTTCATTGCATTTTGGGTGATATTCAATTTCTGTTCTCTAGAGACTGTAGTATTTCATGACTCACAGACATTCAACATCACCAGAATAATTTAAGTGTTAAAGAGATGGGTTGAGAAAGGGAAAAGGAGAGGTAGAATTGGGGCAAATTATATCATATAAAAGACACAAGGAAAAGCTTTTACAGGTCAGGGGAAAGGGGAGAAGTGAAGGGGAGTGAGTAAACCTTATTTTAATCATAATTGTCTCAAAGAGAGAATAACATACATGTTCAGTTGGGCATAGAAATATATCTTACCCTACAGGAAAGTAGGAGGCAAAAAAGGATAAGAGAAAGGGGGAGTAGAAAGGAGAGTGGGGGGTAGTCAGAAGCAAAACACTTTTGGAGAAGAAAACAGTAAAAGGAGAAACAGAATAGAAAAAGGGGGCAGGACAGAATAGGATGGAGGGAGTTCAGTTAGCAATAGTAACTGAAAAAAATTTGAAGCAAATTTCTCTAAGATGTCATTTCTCGAACATATAGAGAACTGAGTCAAAGTTATAAAGATAAGAGCCATTCCCCAATTGCCAAATGATCAAAAGATATGAACAGTTTTGAGATAAACTACTCAAAACTATCTTATAGCCATATTAAAAAATGCTCTGTCACTATTGATGAGAAACACAAATTAAAGCAATTCTTAGATATTATTTCATATCAATTAGATTAACTAACAGGATAGAAAAAGAAAATGACAAATGTTGGAGGGGATGTGGGAAACATGAAACATTAATGCAGCATTGATGAAGTTGTGAACTGATTTAACCATTCTATAGAGCAATTTGGAACTGTGCCTAAATGGCTATAAAACCTTTGACCTATGGTACAGCTAGGTGGTGCAGTGAATAGAGCACCAGCCCTGGAGTCAGGAGGACCTGAGTTCAAATCCAGCCTCAGACACTTAAAACTTACTAGCCGTGTGACCTTGGGCAAGTTGCCTTACCCCTTCCAAAAAGAAAAAAGAAAAATCTTTGACCTAGCAATAGCGCTACTAGGTCTGTATCCCAAAAGAGATAAAAAAAAATTTTAAAGAGAAGAGCCAAGATGGTGGAGTAGAAACAGGAAAACTCTGTGAGCTCCCCCTATAACCACTTCAAATACCTATACATATGACTCTAAACAAACTGTAGAGGTACAGAACCCACAAAGTGACAGAGAGAAACAAATATCCCACTGAAGACAGCCTGGAAGGCTGGCAGGAAGGGTCCATTGCAGCACACTGGAAGCCAAGACAAGCCTCAAGTGAGCCCATGATTTTAGCCTCAGGGAGGCCCTGAACAACAGCATCTGGAGCAGACCTTGGGAGAGTGGATCACCAGCAGCTGTGGCGGTTTCCAGAATTATCAATCCATAAATAAAAATCAATCCAGAAAGGAAAAGTAAAAGGTCAGTGTGGACTTTGTGGGAACATTGAGACCAAGAGCATGGTCTGGCCTCTACCACCAGGGCAAGAAGGCTAGAGGCTGCAGCCATGAAGCCGCCTCCACATGGCTGCTTCAGAGCTCCTGCCTTGCGGATCAGAGGGGGACCAAGCAACCAGTCTGAGGGGTAACCACTCTTGCTTTAACCTACTTGGATCTGGATTGTGGTCTAGGGTGGAGGTCCTGGGGTGTGTGACCAGGTGGCAGAGCCAGTGAAGGCTTCTGAGAGGGCACCCAACTAATAGCTCCAGCAACTGTGAAAACCCCAATGATTTGGGACAAAGTTCTCCTCTCTGAAAGCAGAGTTCTACTGTGGCAAAAAGCTTAAAAGTCAAGTAATTGACTGGCAACATGGGCAAGCAAAGGAAGCAAAGCAAGCATAGCAATCCAACTTTACACTCCTATTTTGGAGACAAAAAGGATCAAAGCATGGAATGGGAGGAAGACAACAAAGTCGGAACTCCTGCACCAAAAGCTTCTAAGAAAAATATGGATTGGTTACAGGCCATAGAGGAGCTCAAGAAGCATTTTGAAAACCAAGTAAGAGAAGTGGAGGAAAAATTGGGAAGAGAAATTAGAATGATGCAAGAAAATCATGAAAAGAGAGTCAACAACCTGACTCAAGAAAATAACACCTTAAAAATAGACTAACTCAAAGGGAAAAAGAGACTCAAAAAGGCAATAAAGAGAAGAATGCCTTAAAAAGCTGAATTTACCAGATGGAAAAATAATTTCAAAAGCTCACTGAAGAGAATAATTCCTTGAGAATTAGACTGGAGCAAATGGAAGCAAATGACTTTATGAGAAATCAAGATACTATTAAACAGATCCAAACAAATGAAAAAATAAAAGGCAATGTAAAATGTCTCATTGGAAAAACCACTGACCTGAAAAATAGATCCAGGAGAGATAATTTAAAAATTATTGGTCTACCTGAAGGCCATGATCAAAAGAAGAACCTAGAAATCATTCTTCATGAAATTCTCAAGGAAAATTGCCCTGATATTTTAGAACCAGAGGGCAAAATAGAAATTAAAAGAATTCACCAATCACCTCTTGAAAAAGATCCCAAAGAGAAAACTCCTAGGAATATTATAGCCAGGTTCTGTAGTTCCCAGATCAAGGAGAAAATATTACAAGCAGCCAAGAAGAAACAATTTGAATATAGTGGAAACACAATCAGGATAACACAAGATCTAGCAGCTTCTACATTAAGGGATCAAAGGGCTTGGAATATGATATTCCAGTGGTCAAAGGAGCTAGGATTAAAATCAAGAATTACCTACCCAGCAAAACTGAGTATAATGTTTCAGGGGAAAATATAGTCATTCAATGAAATAGAGGACTTTTGGGTGGCTAGGTGGTGCAGTGAATAGAGCACCAGCCCAGGAGTCAGGAGGACCTGAGGACTAGCCTCAGACACTTAACACTTACAAGCTGTGTGACCTCGAGCAAGTCACTTAACCACAATTGCCCTTCCTTCCCCATTCAAAAAGCGAAAAAACAAAACAAAATAAAGGACTTTCAAGAACTCTTGATG
The DNA here is from genome assembly GCF_028583685.1 of Petaurus breviceps papuanus. Classification (NCBI taxonomy): domain Eukaryota; kingdom Metazoa; phylum Chordata; class Mammalia; order Diprotodontia; family Petauridae; genus Petaurus; species Petaurus breviceps. The sequence goes on from NW_027187400.1 coordinate 2,549,115, forward strand.
AAAAAACCAAAGTTGAATAGAAAATTTGGCATTCCAATACAAGAAGCAAGAGAAGCATGAGAAGGTAAACAGGGAAAATAAATCATAAGGAACTTATTAAAGTTGAACTATTTACATTACTACATGGAAAAATGATAATTGTAACTTATGAAACTTTTGTCAGTATGAGGATAGTTGAAAGGAATATAAATGTGTGTGTGTGTATATATGTGTATACATACATGTATGTCTATATAGGAGGCTATATGTCCATATGAATACATATGTGAGTGTGTCTATACATGTGTACAGGTATACATAGACAGAGGACACAGGATCAATTGAATAAGAAGATATGATGTTTTTAAAATAAAATTAAGAGATGAGAGAAGAATATAATGAGTGGAGATTAGGAGGGACAGAAAAGGGTAAATTATCTCCTATAAAAGAGGCAAGGGAAAACTGTTACAATGGAATGGAAGAACAGAAAGGCAAAGGGGAATGGGTCAACCTTACTTTCATTGAATTTGGCTTAAGAATTTGGCTTAAAATTCGCACTGTTAGGTATCTTACCCTAAGTAAAGTAGGGGGGAAGTGAATAAGAGGGGGGATGTGAATAAGAGGGGGGATGATAGAAGGGAGGGAAGATTGTGGGGGGAGGGTAGATGGAAGCATACACTTTTGAAAAGGGACAGGGTCAAAGCAGAAAATAGAACAGGTGAGGGGCTGGATAGGATGGAGAGAAATATAGTCAGTCTTTCACAATATATCCACTATGGAAATGTTTTTCATAACTACACATGTACAATCTGTATTGAATTGCTTATCTTCCCAGTAAGGGTGGGTAACAAGGAAAAAAGGGAAAGAATCTGGAATTCAAAGTTTTAAAATCAAATGTTTAAAAAATTATATAATTCAAATATATAATGTTATTAATACTATTTTACACGTAATTGGGAAATATGATATACAGGTACTGGGGCATTGTGATAGTAATGGAATATAAAGATTCCCCTGTATTGGCTTGGTTTTCAAATTGATTGTGTTAAAACCCAGAGTTTGTTAATCCCACCTGTGGGATGGGCTTGTTGACTTGAAAAGAGAGACACGAACTGGGAGGAGCTGGTGACATAGATTTGGAGAGACAAGAGAGAGGCAGAAGAACTTTTTGGAAGCAGCACCTCATGGAGCCAGAGAGAGACTGAGAGGATTGTTGAGTGCCACTTTGAATCGCCCTGGACTTTTGAGACCTGCCCCCAGAGCTGCCAAGGACTGAGGAGACATGGGCTGTTTTGCTGGTACTTTGTCTGTCTGTTTTGATGTTGTTTTGCCAGATTTGTCCACTGGTGAAAGACATTCCTTTTGTTGAAGAAGTCCTGGAACCTGGCTGTTGGCTAAGAGATCCTGAGACTGTCCTGAAGACAGAGAGTGAATGCTGTCCACTGGTGAAGGACAGTGCTGTTGTTGCAGGGGTCTGGAGACTGTCCTGCAGACAGAGTGAATACTGTCCACTGGTGAAGGACAGTGCTGTTGTTGCAGGGGTCTGGGAACCTTTCTGTTGGTTCAGAAGCCCTGAAGAAGGATTTTCTTGTTGTATGTTTACAGAAATCCTGGGAGAGGGTTTTGCTAATGTTTTCAGGGGTTCTAGGACTGTTCTACAGACAGAGGATGAATTAATGAAGAGACTGGCAATGTATCTTGTGGCCTTGCTAAGCCTTGTCTCCCCAGGAACTAAGATTGCTGAGAACTTGCCTCATGTCAAGATGAAGAAAAGACCTCCATTTGGGTATTAAGTGCTGTGCTTAAACTTGATGTAACTCTGGGGTAGATTCAATTGTGATCCAGGGGTGGGGAACTTGTGACCTTTTTGTGTTCTATGGTTGAACAAATTAATGTACTTTACTTAGATTGGAAACTAATCTCCATTTGAGAAGAGGGACTTTGTGGTGGGCTAAATGAAGGTACAGCCTAGGGGTGGAGTAGTATTTAGAACAGGGACTTTGTAATTGATTGAATGAATGGAAGGTCCTGGGGTGGGGTAGTACTTGGAGATTATTTAATCACCCTTAGTAAATGCTTTATTTTGAATGATGTCATGTTTTGATCTTCTCTGTTCTTGGTTTGTCACTGAATAAAATGGAGAGCACCTATGCTGATATTTTGAACCTTGGGAAGTTGCCTTTCCTTGGCATGACATTACAGGCATAGAGATCCCCTGGAAAAGTCAAAAGGGGTATATGAGAAAATATGGGAGAGAGCAGATTGGAGGAGGGGATATCCTGTGGGACTGCTATTTTGGGTCGTGGATAGGAAAAAAAATGGGGAGAAAATTTGTAACTCAAAATCTGGTGAAAATGAATGATGTAAATCAGAAGTTAATAAAGCATTTGAAAAACAAAAATTATTTATAATATATATATATATATATATATATATATATAAAATATGCACTGGGAAATAAGATATACAGGCACTGGGGTATGGAGATACATCTTGCCCTACTGGAAAGTTGGAGGGGAAATGGAGGAGGATATAGGAGAGAGCATATTGGGGGAGGGGGTATTCAGTGAGATCACTGTTCTGGGGGAGTGGGTAGGGGAAATACAAGAGAAAATCTGTAACTCAATAAAAAAAATAATAAAGGTTGGAAAAATAAAAAGGAAAAGGATCTATATGTACCAGAATATTTATAGTAGCTCTTTTATGGTGGCAAAGAATTGGAAATTAAGGGGATTTCCATAAATTGGGGACTAGCTGAACAAATTGTTGTATGGGATTATGATGGAATACTATTGTACTAAAAGAAACAATGAGCAGATGCTTCAGAAAAATCTGGAAAGACTTTCACGAGCTGATGCAAAGTGAAATGCACTATATACAAAGTAAGAGCAATATTGTAAAATGATCAGCTGTAAATGACTTAGCTATTCTCAGCAATACAATGATCCAAGACAACTCTGAAGGACTTATGATGAAAAATGCTATCTATCCACAGAGAAAGAACTGATGTTGTCTGAATACAGATTGAAGTATACTTTTTTAACTTTATTTTTCTTGAGGGTTTTTTTGGTCTGTGTTTTCTTTCACAACATGACTAATATGGAAATGTTTTGCATGACTACACATGTATAACCAACCTATATCAAATTGCTTATTTTCTCAGTAAGGGGGTTGGGGAGAAAAGAAGGGAGAGAATTTGGAACTCAAAGTTTTAAAAAAGAATGTTAAAAATTGCTTTTACATGTAACTGGGGGAAAAATAAAGTACTAAATAAATAAAAAACAAAGAGATGAATCTTTGATTTTGGGAGAAACATGGATTCATTAAAAGAACTATACAATTTCTCAAAGGTAGTCCAGTCTGCACTCCCCTTCTCCAATTTAAACAAGAAATTATGCAGGAAAATTCCCATAAAAGAAATCATCAGAGAATTTTACCACTGGAATAAAGGGTGGGCTGGCCAAGTAGCAAGAGTTAGAGATAATATAATAGTTAGCAAAGGTTTACAAAGTTAAATATCTATCCAATTAGATGGATAGATGCACACATATATACGTGTGTGTGTATACCTATGTATTACATATAATCTCATTAGATCCTCACAACAACCTTGTTTGGTAAGTACTATTATTATACCCATTTACAGATAAGGAAATGGAATTAGTGATTAACTGACTCTTAACTCTAATGCCTTCTCTCTGTTGATTGTTTCTTATATATGCTGTATAGCTTGTTGGTACATAGTCATTTCCATGACTTCCTCATTATATTGTGAACTCTTGGAGGGAAAAGATTTTTTCTTGCCTTTCTTTGTATGGCCAGCTTTTAGCACAGTACCTGGCACATAGTAGGTCCTTAATAACTTCATATTGACTGATTTGCCCAGGGTCACATGGATAAGAATGGTCTGAAGCAGGATTTGATCTCCCATCTTCCTGAATCCAAGTCGATGCGTTGAACCTCCTATTGGCCTAACCAGTGGACAATCTCTAGGTTCCACTGATGTCCATGCAAAACCAAGAGAATGCAAGGAATACCATCCACTCCACCCATGTATTCACCATCGTCCAGAACATTGGGTCTACCCTCTATGGCATATTTATGGAAAGAAATAGATGACTCACCCGTGGTGATTAGTTGGCATGGATGGGGTTACAGCCTGCATCTTAGGACAGAAGATTTAATTTGATAAGAACAGAAATCTACTGAAGAAATGGAGTGAAGGAGGAAGGATTCTATTCCCTAATGATTTTTTAAATGTGAGCTCATCAAACACCAATCTTTTATTTCATTGAGTTCTTTGTCAGATTTCTCTATTCTGCTCTATTGATCTGATTTTTTTTTCTGGTACCAAGCAATTTTTATAGTGATTACTCTAGTGCATTTGGATATCTGGTGGGGCTAATCCCCCTTTACTGGTTTTCTTTTTTATAGTTCTGCAATGATTCAACAAACATTTATTAGGCAGCAGTTAAATGTCAGGCTTTGTGCTGGGAACCAGGGATATAAAGTCCAAAAAAAATGTAATAATGAAATGGTCCCTGACCTCAAAGAGATTACATTCCAATTGGGCATGAGTAAGTACAAAGTCATTTTCAAAGGGAGGAACTATAAGAACAGGGAGAGGGAGAGGAATCAGGAAAGATCTTATGTGGACAGTGTGTTGGCCCTTGCTGCTAGACAGGGGCTCTCTAGAGCTCAGGTGTTCTAAACTACAGTGGGCCAAGCCAATCTGTTGTCCAAATTCAGTTCGCATTAACATGGTAAGCCCTTGGTAGGTGGGGAGTTGGGGACACCAGTTTGCCCATAGAGGAGCAAACTAGTTTAGGTCAGAAATGAAGTAGGTCGGTGAGACTGTGAGACTCAGTCTTTAAGGGGGGAAAAGGTTTTTTTGTAAAACCTGAGCTGTCCTTTGACTTAAGATAGGAATTCTAAGTGAAATTGAGAAGAGTTATTCCAGGTGTGAGTGACCACTGAGAGGGATGTCATATACAAGAAGCAACATACAGTTCAATTTAATTTAAATGAAGTATATGAAAGGAAATGGTAATAAATTACATTAAAAGGTAAGTGGGAGTAACAGTGTAGAGGACTTTAAATTCCAGGTGAAGATTTTACATTTACTTATATGTGTACATGATCATATTTCTTCTGGGGACAGTTGGGAGCCATTGAAGATTTTGGATACAGAGAGTACATGGGCAGATTTGTGTTTTAGGAATATCAGTTTGACAGCTTGGTGGACAGTGGAGGAGAAAGGAGCTGATATGAAAAAAAAGCTAGTGCTAAAGTCTAAATGAAAGGTCATGAAGGTCTGAACTAAGGTAAAATGGAGAAAAGGGGAGAAATATCAGAGTGGATATTGTGAAGGAAGTATTGATAAGATTTAGCAACTGATCAGATATGAATTGAGGAAAAGTGCAGAAGCAAGGACAATCCCAGGGTTATAAACATGAGAAATAGGAGAAAGAGTAGTATTATCAATAGAAATGAGGAAGCTTGTGGGCCTGATGAGCCCTCAGAGGACATATGATGGATTCCATTTTGGATATGTTGAGTCCTTGTTGACTTAAGTAATTCCATGTTTTATTATCCTTGTTCGCTTTACATGCATCTAAGTCTGGGTCACAGCTGGGTTATCGAGTCCTAAGCTTCTGCAAGTCAGGAGATGGTGAGCCAATCTTAAGACATAATATAGCCTTCACGGGGAACGGGCTTAGGAGAAATCCTGAACCAGAGTCTTCCCATGTATGGACCGGGTCAGAGACTGGCCCTCGACAATGGCAATGCCAAAAACAGAGAAACCAAGAAGGATGAGAAATGAGAAAAGGCCCTTTCGCAAATAATTCAGTTAACTGATTGGGGAAGAAGTCTTACATCTGTCTCTGTGTTTAAAGATATAAGGGCAGGGATATTTATTGTTAAAGTGTGGTAGAATTTTCTTGGGAATCTATCTGGTCCTGGTATCTTTCTGGAGACAGCCCTTTAATATGCTGCCTGCCTTCTGTCAGTTATCCACCCTTCACTCACACAGCTACCCCTTAGTTTAGACCCTTATCCCCTCTGCCTACATTATTGCGGTGGCCTTCTAATTGCTCCCCCATCCCGAAGTCTATCCCCACTCTCAATGCCAAAGTAAATCCATTAAAACCAGATCTGACCTGTGACTCCCCTACTCAATGAACTTCAATGGCTTCCTATCACCTGTAGGATAAAATATGAACTCTTCTTTAGCTTTTAAAGCACCAGACAATCTGGCAGCAAACCCATCTTGCCAGACACACTGGCTATCATTCCCTCTTCTACTCTCTGCCATCTGGTCAAACTAGTCTCTGTTACTCACTCACTACTCCAGCTCCCCATCCCTCTGTCTTTGCGCTGGTCATCCCTTATGCCTGGAATGTTCTCCCTCTGGGAATGCTCTCCTGACTCACCTCTGTCTCATAGAGCTCATATCTCCCTTTAAAAGAGCTCAGGCACAAGATTCTGCATGGTAGTGGCCTCCCACCCAAACTACCCAAATTTAACTACTATCTGGGTGTATATGTGTATATACAGATATACATGGATGCACGTACACACAAATAATTATTTATTAACTTATATTTATATAAACTTTGTATTTATGATGTATATATACATCCTACACACACACACACACACACACACACACACACACACACACATACACACACTGGTTGTTTCCCCCATTATGATGAAACCTCATTGCCACTAAGGATTATTTCATTCTTTGTGTTTGTATCCCCAGAGTAAAACACTGCGCCTGGCAATTATTAGACGCTTAATAAATACATGCTCACTGCTGATTGATCTACTTCTTGTTTTGTGAAATATGGCATTTTATACTTATCCGGATTATCATCCCTTCTTTTTAGATTTTCCAATGTATTAGTATAGAGCTGTGTGTACTCAACTTGATCATTTACTTGATTTCTATGGCTCCTTCTGCTTTCAGATCTTAGTCATTTGGGGGCTTCTCTCTCTCTCTCTCTCTCTCTCTCTCTCTCTCTCTCACACACACACACACACACACACACACACACACACACTCACACACACACACATCCTCCCTCCCTCTATCTCTGTCTCTCTGACCTTCTCTCTTCCTTTCTCTCTTCTCAATCTTTCTCTTTTTGCCTCCTTCTTTCTCTGTTTCCCTGTCTCTTTCTTTCTCTCTCTCTTTCCTCACTGTCTTTTTAAATTAGATTTTCTATTTGTTTATTGATTTCGCTAGTCTTTTAAACAAAAATACCCCTTGAATTTTTCATTTCAAGTTTTTAGAAAAATTAAGTTGTTTTCTGCGCTAATCTTGATCATTTCTCTTCTCTTTTCTTTTGGTGTGGAATTTTGATCTTTTAAGTGTTTTAGGCACCAATTTGATTCACTAATTTTGTCCTTTTCATTGATATGGGAATTCAGTAACATGAATTTGCCTCTAAGGATTTATTTAGCTAATCTTATAGATTTTGATGCATAGTATCTATATTGTCATTCTCTTTGATTTAATCTATTTTTTTTAATAATTTCCTCTTTCACCTAGGCATTATATCCATCTTTAGTTTCCATGGGAACATATCTCTTTAATCCATGACATCATTATTTATGACTACTTTTATCACATTATGGCCCACAAATAGAATATTTAGAATCTCTGCTTTTCTGCATTTGCCTCTGTCTTCTAAGTGGCCCAACATTCTGCTGATTTTGTGTGTGCCATGAACACTGAAATTGAATAAAAAGCTATATTCTTTGCTTTTCCCTTTGAATTTCCTCCACAAATCTATAAGATTTAGTTTACCTATTATTCTATTGAGTTCTGTTATTCTTTTCTTATTTATCTTTTTGTTGAATTTATCATATAATGATAGTAGGAAGTTAAAACCTTCTATTTTTTGCTCTATTTCTCCACAGTCCTAAGGTTTTGCTATGTTATGAATCTTGAGGCAAAACTATTATTTAAGATGGAGATACTCTTATTTTGTCTAAAATCTTTTAGCCTAACATTATGTCCTTTTTAGATATTTTAATGCCTTCTGGCTTGAATTCAACTTTGTCCATATGTTTGGTGCCACATTCCCTTTTTGTGACTTGGTAGTAATTTGATGAATTCATTGGGAATCTAATGAGATCTTTCTTAATTAAAGATTATTCCAGCAAGCAGAATACTGTGAGAATCTGACTTTTAATCCATTCTAGGACTCTTGCTTTTATTGAGTTGTTTGGTTTGTTTGGGTTTAACTTTGCTATACCATTATTAACTTTGTTTTTTGTCAGTATTATCATAGGAAGCCAAAATAAGCTTTCTTTTTAATGTTCTGGTAGCTTAAATTATTAATCCAGACTTGATAGAGCCATTCTGAACAAAATTTCTCTTTCTTATATTAATGATTATATATTTAATGTAGGCCTCCCCTTTATCAAAGATAATTGCCTTTCTTTGTGGTTACCTTGTTATCTTCCCCTTCCTGCTCTTGGCTTTCTTGCCCCACATACCTCCCAAACCTATTTCCCTAAAACATCCTTATGATCCCTTTACTGATTTAATCACTGCAAGGCTCTGAGTGTTCCCACACATTGTTAGCAAAAGTTTTATCTTGCTTATTTTAAATACCTCTCTCTTTGCCAAAAGGCTTGTATGTCATCTGAAGACTTTCTTCAAGTAGATATGCCTCTCTGGAAACTTTCCAAAGTAAATTTAGTCAGGTAGATAATATAAGCTCCTAGCCCATGCTTCTTCATTTTATATATGTTATATTACATTTTCCACCATCCATCTTCAATCTCCTTGAAAAGTCCCCTGTGATCCTAGTTATTGTTCCCTGGTAGGTGATTTCCATCCTTCTTCTGGTACCTTGAAAGTAACATTGGAGTTGAACTATTGTAAAAGCTGAGGCCTATTAAGTGTATCAATTAAATTACCCCATTCTATCTAAAATAGGTCATAAAATGCTACCTTGCCAAGTGGGGACTTGACTTGATTTAGTCCAATCAATCAAAGGCCTTCCAACTAACTATGAAAAGTCCGTGAACAATTCAAATGTCTCTGATGAGTTGGACTGCATGTATGAACTGTATGAACTGAACTGATGGGTATAATGCCAATCACAGTAGCACACCTGAGGACTGCTGCTGTGAATAATTTCAAGAGTCTAATTGCATAGTATAATGACCTCTCTATTCATTTAGCAGTAAATTAAAGCATAACATTCATAACAATGTAACATAACTTATTACTAAGGTCATGTAGTCTTAAACAAAACATATCAATCAGTATGTCTTATAGCATTCCTCAGAATCCCCACACAGCATATATTATTGCATTCAGTAGCATTCCCCCAAATACTTGTTTACACAAGCATGGGGTCCCAGGTCAGGGTCTTCCTTAGCACAACACAGCCTTAAGGGGTAACAGAAAATACAAACAGCATCCACCCCTAGGTCATAGTGAGTCACAATCTCCTCAATCAATACACACTGTACAAGTAAAGGACTTTCTCATCTTGACTCAAGACTGACTTCCAAACCCCATGACTCTTCTTCTGTGGGCTGACTGCTCCTGACTCTCACCTGGAATCACACATAGGCAGCTCTCTGCTTTTGTTCCATGTCTCAGTTCACAGGGAATGCTCCACTCCAAGTTCCTTCCTGACAACAGACTTCAGGGACTCCTGCCCAAAGCTTTTATTTTTAGGAAAACAAAGGTTAACAGGGCTACAATAATATGTATACACATTACCAGCACCATCATCTCAATTCACTTTAACAGCTCTTAAAAGAGGCTTAAGCTAAGCCTCCTTCCTGTGGGTGGATCTCCATTTTTTAACTCAATTCACTCATATGGCTCACACTCACTTCTCTCTCTCAGTTCTGCTTCTTTCTCTACTCTGTCCTCTCCCTCCAAGCAATACAATATATACTGTTTCCAATCAGAGACTCTTGATTTAATCAAAGGCAAGACTCAATCAAAGGAATTTGACTGGATAAAACTCAATTCAGAAAAATAACAAAAAATCCTACTTTGCTTGCCCTTACATTGAATTGCACAGTAAGTATTCAGATTAACTGAGTAACATTGGTCGTATCAGCAAGTAGTCATCATCTACTCCTTTCTGCCACACATACCCACTAAATTTGAGTCCTGTTCCCTCTAGACTCTGTCTGTATGGGGGGGAGGATATTTTATACCCATTGTCTTTACTGTACATTTTAGCTGAGTAAATGGTATCAACTGATATCATGGTGGGAAGAACAGGGGAAGAATTCCATGTTCTATAGCATGAGAAAAATCATTCCTAAACCCAAGCCCTAACCATAGACCCTTAAAGGAACATAGTAGAAGAGGCCCCATCTTATCAGGGGGAGTTGGAGGTGGGACAAGTACCTCAGATCATGTGTTGAATCATGAGTTTATCCATGTTAAACTTGAGGTTCTTTCTTGAGAGCATCCTGTGAATTTGGAGGGGTCACATTTCACTGCTTTTTGCTGATTCAGGGAAAATTTTTAAATAATTCCCTGAGCTCTTATGTCCAGATTCTTTTGTTTTTCCTAAGTTTTCCAGGATGTCAATAACCTAGTTCCTACATTGTACTCTATCCTTCAGGTCTATGTATTTTCTGATAATTTATATATTAATATTTCCAACTTTTGCTCATTGTGTATGATTTTATTTTCTGCTTTACTACTACTGCTGCTCATTGCTTCTATCAAATTTGAGGTTCTCTGTTTGTATTCTACATATTGGTCATTTTTCTTCATGGTTTCCTCTCATTCACTATTTATATCTCTTTGTCCTCAGCTGATTTCCAGCTTTCTTATGCTGAAGACTCTCATGGCTAGGGCGGAACAGGATCCATGCTGCCAACTGAAACCTTCCAAGTTTAGGCAAAGTGTTTAATTAGGCATCATCTCATCTATTCAAAATACTTCATCTAAAAAAGAGAAAACAAAAGCACAGAAAAATTAAAGTGACTTGCCCAGACATTAAGTAGCATTAATGGAGTCCTCTGGACTCCAACTCCAGGGATCTTCCTCTTACACTGTGCTATTTTTTAGTGTTATCATGTGTTTTTTTTTCCTAGCATTGCTAAATTTTGTTTCATCTTTTTTAAATGTGTCATTTATCTATCTATTTGAGGACATCTCCTGGTATATTGTGTATGGTTCCTTTTTTTCACTGACACTTTCTCTGATTCAGTTATCCTATGGTGTATGGTCATTGTGTCAACTCTCTGCTTTGCTCATTTTGTTTATTTGCTTTACTTTTTTTTTATTTTTCTTGCATGGCTTTCTCTTCTCTTCGTGTCTCTTTGTGTTCCTCCCTCCTCACCATGCCCATAGGGTGAGGGAAGTGACTGGATCCTTTCAATTCTTGCCCTTCAGTATCTGATATCAGCTGCCCTCTCATGCTCTCCCAGGGAACAAGATAAAACCATATGGTTCAAGTGATAGTACAGTTAGGCTGATTCAGAACTGTTTGTGTAACTGGCCCTCAAAAAAGATTTATTACTGATTAGATGTCAACTCAGAAGGTCTCCTTTGCCTTAGTACTACTGTAGTTAACATTTTTCATAAAAAGCTGACCCTGTCCTATCTTACCAGAATGATTATACACTTTTTTCCCTCACTCATTCTGTGTTGCAGTCAAACTTGGCTGCTTACTGTTCCCATACACGATATTCAATTTCCTACCTCTGTGAATTTGCACAGTCCATCGCTGTCCCCCATACCTTTCTTTCCATTGCATAGAATTCCTTCAAAGCATGGGTCAGGACTGACTATCTACTATAGGAAAACTTTTCTGCTGTTCCTACTTCTTAGTTCTACCCCCAAGATGAAAGTGTTGGTGTGTGTATGTGTGTATACACATACACATGTATATACATACATGTACATATATTGTGCACATGTGTGTATACACACATGTGTTAACATATACAGTGTTTTTACTTCTCAGTTCCAACCACATGAAAGTGTGGCATTTATGTATTGATGTGCACATATTGTAATGGTAATAGGAATTTTAAGATCTTCCCTGCCCCTTGTATTTGCAATCAAACAGGTACTTAGCACCTTGTTCCAAGTTAATGATTGTGTCAAGTATTAAGACCCAGAACTTGGGAATCCCACAGTGGGATGGACTTGTTGACATAACAGGAAGGGGCAGAACAAGGAGGAGCTAATACCATATATAAGGAAAAGGCCAAGCTGAGAAAGGCCAGAACTGGAGGCAGAGCAGCTACAGACAGAGAGACAGACAGACAGACAGACAGAGAGAGAGAGAGAGAGAGAGAGAGAGAGAGAGAGAGAGAGAGAGACAACTACCAGAATCCTGAGAACTTCTGAGAACTGCTACCAATTGAGAACAGAATGGAAAACACAACTTGTGATGCCAGAATTTCTCCTGAGAACTGAATTGAGAACTTCTGAGAAATGAGAAGAGAAGAGAACTGGGAGGACGCATGACTGTGGTGCCAGTACTTTGTCTGTCTGTTTTAATGTTACTTTGTCAGGTTCATCTGCTGATAGAGGACCGTGCTGTTATTACAGAAGCCCTGGGACCTTGCCGCTGGTTCAGAGGCCCTGAAAGAGGATTTTCTTGTTGCATGTTTACAAAAATCCTGGAGGAGGGTCTTGCTGATATTTTCAGAGGTCCTGGGACTATACTAATAATTTGTGCTGATTCCTCAGAGCTTGTTGTTGGGTCTATGTTGACTTCACAGGCAGAAAGTGAATTGATGAGGATGCCAGCAATGTGTATAAATGTTATTGTGGTTTTGTTAAGCTTTTGTCTTTCCAGGAATAGAAGCTGTGAAGGACTTGGGGTGGACTAGACACTGTGAGCTTCAGTATGGAACAAGAACTGGACAAGGAGCTGGACAACAAGGAGCTGGCAGAAGCTGGGACCATGGAAGAGGATCCATGGAAGCTGAGAGACTGTCCTGAGTCAAGATGAAAAGACCTCTCCTTGGGTATTTAATGCAAACTGAGAAGATCATGATTTACTAGGGGTGTAGAACTTTGACCTTTACAATTAGATGATTGAGTTAAGGACTTGCTAATTTAGGATGATTGGAAACTAATCTCCAATCAGGAAGAAAGAAGACTGACTTTGATTGACGAGATTAAGACAATGTAACCTAGGGGTGGAGAACTTTTGACCTATGTATTTTGTGTCAATTAAGGAGGTTTGCCTCCTTAAGAATGATTGAATTATTAAATGAATGTACTTTGTTTAAAACTATGTGACCACTCTAGTGAAAACTACATGGCCATTTTAGTGATAAGTTGTTATGCCATAACATGGTGAATATTGTATTTTGATTTTCTGTGAATGTTTTGTCTTAGTTTGTTATTGAATAAATTGAGAGTTCACTATACTGTGTATTCAGAATCATGAAGCTGTTCACAGAAGCAGTCCTCTGGAAAGCTGCTCATGCTTGACTTTATACATATGTGTGTGTATATGTGTATATATATATATACATATATATATATATACACACACAAGTATGTATGTGTAGATTTTATACGTGCATTCACACATATATTTTGCATATATATAGCTATACATTCATATATATTTATATATATACAACATTTACATATATGCTAGTCAATAAGCATTTATTAAACACCTACTATTTGCAAGGCACTGTACTGAACATTGGGGATACAAATAAAGGTAAAAAAAAATAGTCCCTGCCCTCAAGAAGCTCACAATCTAATGGAGGAGACAACTTGTAAACAACTTTGGACAAGCAAGCTATATATAGCATGAACTGAATATGACCCAGGGGGAGACATTGTAACTAATGCATATTTATTTGTGTGTGTTTGTGTGTGTGTGTGTTCTATCCTAGTACAATGTAAAGTTCATCAAGGGCAGGAACTATTTCATTTTTGTCTATATGTGTATGTATATATAATATATATACATACACATATATACACATACATACATGTATGTATAGTGTTTAGCACAGTACCTGGAACATAACAGATGCTCAATCTCTGATTGCTGAGAAGAATAAGGAGGAAAAGGAGGAAGAGGCAGAGGAGGGAGGAGGAGAAGGAAGAGTAGGAGGAGAAGGAGAAGAAGAAGGAGGAGGAGGAAGAGGAAGGAGGAGGAGGAGGAGGAGGAGGAGGAGAAGGAGAAGGTCTTCTGAGGTCTCTTCCAACCTTGAAATTCTATACAAAGTCCTAACTGGAGAGATGTATAAGGATAAAAAAGAGATGGTGGGTGGATTGAACAGAAAATTGTCTTCCAGACCCAAGTATTTATATACTTGAACGAGGGTGCAATGACCAGGACTTTGCACCAAAGTACTAACATTTAGAGGGCACAAAAATGCCCTAAAAATATATCCTCCTACAGAAGTGATGAAATGACTGAATTTGACACCAATGACTAGTTAAAATAGGAAACTATAAGATCACGCACAAGTAACAACCATCTGTGAGCCACTATATAGTAACTGATTCCCCCTCCTGTTCAACTGAATTAGTTGTAATTACATCATGTATTATGTTTCCATCATGAGTTACAAAGCTGATTTGGGGGCTCTGTCAGATTATTGCTATTTGAGTTGTTCAGGCCTCCCGTAGGTTTCCAGAGGCTTATGAATTTAGTGTTTCAAGACCTGCTGGATGAGAGAGGTGGTGATTTATTTCAATGATGCCCTCCCTACTCCAGGGATCCTGTCCAGAACGCCAAATTTATCTGAGCAATCCTCTGGTTTCATGTCTTTCTGGAAGGCAGACAACTGGGCTTTAGTATAGGCATCCTGAGACTCCTGCTGTTGAACTAATTTCAGTATCTCTGATGGGAGGTTAGTAGCTGCAAAGGTCAGGACTGATATAGGGCTTTGGGGAGTGACTGAGCTGTCAGATGGATAAACTTAGGTTATTCTAATCATGTAACTGCCCACAGATTACAACATCCACTATCATAGGCGATTATGAAATTGAACTGACTGAATATGAAGGTTCAATGGATCTAGTGTTGATTGAAATACCAGGTGACCTGAAAGTGCCTTGGCTCTTATGGTCAGAGTAGATGAGGACAGAGTATAGCACAACCTCAAGATGATGCCTCTACTTTCAAATGCAGCTTGGATGGTGAGTAGCTCCCCCTCCCTGATGGTAGAGTTTTTCCTGCATTATTCAGAATATAATAAATACTATATTAATCTTATAACCTATTAAATATAATATAACATTATATTATTATATAATATATTATACATTGATGTGATATTGCATAACATATAGTAATATATCATATAGTTATAATTATATAAAATGATTAAATAATATAGTGCTACATAATAATTGATGATATAATAATAATAATATTATAATAACCCCTTCCTCTCAGGGGTGTTGTGAAGATCAAATGGGATAACATGTAAGCACTTTGTAAACCTTTAAGTGTTGTAGAAATGCTAATTATTATTATTACTGTTTAAAGTACTTTGAAAAACATTAGAGTGCTATACAAATGTTAGCTATCATCACCATCATCTTTACCATTATTATTGTTAATCTCAAAAAGGTAGCAAATAATAAGGCCGGAGTGTGGATGAAGAAGAGGAGGAGGAAGAGAAAGAAGAGGAAAAATTACATCCAGTGAGAACAAATCAAGAAGCATTTATTAAGCACTAATTGTATGCCAGGCACTGTGTTAAGTACTGGGAATCCAGATGCAAGTAGAAAGAAACAGAGTTCCTGCCCTCAAGGAGCTTACATTCTAATTGGGAGGAAAATTACAAATAAAAATACTAAAAAGGGAGGAGGTTGCTACATATGAGAGCATAGTAGAGGAAGTCGTCAGGAGTGCAGCCTGGAGAGGAATGAAGACAGCCTCCATTGTAATATCAGATGCCTCGCCTTTCATGATAATTGCTTCGAAGAATCGTTCAATAAGCATTCTCTGCAGGAAGCACATACGGTGTGGCATTGGACAAGCTGCTAGGCAGATGTGTAAGCAAAAAAACTAGCTCCTCACCTAAAGAAACTGACATTAAATGGGACAATCCACAGATAGATGGGCATAGACAGAGAGTGACACAGAGCTGGTAGTGCATTGTTGAAATGGACAGTGAGAAAGTCAAGACCGAGGAACAGCGAGGGATGCCAGAATAAGACCAAGGACAGTGAGTATATGTCCCAGAAAGGTAAATCCAGACTTGGTGTCAGGAAAAACATGCTCTCAGAGCTGTCCCAAACCCTGGAAGTCGTCAAACAAAGGTCCAGTGGCCACTCATGAGGCTTGTTGCAGAGGCCACTCTTAGGCAGGGGTGGGCTGGACAGCCAAGCCTGTGAGGTCCCTTCCACCTCTGAAATTTTGCCCTTTTGGGGGCATTTCAACAACAGGAGAAGGGCAGAGAAGTGTAGAGGATGCATCAGAAAGACCCTGCAGAGCTCTGAGGGGCTCTGGAATGTCGCACGTGGAGTTAGGAAGACCTGGGTTTGAATGTCACCTTCGTTATTTATTGGCTGTGTAACCTTCTGGGCCTCAGTTTCACCGTATGGAAAATAAGGGAGTTGAGTTCAATGATTTCTAAGGTGCCTTCCTCCAAGGACTCTCGGTATTTATTGAAGATGGGGTACATGGCATTGCTGACCTCCATTTTACATTGACTCCTCACAAAAAATATTGTGTGCTGTCCTCCCTAACCCAGGAACTCCCTCTTCTCCCTCTATCTTCATGTGTCTTCAATTTGGTGACTAGGGAGTGTTGGCGCAGGCACCGGAGGATCGCTCGGACCAATTTGGTGTTCTGGGCAAGATTCCTGGAATAGCAAGGCTATCATTGAAATCAGTCACCACCCCCTCATCCAGCAGGTCTCGAAACACTAAATTCATAAGCTTCTGAAAAACTTCAGGGGGTTTGTACAACCCAAATGGCAATAATCTGGCAGAGCCCAAAATTTAACTTTGTAATTCATGATGTGAACATAATACAAGATGTAATTACAACTAATTCAGTTGAGAAGGAGGAGGATTCAGTTACTATAGCGGCTCACAGATGGTTGTTACTTGTGCATGATCTTGTAGCTTCCCATTTTAACTAGTCATTGGAGCTAAACTCAGGTGTTTTTTTTGCCACTGAAAGAGTATGTGTTCCCTTTCTGTGCCCTCTAAATGTGAGCACTGTGGGACAAAGCCCTCATCATCCTCCCCCACAATTATAGTAGAAATACCTGGATCTGGAAGCCAATCTTCTGTCCATTGCACCTTTTAAATATGAATAGGTTAGATGTCCCCTGGAGGTCCAATGCAGTGAATATCCCTACCTTTGCCAATTGCTCAATTAGATTTGGTACCAAGGGGAAAGGTGCATATTTTTCCCAGATGGTGAGAGTATTCAGAGGTCTATAAACATGGCAGAGTCTCAGCTCCCCACTTTTCTTTTTAACAAATAGCAATGAGACTCCAACAGGGGAGATAGAGGGCCAGAAAAGGCTCATGCCTGTTCTTTTTCAATAATTCCTACAGGGCTGCCCAGTAAATCAAGTCAGCTAGGTTTAGAGTTCTGAGACCATGCTAAATTCACAACTATATTCGGACAACATCTTGACTTTACTTCATTAAATACATTCTGATAGTCTCAGCATGGAAAGAATATAGGGTAGGGGGCACAGGGGTGGAATATAGTGCTGGAGATGGCATACAACTGAGCTAAGGAATGTGTCTGGCCGTACTGGAAATGGCAGGCAACCTTACCAGAGTCTTCCATGATTGACAGATGATGTTGAGCCAAAAAAAAATCCCCAACAATCCCAGGAAAATCTGATTAGGATGGGGGAACAGAGCAATGGCCTTCAGGTACTTGTTCTCTAAAGCCACTGGTCTGAACCAGAGAGCTTATCAAACAGAGAGTATTTATTAAGCTCCTACGATGTGTCCGGAAATACAAAGAATGAAACACTCTCTACTCACAATGATCTTAAATTCTAATTGAGGAGACAATTATGTATGTATGTATGTATATATGTATATGTATATATGTGTGCATGTGTATTGTGTATGTGTGTGTATATCCACACATAGAGTCATAGAGAGAATAGTTATCAGAGACATATTATAATCTATTTTATTAATGCATATTAATATAGAATACATAATTCCTTCGTGTGTGCATGCACATACATACATATACACACGTACACACAGAAAATAATTAAGTACAGGGTAGTTTGGGAGGGAGGGTCCCAGCACTTGGGGAGATGAGGAAAGATTTCACTCAGAAGATAGTATTTAGTTTTCAACTAAAAGGAAGCAAGGAGGTCAGGAAGGATCGCCTATCCCCAGTGTGAGGCAAAGCAGCACAATGATGTAGGAGGGAGATGAGTTATCCAGTCATTTCTTTGGCTCCCACAGCATCAACACAGGATCTTAGAAGCAGCAGGGCCTAGTGGGTAGAGAAGGGGTGTGCTGGGAAATATTTAATGACTGGCTCTCCAGAAGGAAAAAAAAAGTACCTGTGACACTTTTAAGTTTAATTGGCATCATTAACATTTTCTCCATGATTTTCTTAAGTCTAGACAATCAATAAAACTATACATCAAGCCCTGCTTTGTAGAGTTTGCCTGTTTCTGAGATATAAATGCTCAAACTGAAAATATTAAGAGTTGTCTCTAGTGAGCCACTTCACACTGGCCCCAGCACACCTCTGTTGGAGCATGAACTTGAATCATGCCTCAGATTCCTTTTTTTAATGCTAAATTTTTATTTTTCAACCTTTGAAAGTTATTTTAGACAGATTCTGGAATTGGTGGTTCATAGCCATCAGCCCTTTCTACTTTTGTTGCCTGTTTCATCTCCTGAAGGATTTCCAGAGCCACCACCTTCAACCATGCAGCTCCTTTAGCTTTCCCAATTCAGATTTGGACTTCTTGAGCATCTTGACTTTTCATACAAATACATCATGGAGAGGGTAAATGGACTAGCAAGTCTTTTCTATGTGTTTTCCAATGCTGTCTGGAATCCGTTTACGGACAACTTCTTTCAAGTCATTTGTCTGCATCTCTCAGGTCATGATTTCCATCATTTTCTTAGGAATTTGACGGACCTGTTGGTGCTGGGCATAAGAAGTCTTATGGATCTGGTTATTGCGCTTTTTGGTAAAAACAACCCAAAAGAGGCAGAGCAAGTACCCACGTGTAGTTTTGACATCAACATGGGCTTCAATGATGGTCTGCCACTTTTTGACCATGGAGCACATCTTGTCCCAGGTAAGGTCCATTCCATGGAAATTACTCAAACAGTTTTTACCCTGAACATCTTCAGTAATTAACTTGAACTTATGAAAAGCAACCTCACCATTCTGCAGATCAGCAAGGCTCACTTCAAAAACTCGACCCTTGAGACCATCAGAGTCCATTTTTGTTCCTTGAGTCCTTGTAACCAGAGTCTTGCCAATATTTCAAATGCTGAACAGAGCTGGTGCTAAAAGCATCATACCAATCCTTCTTCAAAAATGTATCAACCGGGGTGGCCAGACAGCACAAATGAGTAAGAGCACCAGCTCCAGTGTTGAGATGACCTGGGGATTGAATCCGGGCTCAGACACTTAGCACCCATCCAGAAACACCTGGCCATGTAACCTTGAGCAAGTTACTTAACCTCAGTTGCTTAGGGGTGGCCAGGTGGCTCAGCAAGTAAGAATATCAGCCCCAGTGTTGGGATGACCTGGGGATCAAATCCAGGCTCAGATACTTAGCACCACACCCAGAAATAACTGGCCGTGTAACCTTGAGCAAGTTACTTAACCCTGATTGCTTTAAAAAAAAAAAAAAGAAAAAGAAAATGGATCAACCACTTTCTTCTTGGCTCCTTTTTTGCCACCTTTGGTGAGGCACTTATTCTTGCCCACTGCCATGATCCCTCTCTGAAAGCCCCTGCCTCAGATTCTTATGGGGCATGTGACCCTGGGAAAGTCACTAAACCTCTCAAGATCTCGGTGACTTCATCAGTAAAATGGGGATGATGAGGCTTAATTATCTACCTCACCAAATAAGTATGAAGAAAGCACTAGAGAAATGTAGGTTAGTATCTCTAGGATATTCTCTTCCTCTTCTTCTTCCTCTCTCTCCTCTCCTCTCCTCTCCCCTCCCCTCCCCTCCCCTCCTCTTCTCTTCTCTTCTCTTCTCTTCTCTTCTCTTCTCTTCTCTTCTCTTCTCTTCTCTTCTCTTCTCTTCTCTTCTCTTCTCTTCTCTCTCTCTCTCTCTCTCTCTCTCTC
>NW_027187400.1:2569460-2592618 GCF_028583685.1 Petaurus breviceps papuanus
TCTCTCTCTCTCTCTCTCTCTCTCTCTCTCTCTCTCTCTCCCTCCCTTCCTCCCTCTCTCCCTCCCTCCCTTCCTCCCTCTCTCCTACCTCCCACCCCTGCTTCCTGTCTCTGTCTTTCTCTGCCAGAACCCATGTTATAAAGTCAGCTGAAGCCTGAGTCTACCATAGCTGAATTCCACAATACTCAGCGCAGTTTCATGAGTAAGGAATAGAAGGACCATGAGATCAATGGGACAAGGCTGGTCTAAGGATACAAGGCCTTGATCTTCCCTTTGCTGTGACTGCACACAGGACAATCCATGGGTGGCCTCCACCATTTACATGAAACTCTTTGATTGACTTACAAGGGTGAGCTGAGCATAGTATCACTTAACCTGTTACTATCCCTGAGTCATCTTCCCAGTTGCCAACAAATGGGGTAGAAAAATGAAGGGACCTGGCCCAACTTGAGTGTGACCAAAGCTCCACACACATATATTACTGGATAAAGCATGGGCAATCATGTCCTCTCAGACTGAATCAACCCAAAAGGGGTCAGCCATGCCTTCTCTCAAATGGTCCACCAGGTTGGTACTCTTCCATGCGAAATCCCGATTAAGGCTTTAGTAGAAGCTGGCATACCCTTTCACAGACCCTTTCCCCTACAGGACCTGGTAAATTTGCCAGTTAACCAGCTCATCCTCCAGGAGGAAGGAGAATTATACTTCCCTTGGTATAAATAACCCTTCCACATTATCCATGAGGGAGGGATCATTCATAGGATCAATGATTGTCCTAGTAGGTAGACTACCCAATTGGAAAGATATAGCAAGATTTCTTTGGCCCAGTCTGTGGGGAATTCCTAGGAATAAAAGTCCATAAACACTTTCCATCAATTAATAAGCATTTATTAATGGCTTCCCGTGTGCCAGCATTGTGCTTGGCAATGGGCACACAAACATAAAGTCCCTTGCATTCTCATTTGTACTAGGTAAGGAAGTCTATTTGACCACTCCCCTGCTGAGAAAAAAAAAATAAAGCCTAAGGGAATGTCTGAGGCCTGGGCCCTGTCTCCAGTTTCTATCTCAGCTCCTATTAACCACTCCCAAGGCCTTGCTTGGCTGGCTTGTGGGGGGTATGTGACACCTTTATCCCAGAGCTATGGAAGCTAGAGCCCTGTGCTTGAGTTATAGAACTAAAGCTTACAGTCTTTACATCCCAGCAATTAACTACCTGTCTCTGGAGATGAGACAATACTGCCAAGCTTTGCAGGCTGCAGGGATTTGGAAAATGGTGGGGGAAGTGGGATGACAAGGGGGATAATCCTTCTTAAGGATTATTAATATTCCTTAGTTAATTATTAATTAATCATCCTTGTCCTAAGGATAAGACAGGAAGGGCTCAGGAAGGAAGCCCAAAGTCATGGGTCATGGATCAATATTGGGTCATACCCATTATTGTAGTAATTGTAAGCCTTGATATCCAATGGCTGACCAATTCTAATGGCAGGAATCATGTTCAGAGGATGCAGAGCTGGGAGATCTTGTCCAAATTCAGAGAGTCATAATGCCAAGAGGAATGTGGTATTATGACCCAGCCTACACTCAGACTGTCCCCTAGCATCTGAATGTCTTCTGATTCTGCTGCTGTTCAGTCATCATGTCCGACTCTTTGTGACTCCATCTGGGGTTTTCTTGGCAAAGATACTGGAGTGCTTTTACCATTTCCTTCTCTAATTCATTTTACAGATGAGGAAACTGAGGCAAACAGGGTAAAGTGACTTACACAACTAGTAAGCTGGATTTAAATTCAGGTCTTCCTGACTCCAGGCCTGGTGCTGTATCCACTGGGCCACCTAGATGCTGATTCTGGGGACCTCTGTACCTCAGTCCCTTAGTAACACCTCACACTCCCTGTATGAATCCCATCACCTCCTAATGGTTCACTGATTTCACTGATCCTCCAGAGATGGTACGGGCTATCTGAATATGGGTATCCCATGATAAATCCTGACCTAGGGTAAGGAGAAGCAAACAGCTTAGCATGCCTCCTGCTCTTGCCAGAAACAGAATATGAGATGGTGGTCAATTTGGAATCAAAGGGAATGAACTTAAACCCAGGCTGTACTACTTCATACTGGAGAGAATGTGGGTAAGTCATCTTCCCTACCCAAACTATGGTCTCCTGCAAAAGGGAAAGTTAGACTGGATCAGTCGGTCAGACAATCATCAATTAGGCACCCATTGTGTGCCAGGGGATTCTAAATCCTATGGGATTTATATTTAATAATGATTATTATTACGTGATAATAATTACTGCCACTTATGTCAGCTTTCAAACATTTCAAACTGCTTTACATACTTTCATTTGAGTCTTACCACAACCCCATGAATAATTTCTGCAGGAATTGTTATTCCCACTCACCTGATGAGGAACTAAGACTTAGAAAGTTTAAATAAGTCTCATAGTAGCACAGGTTGTAGGGTCAAGGGTGGGATTCAAACTCAGATCTCCCTAACTCCAAGTGTAGCAATGACTTTCTGGGACAACTGAGCCCCATCTTCTGACAGCCCTAAAGCTTTTGTATGGTTGTTATTAAGGTAGAGACTAATTCCAGCATTCAGAGCCTTAGTTCCTCAAGTGGATGTCTGGTCCTTGGGAGCACCTGTCTAAAACAATGGAGCTGCTGATGGGAAGCATCAGTCATATCCCGACCAAATGTGGCCTGGCTCCCAAGGGTTTGCACGTGGCTTAGTAGAACCATCCCCAAATGAAGTGGAGACTCAGAAATGATTTGCTTCACTCAGTCAATGCCGGAAATCAAGTCAGATTACTCAGATCCCCCCGAGGACTGGACTGATTGAATTACTCAGTCTAGCTGGTCACATCAGGGCCTTGGACCAAAAGACGGAGCAAACCGCATTGCTTGAGGGATCCCAGATCAACTGAAATAGTAGATGGTTTTTGTTGTTGTTGTTGTGGAGTTGTTTCAGTTGTGCCTGAATCTTCATGCCCCCATTTGGGGTTTTCTCAGCAAAGATACTGAAGCGCATGACTATTTCCTTCTCTGGCTCACTATACAGTTGGGGAAACTGAGGCAAACAGGGTGAAGTAACTTGCCCAGGGTCACACATCTAGTAACTATCTGAGGCCAAATTTGATCTCAGGTCTTCATGTATGTATGAATTATGAATGTGTATTTATACATGCATATGTATTGAACCTACCCACATATATGCACATATATCATTCTATATACACAAATCATTCTCCCTCTATATATACACATTTATGCCAAATATGTTCTATATACATGTATATATATTCACATACACATATATTATACATACATATAGATACACTCATATATGTACTTACCTATATACATCCATACATATATATGTGTAGACATAAAACTTCCTGGGTTATAAACCAAATCTTGGGTTTAAAAACATGCGTACTTGATGCAGTCAGTCAGCCAGCAGGTGTTTATAAGAGCGTGCTGTGTGTCAGGCGCACCATACTAAGCTGTGGGGACATGAAAAGGGAGCTCACAGTCTAACGGTAGGAACAATATATAAATAAGTCTGCATGTACAAGCCCTATACGAGACAGTCTGAGGAAAGTCATCTGAGGGGGGAGGCCTTGGCGGTTGGAGGGGCTGAGAAAGGCCCCTTGCAAAGGAGGGGGCTGGAGTTGAGTCTTGACAGAAGCCAGCAGAGCTGGAGGCTGCCGCCACCCCCACCTGGGTCTTGGAGCTGGGGAGCCTGGGCTGGAAGCGTGGCTTGGCCGTCTTCGATCTGGAGTCAATCCCTTTTATTTCCTCACCTGCCAAATAATGAAAGTGTTCTAAATGACCACTGATGTCCTTTTTAATTCTAACACTGCTCCCCATAGTCTTCCCTTCATTATCTATGACCTAAAGGCACTCCTTAGCGGTCATTCAGTCTGACACCCTCATTTTACAGATGAAGAAAATGAGGTCAAGGTTCCCCAGGGAATGAAGTGACATGTAGAATTCACACCCAGAGCCATGGGCTCCAGACCCAGCCCTGCCTCCTCTCATTGCTCAGCCTGGCCAGACAGAGAATTCCTCACATCTCATTACTGTGATCCTAGGCAAGGCAGTCTGAGCAGCTGCGAACACAGGCTGCAGTCAGGAGGTATTGTAGGACAACCCGAGCCCTGCACTTGGGAATGCTCCCCTCTGCTACTTACTGGACTTGTAACCAAAGCCAAGGAACTTCAAGGTTTTCTTGTTTGTTTGTTTGTTTGTTTGTTTTTTGCTTTGTGGAGGGGGGAGAGGAGGGCAATTGGTGTTAAGTGACTTGCCTAAGGTCACACAGCTAGTTTTGTGTGTGTATGTGTTAAGTGTCTGAGGCTGAATTTGAACTCAGGTCCTCCTTGACTCCAGGGCTGGTGCTCTGTTTACTGTACCACCTAGCCACCCCTGGACTAAAAGTTTTTAAGCCTCAATTTTTTCTTCTGTAGAATGGAGAATGCCTTCCAGGGTTATTGGGAGAATCAAATGTTTTATGGTTACGTCGCAACTATAAAGGGATAAGCAAATGCCAGCTACTTAGCATCACCGTCATCATGCCCACAAACTACATACTGATAATGTTTGGTCAGGCTATCTGATGCTGTCCATCACTCACCTTATAAGTACAAATGTTGGCTTTTGCTTTCACCATACTGAGATTGGGTTTCAATGCAGAACGAACTATACTCTGGGAATACATTGAAACAACCATCTCATGGCTGACCAAAAAAGACCAATGACCACATCCTGAAAGAGGCAGCAGGATATAGTGGATAGACTAGCTTTTCAGTTGGTATGACCTGGGTTCAAATTCCACTTCCATCCCATATTGGCTATGTGGCCCTGGTCAAGTCCCTGAACCTAGTATTGATCTCCGGCAACTCTTTAAGACCTACAGTGGGGGGCAGCTAGATGGCACAGTGAATAGAGCACCAGCCCTAGAGTCAGGAGGAACTGAGTTCAAACATGGCTTCAGACACTTGACACACTTACTAGCTGTGTAACCTTGGGCAAGACTCCAATTGTCCTGCCTTCCCCTCTCCAAAAAAAAAAAAAAAAAGACGCACATTGGTAGCAAGACTTTTCTCACCTACCAGTGACATCACAAGCCCTCCGATCTTCCAAAAAATATTGTCATCAAACTTTTTCCCAAGAACCTCATCATATTCTCTAAACTGAGCTGACATTTCCTTTGGTGTGTCTTTCAATAGTATTAATAAAATAATAATTAGCATTTATGTAGTGCTTTAAGGTTTGCAAAGAACTTTGCAAATATAATATTTTATCCCCACAAACCACCCTGAGAGGTAGGCACTATTATTACCCTCATTTTGTGGATGGGGAAATAGGCAAGCAGAGAATAAATGACTTGCCCAGATCTCAGTATCTAGGATGAGATTTAAGTCCAGGGCCAGTCTTCTGACTCCAGACTCAGCTGCCTATCCATTGTATTGTTTAGCTGCTTCAAACATAATTAAAATCTGTTCATAGCATTTGAGAGGTTAGAGAGGAAATGAGATGTCACCAAGTTGAACCGAGTCATTTTTGTTGTTGTTGTGAAGTGAAGAAGAATTCAGAAGCTTTTTGATGAGGGTGAAAGAGGAGAGTGTAAAAGCTGGCTTAAAGCTTAACATGAAAAAAAAACTAAGACCTTGGCAAAACTAGTCCCATCACTTCCTGGCAAATAGAGGGAGAAGAAATGGAAACAGTGTCAGATTTTATATTCTTGGGCTCAAAGATCACTTGAGAACAAGATTTCAGCCATGAAATTAAAAGACACTTGTTCCTTGGAAGGAAAGTTATGGAGAATCTGGACAGCATACTAAAAAGCAGAGACATCACCTTGCCCACAAAGGTCTGTGTAGTCAATGCTATGGTTTTTCCAGTAGTAATGTATGGCTGTGAGAGTTGAGCTACAAGAAAAGTCAAGTTCCACAGAAATGACCATTTCAAATTTTGGTGTTGGAGAATTTTTAGAGTCCCTTGAATAGCAAGGAGATAAAATCAATACTTAAAGAAATTAATTCAGGCTATTTACTGGAAGGTCAAATACTGAAACTGAAGCTGAAATACTTTGGCCACATAATGAGAAGGCAGGACTCATTAGAAAATACCTCGATGTTGGGAAAGATTGAAGGCAAAAAGAAAAGGGGACAGCAGAGAATGAGATGGATATACAGCATCATGGAAGCATGAACTTGGACAGACTTTGGGAGATGATGGAGCATAAAAGAGCCTGGCAAGTTATGGTCCACAGGGTCATGAAAAGTTGGATATGACTGAACAACCCTAGTCTTCCTGACTCAAAGTTCAGTCCTCTGTCCATTGTATGTATCTTAGTTACTTTAGATGAAATTAAAACCCTCTCCCAGCATTGAAGGCTAGAGGAAAAATAAGAGGTCATCAGTTTTTCAGATGATAAACTGAGGCTCCACAACGAGAAAGGACTTAGGATGATAAACTTTGTGATGATTCCCACTCTAATGGATTTAGGACTGGAAGGGATCTAAGTTCCCCCAACCTAAGCTAATTTTCCCTTTGATGAAATGGAGCTCAGAAAAGAAAAAAAAACAATGCTATAGGCTCCTATGAATTACAGTTTAAAGGGCCCTTAGACCAGAGTCATTGTGGTTACAGTAACAAGACCACTGACTGTGGAGTCAAAGGAAGTGGGTTGGAATCTCCTTTTTACCACTTATTCTCTGTGTGACTTTACGCAAGTCACTTACCTCTAGGTCCTCAGTTTCCCCTTGAACTGATCTTGGTTACCTTCCAGGTCCGAGATTATATTTCAGTCCAATGATCTCATTTTGTAGAAACAGAAAGTGAGACCTAACAAGAGTTTTCCTTTTCCTTTTTTCTTTTTATTCAGTAGGGCATAAAGGGTGTGAAGAGGTGTGATGGATATGAATAAATGCTTTTTAACAGAAGAAAAGTAAAATAACATAAAAGTTACATGAAAATGAAGCATATCTATGTCTTGGGGAGGGGTACACAACTTGGAGTCCAGAAGAGGTGATTTTGAATTCTGCTTCAGGTGTCTATTAGTTGTGTGACCCTAGACAAGTCGCTTGACCTCATTTATTCTAACTTTCCTTATCTGGAAAATAACAAAAATAATACCAGCACTTCTCTTCTAAGATTGCTCTGATGATCAAATGAGATAATATTTGTAAAGCACTTTAGAAACCATGAAGTTTGATATAATGTTAGTAGTATTAATAATACTAATTACTAATAAGTAATAATAGTAGTATGAGCAACCATAGGAGTAGCAGTAGTAATAGTAGTAGTAGTAGTAGTAGTAGTAGTAGTAGTAGTAGTAGTAGAGTAATAGTAATAGTAGCAGCAGCAGCACCAGTGGTGATGGTGGTAGTGGTGGTAATAATTGTAGTAGTAGTAGTAGTAATAATAGTGCTAGTAGTAGTAATAGTATCATCATATCTATATGTCCTTTTAGAAAAAATAACTTGTAACTAAATAAAAGTAAAATATATAGAAAGTAAAATGCAATCTGATATGAAGGGTAGGTAATAAATAATGGAGCAGGAGTTTCAGAAGACATCATACCCCCAAGGGGAGTATAAGAAAAAGCAGAAGAGAGACACCAAAGGGAGAGGATGAAGGGGTCTGAAGGAACAGGGGGTGGTGGTCAGATAAGGCAACTTCAACTTGGGCAGCCTGCAAGTCCAACTCAGGAATTCTGAGTGGAATTATAGAGCAATAGATTGTCATGCCCTTCATAATAGCAAAGATAATGTTGATTTTATTGTCAATACTTAAGCAAGAGGTGAGAAGTATGGGTAGGGGAAATATGTGCTTGTTGGAAGGCTATATGTCCAGTCCCTGGTCCTGCTTGATGATCAAGAAAAAATCAATGAGATGGTTATAAAGGGGAATCCATGTTTGACTTACTCAGTCTCAGTCAGTTCAGCTCCATCCAGAACTCACTCCAATGTTGGCTAATTATCTCCCTCCAGGTGGTGGGGGGAGTGGGGACAAGAAGCTCAGAAGAGGTTTTGCTCCTAAAATGGTGGCCATTGTGTAGAGAGAAGAAGAGTGGGATACCTGTTCATTGTCTTGTGGTCTTTTCTAGAATTTTTGCTCATTTTTCCTTCTGCTTTTATGTAGATTTATTTGCATGGGAGCTAGGTTTAAACCAATCCTTTCTCTCTTAGTTTGTTTTGAATTTCAATCTTTTTCTCTAATATTCTCTATAGTTTTTCTCAGGCTTTCCTCTTCACAATTTGTCTCTTCTTCTTCCACTTCCATGGTATGAAGTTTTTTCCCCTCTTACATAGAACCCCAGTGCTTAAGCTACTTCAGTCTTCTCTTGGTTTCAGGCTAGGTCTCTGTTCTATATAAACTGTACCAGGAAAGGATTGACAGGAACTGTTTTTTATTTTATTTCATTTTATTTTTGTCTTTTGGAGGGCAATCAGGGTTAAGTAACTTGCCCAAGGTTACACGTCTAGTTTTTTTGTGTGGGTGTTAAGTGTCTGAGTCTGGAACCGAACTTGGGTCCTCCTGACTCCAGGGCCGGCACTTTACCTACTGCTCTGCCTAGCTGCACCAGGAACTGTTTTTTATTATTACCGTGTTTCCCCAATAATAAGACCTATCCCGAAAATAAGCCCTCCCCTTACTGTGTAAGATTCCTCTAAAATAAGCCCTCCCCCGAAAATAAGCCCTATTGAGATTGCTACTGTAGTGAAGGTGATCCCCTGTGCTACACACTACATTATGGTACCCTCTGTATGCACCGTCCCCTCCCCCCCCCGAGTGAAACGCACGCGCTCCAAGCTGTATCCAATCAGAGCTGCAGCAGTGAGCGCATCATCCTGTTCTTCCCCAGTGATTTGCTTATTGAATAAAGGTACATTTTTTTGTTCACATTTACCTGTTTATTAAAATTGCTGTCAATGTTCATTAAAATAAGCCCTTCCCTGAAAATAAGCCCTCTGGTGTTTTTCTGTCCAAAAAAATAATAAGACAGTGTCTTATTATCGGGGAAACACAGGTATTATTTATTCCTAACTTAATAAATATCCAAAAAAAGGACATTTCCATATATCGTGAGACAATCCCTCATCACTTCCTATCTATATTATTGCAATAGCCTTCCAGTTCCTCTACTTCAAGTCTCTCCCCAGTTCAGTCCATCCTGCATTCAGATGTCAAATTGATCCTCCTGAAATATAGATCTGACCATGTTACCCCCATTCAATATACCCTCTACCCTCCAGGATCAAATATAAAACACCCTGTCCTTTAAAATTCTTTACAACCTGGACCCTTCTATCTTCTAATCTTCTTACACTTTTTTTTCATCTCTACACAATTCTTTATGATCCCAGGACACCGGTCTTCTTGTTGACCTCACATAAAGTACGTCATCTCCTGATTCTGTCTTTTCTCTGACTGTCAGAAAGCTCTCCCTCATCACCTCTGTCTCCTGGCTTCTCTGGCTTCCCTCAAGACCCAGCTAAAATTTTTTTTTTTGCTTTTTGGAAGGATAAGGCAGAGCAATTGGGGTTAAGTGCCTTGCCCAAGGTCACATGGCTAGTAAGTGTTAATTGTCTGAGGTTGGATTTGAACTCAGGTCCCCCTGACTCCAGGGCCGGTGCTCTCACTGCACCACCTAGCCACCTCGTAAAATTCTACTTTCCTAAAGAAACCTTTCCCAACCCATTGTAATGCCAGTGCCTTGTCTCTGATAATTATTTCCAATTTCCCCTGGCCATAGATTATTTGTATGTAGTTTTTTGCATATTGTCTTCCCACATTAGACTGTGAACTCCTTCAGGGCAGGAGTTTCTTTGCCTATCTTTGTTTCCCATGGTTTAGTAAAGTGCCTGACATATAATAAACATTGAGGAAGTACCTATTGACTTGAATTTAATTTGATAATAGAACAGAAAAAGATTTGTATGAAAGTTCAGATCTCTTTTGAGTACCGCTTGCTTTTCTTTTTAAGAATAAAATAAGTTCAACCTGTAGTTTTCAAAGCTAACCTGTTATATGTGACCCTTTCTAGACTTCCTCTGTTCTACTCTCTTCATTTTCAAAAAAGATGCCTCAATAGCCCTCTTTTCTTTCCTTCCTTATGCTAACCCTTTTTGTCTCTTTCTTCCTTTTCTTTGAAGCCCTATACACATGCCACTTCATTATCCCACTCACCCACCTTGGAAAGAAAAATACAAAACATAATAGCAAATAATTATAGTCCAACAAAAAAATATTCTTATTGACTGTATCTGATGTGTTTTATTCTGCATCTTGAGTCCAACACGCCCTGCAGTAAAGTTTCTAAGTCTCAGGCAAAGAAGTTCCATCCTCTCTACCTAGTTCTCTACCTCTGCAAATTCCGTCTCTTTCATGCCCTCACCCCAACAGTTTCACCCCATTTACATTATGTAGTTGGACAGTATCAATACTTTCTGTCTGCTTTAGGTTATAAGGTGTTCAAATTGAACCACCACCATGATGGGGTTAGTGGGAGGTCCCCAGACCCTAGATTTGAATTACGAGCAACTTATCCTATGTGCACTGTGCCCATGGAAGGTTTGGGATGGTTAAGGAAAGTGGCAGGTTAGGTAGTTTGGATCTCCTGTGTTATTTTAAAAGATTTTGTTTTGCATGGGGGTGTTACCCTCTCCTCTGATTGAATCAGGCTTAATTATTGGAGATTTAGTACATTTCTTCTCATTCTGGGGCTGTCAGAGTAGAGAAATTATATTAAACCAAGTACTCTGCCATCTTGCTGATCACATGACCTCCACTTCTAAGGCTGCAGTCGAGACATTTAAATTTGAAGCACTTTTAGAGCAGGGACTGTTTTGATTCGGGGTTCGTTTGTTTGTCTTTCTATCCCCTGCCCTCCAACCTAGGACAGAGCCTACCTAATACTCAAATACTCCAATGTATTTGTGATCTCTTCAATTTGGATGTTCCTCCAAGGAATGCAGATATAAATCCATCCCTGCCTGTACAGCCTGAAAGTCCTCTGGTAAGTTCACCATAGGATGTCCCACTCACTATGCCTTTCCTCAATTTGTCCTGACACCAATGGAACATTTTGGCTAGTCTTAATAAGCGCTTGTTGGATTGAATTGAATCAAACTGTTGCATAGAAACAACCTCACTGATGTGGGGCACTGATCACAGTAACACAAAAGAGGAAGATCACAAATCAAGCAGTACACACCAAGCCTAACGGTGAAATGTAGGCCTTCTGCCCAGCCAGGAAAAGACTTGGTGATTTAAGGATCCATGATTTTATGAGTACGGGAATTCCCAGATCACAGCCTATTTGTGACTTAGTATATGGCTTTCAAGAGTACTGCCTGCTTCCGTTGGGGAATGGCTGAACAAGTTGTGGCATATGATTGTGACAGAATACTATTGTGCTATAAGAAATCATGCATAAGATGGTTTCAGAAAAACCTGGGAAGATTCATATGAACTGATGCAAAGTGAAATGAGCAGAACCAGGGGATTCTACATCTAAACAATAATGGCAATATTGTAAAGATAATCAACTGTGAAAGACTTAGCTATTCTTATCAGGACAATGATACCAAACAATTCCACAGGACCATGATGAAAAACACCGTCCACCTCCGGAAGAGAACTGATAAACTCTGAGTGTTGATTGAAGTATATATATTTTTTTTACTTTCTCTATTTTTCTTGTGTTTGTGAGTGTGTGTGTGAGAGAGAGAGAGTGAGAGAGAAAGAGTATGTTTTCTTTTGCAACATGACTAATATAGAAATGTTTTGCATAACTTCACATGTATAATCAACATCATATTGTTTTGCTTTCTCAAAGGTTAGACTAAGGGTGAGATGGAGAGAGAGAATATGGAACTAAAAATTTTTTTAAATGAATATTAAAATATTTTTCATGCAATCAGGAAGTAGTTAAAGAAAGAAATAAAAATATATTTTTAAAAAGAGCACCCACCCCTAAAATAGAATATGTCTTCCTATAGACAACATAGTCATAGACTTTTTCAAATTTTGTGCTCGTCCTCAGACAAGAAATTTAGTTTGTCACTGACCTTGTCCTGGAAGCTTCTCCAGTTTTATCAGATCAGTCAGAGTTAGACCTCTGCTAACACAGCCTTGGACCATCTAGCATCATTTTCATATTGTTATGAGGCATTCATGGAGGCCCTAAGAATAAAAAGCATAATAGTACTAGCAGAGGTCTCAGTGGATCTTATCCAGCCCATCTCTGAGAAATAATTCTTTTTTGCAACATATCTAATTCTCTCTTCTGTTATTTCTGAATTTGTTGTAACCGGTGTTATTGAAAATGCAGGGCTCCAGTGTTTCCAGTGGACAATACCATCTCAGAGCTCTAGAGCTGGATGGGTGCTGAGGGGCCCTCTTATCCAACCCCCTTTACATTATAGATGAGGAAACGGAGAGCCAGGGAAGTAAAGTGACAGGATTATTGATTTCTTTTTTATTTTATTGTAGCAAGCATTTATCTTTCCTTCCCACTTCCCCCACAACTGAACAATTAAAAAAAAACAACAACAAATGAAATCCTCATTATAAATATGCATAGTCAAGCAAAACGAATTCCCACTTTGGCCACATCCACATGTACGTGTCTCATTCAGCATATTTAGTCCATCACTTTTCTGGCAGGAAGTTGGTACCATAATTCATCTTCAGCCCTCTGGACTTATGGCTTATAGTTGCGTTGAGGTTCATAGATTTAGATCTGAAAGGCAACTGAAAAGCCGTTAGTCCAACCCCTTCATTTTATTAATTAATCAATAAATACCGATTAAGTACCTACTATGTTCCAGGTACTGTACTGGGCTCATCATTTTCTAGATAAAGAAATTGAGGCTTAGTAAGATGGAATGATTTAATAGCACAGAATAGAATTGGAAGGAAGCTCAGAGGCCATCTGGTCCAACTCTGTTTTACAGATGAGGAAACTGAGACCCAAGGAGATGAAGTTACTTGCCCTGGCAGGTGAGACTAAGGTTGAGAATCAGAATACACCAGCATTTTCTATTTCTCATCGTGCACATTCACACTTTAAGTTTCTCTTCATGCTGAGAGTCACATCTGAAAGATCATTTGCTTTAGGGAAGTCCCAGAATATTAAAAACAAACTCTTCAGAAGCTGGGAGGCCTGTGTAGGCAGCAGGAAACAATCAAGAAGCCAATTCCAGGTAAACAGACTAGAATCAAGGCTCAAGAATTCAGAACAAATGGAGGAGATGGATGTAAGAGATGCATAGAAACACAGGCTATTAGAATTGGAGGTGATCTTAGATACTATCCAATCCAATCCTCTTAAATAGGAAAAACAGTCCAAACCATCTAGTTTAACCCTCTCACTTTACCTCTAGATAAGCTAAGACCCAGACAAGTGAAGTGACTCTTTCAAAGCTGTGCAGCAAGCTAGCACTACAGTTGGAATTAGGACCCAGGTCTTCCAATGCCAAGTCCATTGATCACCCAATTAAACCATGCTGCCTCCATGGTGCCATGGGCAGCCCCAAGGCACCCAGCACAGACAGGTTGGACACAGATGTATTAGGACAGGAAATGCTAGTACTGAAGAGGTCCCGAGAGGTCATTTAGTCCTCTTTTTGCAGAAGAGGATACAATGCCATTATCTATTACAGGAAATTCTCATCCTCTGAAACCAGCTTTCCATTGGTTTACCTCAGTAATTGAGTCAGTGTAGACCTCATAAGGAGGGTGGGGAAGAACAAATGGGGAGATAAATGGATGTGATATAATATTATTACATTGTAAGAAATGATGAAAGGGACAGAAATCTGGAAAGACTTGTAAAAACTGATGCAGAGTGACAGTTTGTACAATAACAACATTGCAAAGCCAAACAACTTTGAAAGACTTCAGAACTCTGATCAATGCAATGACTAATGCATGTCTCCAGAGGAGCAGCGATGAAGCACACCTCCCCATCTCAGCAAAGAGGGCATGGAAGCAAGATGCCGAATGAGACGTATTATGTTCTGGACACGGCCAATGAAGGAAGTATTTTGCTTGAATGTGTATATTTGTCATAAGGGTCTTGATTTTTTTTTTAATGGGAAAGTGGAATATAAGGAGGAAAATTAACTAATTCTTATTTACTTTAAAAACTAAAATAAAAGTTACATGAAAAGGAGGGAGTGTGAAGGAATAGTAGGGGATATAGGAAGCCTTCCTCCGGGAGGCAGCCCTGGGATTTAGAGAGCTGGGTGTGTAACCTTAGCCAGCTTTCACTGGCATCACATTTGTTCCACCATTCCCATCCTTCCTGGCCTCCCCCACTTGAAATAAAAAGAAAAAAACAAAAAAGAGCTTGACTCTGCAGAATTCACACCTGCCCAGCTCAGTGATAGGGATGGAGGCATCCAAAATAGAGGAAGGGAAAGAAATTCCCTTAATAGACATTTTCATTTTTCAAACAGGCTCATTTCATTACTCATCCCATCTCAGGGTAGCGTGAGCACACCACACACACACACAAACACACACACACACACTCAGAGACACACCCTTGCATGCACATTCACGTGCAGGCTGACACATGGTATCAAGAGGGAGCCTGATGCAAGAAAAGGACACTAGATTTGGAGTCACATAACCTGGGATTTATTCCCCTATCATTTACCATCCTTGATACCTTAGGCAAGTGAGTTAACTTCTCTAGGCCTCATTTTCCTCATCTGTAAAATTATAGGTTGGGCTAGATGACCTCAATGATCTCTTCCAGCATTAAATCCATGCTCTGATACATATCCATGCATATTTACATGTCGGAACATATATACATATGTGTGTATATATGTATAAACACACATAAACATAGATACCCTGCAACATATAGAAAATCTGCTTGGTCACAAAGGGAAAAATGAGTAACAAACTAAGTCCTCAGCCCCAGATCCCTAGCAAGGAGGGCTCTAGACACTCCAGATGCTCAGCCCTGGTGTGGACCAGAGTCCCATCCAAAATCATCCTCCCATATACCTTCTACCCCTGTAACGGTCCCCACAAGCTAAAAACAACTGCACAAAGGGAGGAAGTTAGAGGCATAACTAGACAAGTGTAAGGGTGAAAAATATTTAGGGGTCTCCAAATGACTTGGAAGCCAAAAATAGTGATTGGGAATTTAGTTTGCATTAAAAGAAGTATAAGATTCAAATATGGTAAGATATAATGGGGGGGATGACTCTGCTATAGTCACAGGAATTCATAGATACAGAATTATAGGTGCCTTAATTTTCAATGTAATGGATTTGGTAACCCTCTTTCCCTCAAGCTTATTACTATAACTACAGAAGGTAAGGTCAATTGACAGAATCTAATGATAGCAAAGCCTTGTCTAAGTCCTATCATCCATTTTTGAAGTATGAAGGAATTTCTCTGATTCAATTAGAAAGGCAGTTACCCATTGGTCTAGGCAAAGATTGTCCATACCACTAAAGATCTTTAAAAAGCCAAACCCACCAAGCACTAATCATAATTGGAATAATTCGAGTTCCAGATATTTAAAAAAGAAAGGAATTGTGTGGAATGTGACCCTTACACCTCTCCCAGAAGGCAGCAAGAAGGAGAGGAGACTTTTCTCTCCCCCGTCCACCACCCCATTCAGCCATGGTATCGAAAAAATAATAATAATAATTCTTTTCCTAGTAGGGGAATTGAACAATTCAATAGTTTGGAGAGTTAAGCATTTAGGGGGGAATACACACTCTCCAGACAGGTAAAGTTGCAGATAGACAGATTTCAGTGCCGAAGCAGCTTTAAGGAGTGAGGCTTCTGGCAGTAGAGAAGAGAGCTGACTATGGATTCAAGAGAACTAACCCTGACAGTCAAGGTGAACTGCAGAGAGGAGCAGAGCCAGTAAACCCAGTTGGGATTAATTGCCCAGCAGAGATACTGGGGATGAGAGGGTTGGGGTGGGGGGAACAGAATGAGGACTTCAGAAGAAGATGAAGGACATTGGGGCCCTTTACTACTAGATGTTGGTTTCTTTGGTCACATGTATATGTGTTTACTACATGTCCCTCACTCCTGTACCTTAAGCTTGTGCTCCCCATAGGCTCTCTCCCTCTCTTTTCCTCCCTCCTTCTCTGCTTCTTCCCTCCTTCCCTCCCTCTCTCTCACCTCTTTCTGTCCCCTCCCTCCCTCTTTCTTTCCTTCCCTTCCTGGTTCTCTCTCAATCTCTCTCTGTCATAGATACAGATAAATAAATGTACACACAAATATTTACCTACATGACCTATGTGAAAATATACATATATTTATACACAGATATAGATACATATATATATTTATATGCAGACATATATAGATAAACATATTTGTTTGTATATATGCACATATTTGGGAGAATGGTCCCCAGATTTATAAGGGGGATGTTTTGAAGTTATCATTCTTACCATGGCTATCAGTGGAGTGGAGTAAATAGGGTACAGAACCTAAGGTCTAACCCAGCACCTGGGTTCAAATCCTATCCCAGATATTAACTAACTCTATGATTCTGCTTAGTTCATTTAGGCTCTATGTGCACCTCAGTTTCCTCATCTATAAAATCATCAAAAGGGAACTGGACTCCATGGTTTCTAAAGTCCTCTGTTGATTTCAATGTTATTCTATGAGCCATCTTAATAAACATCTTCACTTTGAGATAATCATGTCTACTGGTTTGCCATTAAAGGTAAGCTCACTTGTGAGCTCAGTTGTAAGAGGACTGGCCCTATAGACTAAGTCAAGAACCAGGGGTTCATAGTTACGATTCTGGAGGTCCTGACCTGTAAACTTGTGAGTTCCAAATTGGGAGGACAGCTGAGAAGGGCACTACATTGGGATAAGTGGGTTAGGTCCCTTAAAATCACACTGAAGGTGAGTCTTAAGAACCAGATTCAAATCTGGGTCATCTACTCTAATCTCCTTTTAGACATAAAGAGACTGAGGCCTAAGGAGGTTAAGTGACTAACCCTGGGTCACACAGTGAAATGCCAGAGGGAGGAATTCGAACCCAGGTTCACTGACTCCAGAGTCATGACTGACTTCCAGTAGACATGAACCTCCTGGTCCCTAGGTTGTCCCTCTATCTACTATCCACTATATTATTCAATTGCTCCAAGTCAAGATTCTTTCCCCCCATGAACTGAATAATACAGTTGTCTTCAATATATTTCTAGCCCCAAAAGTATTCTATAGCCAAGTTAGTTTGAGAAAGACCGAGTTACGATTTCCATGCACGGTGCCTAAATGTCATCTACCAGACTCCCATAAGCCGAACGTGCACCATTATGCAGGAAGAAATAGATCTTGGCTAGAGGAAAAAGCCATGGATTTAATTAGCAGATCATCATCATATATAATAATGAGGATGATAAGGACAACAAAAACGGCGGTGACGGCGGCGATGATAATGACAGCTCACATTTACATAGCACTTTAAATTCAGCAAAGCACTTCATACATGTTTCTTCATTCAATGAGGTAACATTATGATCCCCATTTTACAGATCAAGACACCAAGGCCCAGAGTTCAATGACTAGCCCAGGATCACATGCCTAGTAAGACAATGAACATAAAGTACTTGCAAACCTTAAGTGGTATTCTTTTTTTTTCCTTTGGTCCAATGCTGTAGCTTTATTGTCACAAGGAACTCCCAGTGTGAAAATTCCCTCCATCCAACTCAGGAATTCATCTGTAATTTAGAGTTTTAATTGAAGTGGAGAGGGTTGCAATTTAAGAGGTAACTGAGAGGGTAAATGATTTGTCAGGGTCATACAAGTAATATGTGTATAAAGAGTAGATGTGAACCACCAGGTCCCCATGCTGTCCTTATGGCCACTATATTATTCAATTGCTCCAAGTTTTATGTATGTTTGCTATTATCATTAACTCACAGGTCAGGAACAGGAATTAGGCTAAGTCTCAGCACAAATGTTGCCCCACGATGCCAAAGGCTGGAGGTCTAATTCGTGATGAAAAATAAGATCTACAGGCTCAAGGAGGGAGCAGTCTCTGTGGGTTAGGGGAGTCAGGAAGACCTGCTTGGATGAGGCGGGATCTCAGAACTTTGATTGACATGGAGAAGAGCATTTCCGAAGGGATGAAGATCTTGAGAAAAAGCCTGTCATAAGTTTTTACAAGGTATGTCCCAGGACAGAGAAACCAGTTTGATCAGAGTGAAGGGCATTTTTTTAAAGAAAGATAAGGCAGTTTGATGATACAGTGGATAAAGCACCAGTCCTCGAATCAGGAAGATCTGAGTTCAAATCCAGTCTCAGATACTATCTGTGTGACTCTAGGGAAGTCACTTAACTTGGATTGTATCAAAAAAAAAAAGATGGTGTATTGGAGTCAGTTCCAACTGGCACATGAGAACCAAAAGCTAAATTTTGAGTGTCAGCATTTATACCCCGGAAACTGTCAAATGCTATAAATCAGGGCTTGATTAATCATTTTGTTGATTTCCAGATTTATGAAAGGCATGAAGAAAATGTTAATAATGCATATTAAACTTGAAAGTGTGTTACATTCTTTTTCTTTTTCAGAAACCTAGTTATTAAACATCCACCAGCTCACTCCTGGTTAGAAAGGACCTTAGTGGTCACCTAATCAAGATCCTCATAATAGAGAGAAGGAAGCTGAGCTTTGAAGGAGGAAGTTCAAGGTCACAGAGTGAATTTGTGGCAGAGTAAGTACAAGGACTCTTGTCTCCCAGACCAGTAAGAGAAGATGAGAAATTTAAAGTCACACTGTGAGTTGGTAGGAGAGTCACCATGTAGGACTTTTGGCTCTCAGCACAGTGAAGTAAGACTTTCAGAAGCTCAGAGCAAGAAGACACCTTCAAGCACATCTAGTCCAAAGCAATCCTCTCCCCAACATTTGCACTCCAATGAAAAGGAATCCACTATGCCCAGAGGTAGTTAAATTCACTGTTCATAACTCTAATCATTAAATAAGTTCAGTTTATGGGGGACCTCAAATACTAGACCAAGGAGTCAGATCCTGATTTTGTAGGTAGTAGGGGGGTTATATGCCCCTTGATATCCTCAAAAGTCAACAAACTATAAACCATGCCTCCAGCTGGGCCTTAGTACCCTCTGACCAAGTACAGATGCATAACTTCCATATGAATAACTGCTTATGAGTCTCAGGGATCTAGGGGGCTCCTTAAGGAACTGAATTTCCCAAGGAATGTCCCTGAGATCACAATATTTCACCAAGTCCTAGTCATGTGACCTTTACATAACGGTGTTGTCTTCTCATAGAAACAGGCAGACCATTTTCAATCATATACAGTATTTTTTTTTTGCACAGGGATAGCGAAGGTAATAAACAATACATAATGAAGCATCTACCTCACAGCTGTGTACCTGCAGCCTCTCTCAGACCCAGATAGCCACAAACAAAGCATACATAGGCCGCTCATGGGGCCATTCTAGGTTGTTTATTTCTCCATACCCTCTTCTTCTCTGACTGAGCAAAGTTATGAAAGAAAGAGAGCCCAGACCATTCAATTCAGTGAACACAGTCCAGACACTGTACTAAGTGCTTGGGACACAAAAAGGGACAAAAGACAGCCCTTCCCCTCAAGGAGCTTACATTCTAATGAGGGTGACAACATGCCAATAAATATACATGAAGTAAGCTACATGTAGAATAAATAGGAGATAATTAATAGAGGGAAGGTTGGGGAAGGCTTCCTGCAGAAGGTGGGGTCTTAGTTGGGACTTAAAAGAAAGGCAGAGAAGTCAGGAGGCAATTTGGAGCAGGCAAGCATACCAGGTATGGGGGATAGCCAGAGAAAATGCCCAGAGCCAAGAGATGGGAGAGTCTTGTCTGTGGGACAGTCAAGAGGTCAGTGTCACTGGGTCAAAGAGTACATGGGAGGGTGTGAGGTACAAAAAGACTGCAAAGGGGGAGCGAGAGGGGGGATTAGATCATGAAGGGCTTTGAGTTCCAAACAGAACATTTTTGTATGTGCTCTTGGAGACAACATGAAGCCACCAGAGTTTATTGAATGGAAGAGTGACATTGTAAGACTTGCATTTTAGGAAAATCACTTTAATGGAGAAAGAATTGGAGTGGGAGGAGACCTGAGGCAGCCAGACCCACCATTAGCTATTTAATAACCAAGGCGTGAGGTGATGAGGGGGTGGGGGCAGTGTCAGAGGAGAGGAGGAGGCACCTTCAAGAGGTGTCCCAAAAGTGAAATCCATAAGCCTTGGCAACAGCTTGGATATCAGAGGGGGGTGAAATACAGTGATTAATGGAGGAAGACTCCTAGGTTGTAAGCCTGAGGGCCTGGGAGGATGGTGATGCCCTATGTAGTAATAGGGGATGGAGGAGGGGAGTAAGGTTTAGGGGGAGAGATAATGAGTTCTCTTTTGGAGATATTGAGGTTAAGATGTGTACTGGAATCCAGTTCAAAATGTTTGAAAGGCAGTTGGAGATGGGAGATCAGAGGGCATCAGAGAGATTGGGGCAGGAAAGGTTAATTTGAGAATCATCAGCATAGAGATGGCAATTAAATCCATGAGACTTAATGAAA
Source organism: Petaurus breviceps papuanus (assembly GCF_028583685.1). Taxonomy (NCBI): domain Eukaryota; kingdom Metazoa; phylum Chordata; class Mammalia; order Diprotodontia; family Petauridae; genus Petaurus; species Petaurus breviceps. Next base: position 2,590,054 of record NW_027187400.1, read on the forward strand.
TCACCAAGTGGAAATAGTATGGAAGGAGAAAAGGACCCAAGACAGAATCTTGAGGGTCACCTATGGTTAAAGGGCATGTTCTGGAGGAAGAGCCAACAAAGGAGACTGAGAAGGAGCAGTAAGATAGGAAGGAGGTGTCACAAAAACCTAGAAAGAATAGAGTATCAAGGAGGAGTCATCAATATCATCAAAGACTGCAGAGGGGTCAAGGAGAATGAGGGTAGAGAAAAAGCTACTGGATCTGGCAACTAGGAGATCACTGGTAACTTTGGAGAGAGCAGTTTCAGTGGAATAATAATGTCAGAAGCTAAACTGTAAGACATTAAGGGGAGAAAAAGTGGAACCACCTATGGTAGAAATAGCTTTTTGAGGAGTTTAGGTATAAAGGACAGAAGAGGCATAGGGTGATAGTTATTGAGAATGGAAGGATCTAGTGAGGGCTTTTGGAGGACAGGGGAGACATGGACATGTTCACAACTGACGTTTGACTCATATTTCCAGGAAGGACAGTCTTTAGTTGAACACTTAGGAACCAAGGACTCAAGGCATGAAGCATGCACTTGAGACCTCCAATTTTTCGGTTCAGTACTATGTCACTGAACTGCTTCCTTGTATCTCACCATGGCTAATTCATCACTCTTATATCAAAGAGAATGGACTCAAGGCAGATCCCAGAAAGAAGAACTTGCTGCCATTCCACTAGGGCATCTCTCTGAAATTTTGATGTACAGTTCAAATTTCCAGTGACCAAGAAGTATGTCATTCCCGCATCCAACTCTTCCAATTAGCAAATGTATTTGGCTGTTCCCTCCTTTCCCCCAGGCATTCTAGTAAAAAAAAATGTTGGGAAGTGAAGTGGAGAAGGAATGACAGTATTACAGAGCAAATTGGAAGAGGTTCCATTTCAACTCCCAGAAAAGTAGGTGCTCAGCAAGACACTTGACCAGAATTATAAAAGTATAGAACATGAAATGCAAGAGGTGGTCAAAATATAGACCTTCACCAAAAGTGAAATAGACTGCCTTGCATGCACTTCACTGAAAGTCTTCAACCAAATCTTGGATTACTAGTCATCAGAGATGTTGTCAAAGGAAACTTAGGCAACTAGATAACCTTGGAGGTCCCTTCCAGCTCCAAGGTTCCATGAATCTGTCACAGTTAAGTGGCAAAGGGATCTTACAACTTGGCATATTAGAATTAGAAAGGAGCTTACAATAGAATGTTAGGACTGGAAAGGACTTTAGATGTCATCTGTCCCAATCTATTCATTTTTTAAAAGAAGAAACTGAGGATCATATAGGGAAAGTTCACATTGTAGATTTTTTATAAGCATCTGCTGAACTGAATTAAAATGGTTTGCCTGATGTCACTTAGCTAGATTAGAAGACATGGGGAGTCTGGCTCTAAGGGGAGGAACAAGAAATGGGGAAACATGGTATTTGCAACCTCTGTGTGGTTCATGGGGTGGTTGAAAGTGGAGGAAGAGGAGGGAATTTGGAAGAGATAAGAGGTTGAAAATACCCTCGATAACTTCTTGTCATCCTTTTAGAGATATGGAGACAGACAGGAAACTATTTGCTCAAAGTCTCATGGTGAGTTAATGGCAATTCCAAGAAGAAATTCCAGGATTTTCAGACTCCCAGACCCCTTTCTATTTACCCAGCTTCACCATTTTTGCTTTGGACCAACCCTGCTCAGGATCTTCTCCACTCAAAACCCCCAAAGGCTACTTAGTCATTTTCCAGTCATGTCAAACTCTTCATGACCTTTTTGGGGGCTTTCTTGGCAGAGATACTGGAATGGTTTGCCATTTCCATCCCCAATTAATTTTGTAAATGTGGAAGCTGAGACAAACAGGGTTAGGTGACTTGCCCAGGTTCACACAGCTAGCTACATTTGAACTCAAGTCTTCCTGACTCCAAGTCTGGCATTCTACCCACTATGTCACCTAGCTGCCCTATCCACTGTCCCCCAGCATGGACTTTTTGGAGTTAAAATGAAGACGCTGCCACGAGGTTGCTTCCAGTGGCAGCCGATGAAAACGTTCAAGGGCACAGAGTGTTCCTTGCGTTGATCATCATGTCAGGGCACTCAGAAATCCATCCCTAGCTTGCTCCCAGGGAAAGAGCAATAATATTTAGCATTTATATGGTCTTTTCATTTCCAACTGGTAACTAATGAATTCTCAGAACTCCCTCGGCCATGCAGGTCAGTCTCATTATCCCTATTTTACAGATGGAGATGCTGAGATGCCAACGTTGCTGCGGGCAGAGAATGAGCTCTATAGAAGTAATGGATTTACCTGAAACAGGGACCTGGGAAGGAAACAATGAGAATGATCTAAGAAGTAATGTAGTTTACAAAGAAAAAGCTCAGTGAGTGCAAGCTATGGGGACATGTCTTAGCTCTACTGCTTACGAGCTGTGTGAACTTGGCCATGTTAATAGTTTTCAGGATCATGGATGCTGAGCTGGAAGGGAGCTTAGCGGTCATCCAGCCCAACCTCCTCATTTCACAGATGAGGAACCAGTTGCCCATAGATATCAGGTGACTCACCCAAGGTCA
>NW_027187400.1:2592628-2613547 GCF_028583685.1 Petaurus breviceps papuanus
CCAATATGTCTGTTAGGATGCTTACTCCCATCTACCCCCCTCTGCCACCAATGAGGCAAGTGAGACACTAAGGAAAACAGCATCCTACCTAGGGAAGATTTGCCGAGACAACTAGGTTGGTAGAAGACCGGGCTAGGGAGATCAGGGTCCTTGAGATCAAAAAGACCTTCTGGGGCAAAGCAGGCAAAAGGGGATGTTCCCACCAAGTGTCCAGAGCATAATGCCATGGAAGTCCAACAACAGGTAAGTGATAGGAAGAAGTGAAGTCAGGCACAGCAGCAGATGATGGGAGGCAAGTTCAGGGTATGAGCATCAGGGACCTGAAATCTCTGTACATGCATTCCTGGGGGAAGGGAGATCGCCAAAGGGTTGCAGCTGCTGTAAACCCTGGAACAGAGTCATCACTACACTATCTCTTTCATGATCTCCATGCCCAAGACCTCACACAACTCACAGCAAAACCATTACATAAACATTTTCCCAAGGATGCATCAATACAATAAAACCTAGAGACACAGGAAGAAAACCAGCTCTGAGAGGTTCATTACTCCATCACATCTCATCTCTCTGTGCTTAGCACAGGGTCTGGCAACATAGCAGGAGCTTTAAAAATGATAGTTGTCCAGTTTATTGATTTTGTCAATCTTTCCATCCATGGGTGAGAGTTCCAAAGAGGAAAAACTAGGCTGGATGGCATGGGAAGACTTCCTAATAATTGAGGCTGCCAACCAGGGGAATGGAAATCTTCTCTCCCTCCTTGGGGGTTTTCACGCGGTGGCTGGATATGTCAAGTATGTCATAGTGGGAATTCCTTTCAGATGTGGATTGGATCAGTTAGCCACTGAGGTCCCTTCTGTGACCCTGTAATTCTCCGATTCTCTGATTAAGACTGAATAATAAGGGACTCAATTATTGAGAATGGCAGCTAAGATTTATGCAGGTCCTGAAGCAAGGTTGATAGGATTGGAGGGATGAAGCTCCCCTCCTGGCATTCCTTAACTTCCTTTCCTGGGAGCCAATAGCAATCACATACTAGTGGGCCTCCTGTGCAAGACTGATCCATTGTTCTCTGAACAGGCACTGTCTTTACCAGAGAAAACACGCGGACCGGGGTTGGTTATGAAAAAAGCCCCAGAAGTGCTTCTCTCTCTGAGTATTGGAGGTAATTTTTGGCTCAGTCACTGATTTCCAAGTGCTTTTGAAATGCATTAAAAGATAAGATTTTCTTAGGTAAGGAGCCACCAGTCACGGTAGATGAATGTTCTCCCCTGGCGTGACCCAGTCAAGCAGGTGCAGGGATATTAATGCGTCTGCCTCTGATGCCCGGTAAATATGATTTCAGCAATCACGAATGGGCCAATTGGCTATTAAAGTCACGAGTTAAATTTGTTTTTTTAATGTTAGAATAAATCCGGCTTTACAGTACCAGCCAGGACAATTATTAAATCACACTACCATGCTGTCAGTTCTTGACTGGGGGCCGTTATAGATGGTCCAGACACTGGAAGATTGTGCCATATACGTGATGCATGGGGCAGCTGCTAGCTCTCCCCCTAATGGGGAAAGGGGACATCGACTTCACCCACCTTGAGGATCTGAGTGACCTCTCCTCTGGATGACCTGCAGAGGAAATAGATGGTGCTTAATGAAATGTGACTACAGGAGATTGGGTGTCAAAGATAGAGCAAAAATTCTATCATGTCACCTTGGAGAGGTCAGAACCTGGGCAAAGACTTTCAGAATGCGAGGCCAAGGGTGAAGCTGCCAGACCATGGCCAAGGCTGGGGACAGACAGCCTCCAGCGTGAACTGTGGTCGATAAATGGGATGTCAGGCTGGGGAACAAGCGAACCTCATTTCTCTATCTCCCTTCTCTGGTTCTGTCAATGGCACCACCCTGTTTCCTTGCCCAATCTGCCATATTGGAAATCTCCATGCTTTCCCTTCCCTCTCACCTCCAGTTAATTGCTGAGTCTTATCCTTCAGCCTCCACGTTTCCTCTCTGTTCTCACTGCCACTGTCCTACGAAAGACTCTCATTACCACCTTCCTGGACCCTGCCTGTTCCCTTCCAGGAGACAAGCTTTTCCACCTGTGCTCTTTTCCTTCTCCCAACTATTCTGTTCTATTATGCTGCCAGAATGATCTTTCCATGAAAATGATCTCCTCCCTTCTTTGCAGAGGTGGGAGACTATGGGTATGGAAAGTGTATACTGTCAGAGTCAATTGATAACATGTGTTAGTTTACTGGATTGTTTTTTTTTTCTCTTCCTATCTCTCTTTGTTGCAAGGAGTAACCTCCTGGGTAGAAAATGGGGAGGGATATTTGAAAATAAAATCAAAACCTGTTAGCAAAAAGTTAAATTTTTCTAACAGTTTAAAAATCTTTCTTATACATAGATTTTATTATGACACTTTTCTCAAAAACTTTCAATGGTTCCCTATTGCATAGGGAATAAACATCAAACTCTTTAGTTGTGACATTCAGAATCTCCATCGTCTGATGCCACCCCACCTAGTCGGCCTTATTTCATACTATTCTTCCCTACCTACAATCCCCATTCTCTTGCTGGTCAGATTGGATTACTCGCCATACTTCAGGTATGCCCCATTCTTTCACATCTCAGTGACTTTTCTAGCCCATCCAATCCCATCTTCCACCCTGCTGCTGCTATTGATGGGCCCACAGACTCCAACCAGGCTTCTTCTTCCCTGGCCACTGTGCATCCTGCCACCCATTCGTACCTTCCCACACCCATCCACTCTGCAGCTTTCTAACCTCTTGCTCTGGAAATGATAATCAAATCCATACTCCCACTGCTTTTGTAAAGGGCATGTCGGTTAGATTCCCCAAACAAAAACTCCCTGTCCCATGACTACCAATCCCCCACATGTGCTGTCTCCCCCATGAGAATGCCAGCTGTTTGAGACTGGACAAATGTCTCATTTTTGTTTCCGCATCTCCAATTTTTAACAAAATGAATGGCACATTTTAAATGCTTAATACATGCCTTTTTTCACTTGTTTGTTCAGCCCCACTACTATCCATTCTTCAAGATTCAGGCATGGCACATTCTAAGTGCAATAAATACTTTTCCATTCATTCATTCATTCATTCATTCATTCATTCATTCATTCATTCCTTACTCCCATCCCTCCATACCCTAAGGTTTAGATCTAACACACAGTAATTATTTTTTCCCTTCCTTCTTTCTTTCCTTCCTTCCTTCATCCCTCACTCCCATCCCTCCATGCTTTAAGGTTTAGGCCTATCACATACTAAATATCTTTTGTCATTCATTCATTCATTCCTCATTCTCATCCCTCCATGCTTCAAGGTTTAAGCCTATCACATAGTAAATACTTAATAAACCTTTGTTGTTGGTTTTTTGCCCACTCATTCATCCATCTTTCCCTTCTTATTCATTCTTCACCGATCGGGGTCTTTTCCTAGGTTGAACTAGATGGCCACTGATGTCTCTTCCAACTCTGAAATTCTGGTACTTGGGGGTAAGATGATTCCTTTGAAGCCTTCCTGGATCCCTGCTGCTGGAAGTTGATTCTCTCTCCTGGTAATGTACTGGGTATAGACTTGCCCTTTACAAAAACTTGCCATATCCTAATTGGTATTGCAATCATGTAATAGCTTCCCTGCTGCACAATATGCTCCCTGAGGGCAAGGGCCATCTCCGATTCATCTCTGTCAATGCCCCCTAGTCTCACGCACAGGGGATCACACAGAGTCTGCATCATTAAGTGTTTGTTGACTTGGATTTGTAGGGTTGAATTTGTTGAATGAAATAAAAAGGGCAAGCACAGGTGGGAGCCAAGTGAAAGCCAAGTCAGCTAAAACACAGGACTGGAAGACAGAATTGAGCAGAGCCAAGCAGGATGAATGGCCAGGAAACCTTGACTGGGGAAACTTGGGTCAGAGCCACCGAGGAACAAGCTTTGGAACTCTAATAACAATAAACAACTCACATTTCTATGGTTACTACTTTGTGCCAGGAACTGGGCTCAGTACTTTACAATTATTATATTATTTGACCCCTACAACAACCCTGGAGGTAGATGCTGTTATTATCTCCACTTTACAGATGAGGCAAACAGAGGTTAGGTCTCTTGCCCACAGTCACACAGCTAGCATCTGAGACAGAATTCGAATTCAGGTCTTCTTGACTCCTTGCCCATTGGCCCAGGGACTGTACCATGTAGCTTTGGGGCTATTTTCTTCATTGATGAGGAATCCCCAAGTGACACACTTCACCTTGGTCCATTGTGCCACCCTCCTTGCCACTGCTCACAGGTTTCCCTCTGCCTGGGTGCTGATTCAGACCCTATTCTTCTCTCCCCCAGTGGGTGTGACCTCTATACCTGAGAAACACTCTCAGTTCTGGTAATTTCTCTAATACATCAATGTGTTTTCATCAGCTCTAGCCCAGTGAGAGATAGGTCCATCACCACTGAGGCTTGGTTTGGGAACAAGTCCATAGTGAATACAGTACTGTTGCTACCCAGGAACGGATGGGTGTGGAGAGGTGGTAGGAAGCTTGAAAGTTTCCCTGTCCATATCTCTGACCCAGACACACACCTTACTGGATCAAACATGCCAACAAAGACCATGGCCCATGCATGGCCACCAAAAGCCATTGGCGTAATATGCAATGTTTTTAATAGGTCCACATTATCCATCATTCATTCATTTATTCAGCAAGCACTTATGAAAGCCTACTATGTGTCAAGCATTTTTTCTATATGCTGGGGTCATAAATACATAAATAAAACAGTTCTTGCCCTTGGGGAGCTTACGTTCAAATGGGGGAGGGGATAACACCATGCATATAGATAAGCAGATACAAAAACAATAACACTTGGGAGGGCTTAGGGCACTACCAACTGGAGAGTAGGAAAAACCCTCATGGAAGAAGTAGTGCTTGGGTTAAGCCTTGAAGGGAGCTAAAGATTCTAAGAATGAAGGTGAGAAGAAAAATCCATGACAAGCATGAAGAACATGACCAATGCAAAGGCACAGAGATAGGAAATGAGATGATTGTCTAGGCAAAGATAGAGTACCACCTATTAATCTTGATTACAGGTATGAGCAGGCAGCTAGGTGGCACAATGGATAGAACTCTGGACGTGGAGTCGAGAATTCCTGAGTTCAAATCCTGTCTCAGACATTTACTAGCTGTGTGACCCTAAGCAAGTCATTTTGCCCTATTTGCCTCAGTTTCCTCATCTGTAAAATGAACTGGAGAAGGAAATGGCAAACCACCCCAGGATCTTTGCTAAGAAAACCCCAAATGAGGTCACAAAGAATTGGGCATGACTGAAAGAACAACAGGTATGAACAGAGTTGCAGAGCATTGGAAACCAGGCAAATAGACTTGAAATTAGATTGATCTTCAGCAGTCATCCCAGCTATACCTCTCTCATGTTATATAGTTGGAAACTGAAGATCAGATAGTTCAAGTGACCTGCCCAAGGTAGGACAGCTAGCAAGTGTCGGGGCTGGGATTCTAATACAGAGCCTCAAAATCCAAATCCAGCATTCTTTGCCTTTTTTGACTGCTGGAACATCAAAGCTTATAGTTCCAGTACTATGATCAAATATTTACAGTTGGGAAGGATTTGTAGGATTGTAAATCAGATCCAGCAACCTCATTTTGCAAATCACAGACACCATAAATGTAGAGATGGGAGGAATCCCAGGAGCCATCTAGTCCATTTTACAGATAAGGAAACTAAGGCCCAGAGAAGCCACTTGTCCAAGTTCACATAACTAATAAATGACACAACATGATTAATATGGACATCTATTTTGCAAGACAGTTCATGTATAACCTATATCAAATTGCCTGCCTTCTCAATAAAGGGTAAGAAAGGAGATGGAAGGTGAGAATTTGGAACTCAATTATTTTTAATGTTAAAAATTGTTTTTACATGTAATTGGAAACAAAATATTTTTTTAACAAAAGATAAATGACAGAGGGGATTTGAACCCAGGTCTGATCCTCATTCCAAATCCAGCTCTAACCTCCTCCATGCTCTAAAAGTTATCTTTTCAGAACCCTGTGGATTTTGTTGCATTGTTGTTACTATAATGGGCAGGAGTGTGGGAAGGAACAATCACCTCCTGTGTTCAAGGCTTTGTCACATATTGTTTTGCTTTACCTAAACTTACTGTAATTTCCTCATTTGTGACTTATATGCATGATGTAGCAGAAGGTACTTTTCATCAGGGAGTGAGGGGTGTGTAAAAGCAGGTGAGGTGGGCTAGTGATGTAGGCAGGGTGAGGGAAGGGATTATAGCTGGGTCTGCTCTGGCACTCTCCAGGTCTCAGGAAGGGTAACAAAACATTGAAGGAAGCTGCCAGGAGTTGGAGAGGATTGAGTTTCAGCTCTCCTTTCACCTTACTGAAAGCACAAAGCATTTTTTACTTGGTTTCCAAAACTCCCACAATGACATTGCCAGGAGAGGTAGAGCCCACAATTGAAGTAATGGTCCGATTATCCATATGCTGTCAACCTTTGTGGAATATCCATGGGAGGAAGGGGACTGGTATCAGTCAAGACTGATGGGAGCAAAGTATTTTTGTTCTTTTTCAGTCGTGTCCAACTCTTCGTGACCCCATTTGGGGTTTTCTTGGCAAAGACACCGAAGTAGCTAGGCATTCCCTTCTCTAGCTCATTTTATAGATGAGGAAACTGAGGAAAACAGGGTAAAGTGACTTGTCCAGGGTCACACAGCTTGTAAGTGTCTGAGGCTGGTTTTGAACTCAGGAAGATGAGTCTTCTTGACTCCAGTCCAGACATTCTATCCACTATGGTGCCACTGCCTATAAAGTGTTTGTAAGGAGTTTTAAAGTGTCAGTGAGTAATAGTTTACCTCATCCGAGGTCTCCATTTAACACAGCAGACTAAGCTGCCTGAGGGCAGGGATTGTCTAAATTTGTTTTTTGTGTTCCTGGCAGCCATCAAAGTGCCTGGTCTACAAGGTTAAGGGACTTAAGTCTGGCATGAGATTCGAACCCAGGTCTTCCTGACTCCAGGCCCAGCACTCTATCCACTATGCCACAGGGCTGCTCTGAGCCTGTCCTGAACCTTCTTAATTCTAGTTCTGTTTTAATTATTTCCTCTTTGCACAGATTTGTTTCCTTGTTTTTTCCCCCATTAGATTGTGTGCTCCTTGAGGGCAGGGACTGTCTTTTACCTTCCTTTGTATCCCCAGAGTTTAGTGCACAGGAGGTGTTTAATAAATGCTTATTGACCTCCCTTCCTTCTCTCTAACAACTTTCCAGGTAGGATTTATCTCCTGAGCCATCACTGGCTGAAGGGAAATGTTGGTCCAGGAGTTCTCCACTATGAGGAAATCACAGATCTTTCTCATACCCCAGCCTAGGGTAGTTATCATTGCACCAGAAGTGGTTCAGATCGATCCTGCTGAGGTAGAGTAACTCAAATGTATCTCACTCCTCTGTGGGACTCCAACATCACCCTTTGGGCATGAGTCACCACCACAGGCACAGCAACTGTTTCTTACCTTCCCTGAAAGTAAAGAGAAGACAAAATGGTAGTTAAGATAGGGGAGTGTTGGCAAATCCTACTCCCCTCTCTGGGCAGATCTATGCCCAGCTAGTAGACACCTGTTCTGCGCTCTAGCAAGTAGACACCTCTCTCCTCTCTTTCTGCTTCTTTCTCTGGGAATGATTACCAAATCCTTAATACCTCTGCTACTTCCAGGGCTGCAACAATCCACTTACTGCAGCTGGGTGGGCCAATAGGTAGAGAATTCACCTTGCCTTCAAAAAGACCTGAGTTTGAATCTGCCTCAGAAACTTAGTAGCTGTGTAACCTTGGGCAAGTCACTTTACTTGTCTTGGGCTCCATTTCCTCATTTGTAAAATGGAGATAATAATAGACTACCTTATAGGGTTGTTGTGAGGGTCATATAAATCAACATATGTAACCTTAAAGCATTATATAAACGCTAGCTATTATTACTGATGGCTCTGCTTAGCAACCCTGTATTGCCTGTCTGACCATCACAGCCTAGGAAGTCTCTCATACCCATGGCCATATCAGTCCCATCTCTTCCTTGGTCCTTTTCCACAGTCAGCAGTAGAAACCTTCTTTCTAATTCTGCCAGGCATTGGCAGAATCCCCTCCCTTCTTCCTTCCTTTCCTTCCTTCCCTCCTTTCCTTCCTTCCTTTCTTTTCTTCCCTCCTTCCCTCCTTTCTTCCTTCCTTCTTTTCCTCCTTCCTTCCTTTCCTCCCTCCCTTCCTCCCTCCTTCCTTCCTTCCTTCCCTCCTTCCTTCCTTTCTTCTTTTCTTCCTTCCTTCCCTCCTTTCTTCTTTCCTTCTTTCCCTCCTTCCTTCCTTTCCTCCCTCCCTCCCTCCTTCCTTGCTTCCTTCCTTCATTACTTCCTTCTTTCTTTCTTTCCTTTCTTCCTTCTTTCCTTCCACCAGGCTGCCTCACGTACCCAGATGACGCTCAACAAAGCATCAGTATTGGGGGGGATGGTACTTCTCAGCTCCATTGCTAGCTGGAGAGGGATGGAAGGTAATTGCTAGCTCTTGGGGACGTGCAGGGCCTCCTGCTGCTGCTAAGCCCCCAGGAGCAGAGCTGGGCGCAGGGATTTGGAGCTCGGCTTCACAAGCTAATGCAAAGAGGCCCATTTACAGCCACGCTTGGCCTCACGTAACTCCAGGCCAGGCCAAGGCCAGCTAATCCCAGCTCTGTCCCCTGAGCATGGAGAAAAGCCAGGCTGCCCTAGGTTTTCCTTTTCTGTTCATTTGAAAGCTAAGCAACAGACCTTCCTGGGGCTGTATTTGCTGCCCATTAATGCATCTCTGCTAGAGTAAAAGCTGTTGCCACCTCTCTCCCCCAGGCAACCTCCCACCCAAGAAAAACCAGAGAAAACATCCAGGCTCCCTCCCCCCCTTCCTCCTCCTCTTCCTCTACCTCTTTCTCTCCCTCTTCTCTGGCCCTTCTCCTCCTGATCCCCCACCGCCTCCACCTCTCTACAAAAGACCATAGACCCCCCACGCCCACCTCACAGCTTTGGCTTTCCTGCTAAGGCTACCTCCCATTTACAGTCCTTTTCTTTTATGTACAGAGCTGTTGGCGTGTTGTCTCCCCCATTAGGCTGGGAGCTCCTTGAGGCCTGGGACCATGTTTTTTACTTTCTTCGTATCCTCAGAGCTAAGAACTGGGCCTGGTATACAGTAAGCACTCAATACATGCTTGTGGACAGAGGTTTTCTCTTCTCATCTTCTTTCTTCCACTCACCTCATGTCCCCTTATCTCATCTGCTCCTCCTTCTATCTGCCATGTTTTTCATCCTCCCTGTCTCCTTCCTTCTCATATACTTCCTCCTCTTCCCCACCTTCTCCATCCCTTCCAATCTGTGAAGTGGTGATAATAATTAAAACCAGCACCTATTCCTCATAGAGTTGTTGGGAGATTCATATAAGATGTCTGTAAAGTGATTTATAGATTTCCAAAAGCTTTGCAAATACCAGTTGTTATTATTATTATATTCTCCTCCTTTCTCTTTCTTCTCTTATTTTCTTCTCTCCCTTTTCTTCCTTGTCACCCATTGTCTCATCCTCATCTTTCTTTTTCTTCCCTCCTTCTTTCCTCCGTCCTTTCCTTTCTTTCCCTCTCTCTTTTCTTCCTTCTTTTTTCTCTCTCCTTCCTTCCTAACTTCTTTTCTTTTTTTCCTTTTCTTTCTTTCTTTCTTTCTTTCTTTCTTTCTTTCTTTCTTTCTTTCTTTCTTTCTTTTTTTCTTTCTTTCTTTCCTCTCCCTCCCTGGGTCTCTGTGTGCCCCCTGCCTTGCCTCTCTGTTCCTTTCCCTTACATCCTTAAACAGACTTTGAAGTCTAGAGACATCTCTCTACTCTCATCTTGGTCACATTCCTTTCGTCTCACCTTCCCCTCTTTCAAATTCATCTAGGAAAGAGTCTGGACAAGCCAGCAAAACGAAGCCGAGGCGCAGGACACGCTGGAGGAGAGGAGATACTCAGAGACACCTGGGGCCCTCCACACACAGACTCTTTTGATTTAAACTCCTCCTCCCAGGGCACATCAGAGCTGGGGTCCTGCAGGTTGTCTGAATGAGAGGCGGTGTCAGAAACACAGAGATCTACAGCCGAAGGGAAGCATCACAAAATCACAGCATCTCAGACTTGGGAGGGAGCTCTGAGGGCATCTAGCAGGAAGGCTGGATAAGATTAGAGGAAGGCTGAGAGCTACAAAGGCCTTGGAGGGTGTCTGGTCTAACCTCTTTACAGCACTTGGAGGGCGGGGGTGGGGGTGGTCAGAGCCCAAAACCAAAACAGGCTCTGCTAGTACATACACATACACATGCAAGGCCAGGAATGTGGCTGGGTGGGAGGCAGACTAGGACCCTTCTTTCCTCGGGGCTTTGGTTTAATATGGGTACCTTCATCCCTACCCCATCTGCATGGAAGAACAGGGAATTTTGATATTTAGAAAGGAAGAACCCCAAACCCTGAGAAAAGTTGTCTCTTTACCTCTTAAACAGGGATTATAAACATATGTAAAATATTTTGCAAAATTTTCAATGCTATGTAAGGACCAACTACGTGACACATAGGATAAGACTACCAGGCCTGAAGTCAGGAAAACTCCTCTTCTTGAGTTCAAATCTGGCCTCAGACACTTACTGGATATATGATCCTGGACAAATCACTTAACCTTGTTGGCCTCAGTTTCCTCATCTGTAAAATGAGCTGGAGAAGGAACTGAAGAGTTGGACACTGCTGAAAAGTGACTAAACAACAAAAATGCTTGCCATCATCATCATCATTAACAGTTACTGAACTGAATGTTGAGAGAAGCTTAGCATGAAGAAATGAAGTATCAGATTCTATAGATTTGCCTACCCTGGGCTAGAGAAATAAGCTTGAGTGTCCAGAAAATCTGATTCAAAAAAAGCAGAATTAAGCCTGAGATGTCTGGGAGTGGTTTTGGTTCTGTGTTCTGACCAGCCTGGCCTGCAGTAAAGACTCCCCCTTCTAGAGAGGAAAGCCATTGTACACAAAGCTCAGAGAAGCAGACCAGTCCTGGGGGGTGGGGCAGTGGGGCTGGGAAGCCAGGAAGGGCTTTATCCTAGGAAGATGACCACCACCACAACCCCAGGCAGAGTGTGACCATGCCTCTTGTAAAAAGAACAGTAACAAAGAAAGCCTCCGAATTTGGAAATAAGAGAACCGAGGGAGAGCCCACTCTTCTTCTTAGGAAGAAGAAATAGCACTCCAGCTGAGAATTAAAGCAGCGTCTGGAACGAAAAAGAGGAGCTTGCCTCCAGTCGAGGCGTGTCCAGCAGGGACCACAGAGCCAGTTCAGCAATGCTGAGCAGTAGCTGGAGGAAACCAGAAGAGAGCAGCATCTGATAAAGACCATGCACTGAGAAGAGACTGGGCCCCATGGGAAACCAAAAAGACCCCTGGAGAGTAGGCTCATGGGGAAGGAGCAGCACCAAGGCAGCACCCAGGGTTATCACGGCTCCTCCACATGCAAGCTCCAGCCAGGCATGACCAGTTCATGTACACCCATCCATTGCTTGCACTTTACATGGGTTCCCTATGTGCGTGTCCCCTAAGGTGTGTCCACTTTTCCTGATGACAGTGGACCCAGTTGTGGGAGATTGTGCCTCAGGTTTGTGGGGAAATGTTTTATTGCTGCTTTTCTTGTTGTGGTGCCTTTGAATTTTAAATGCTTTGAATTAGTCATGCCCTCTGACTAACTAGGAAGAGTAAATAAACACTTAGGTCTGGTTTCATAAGTACTGGTTCTGAACGGATGGGCAACCACAGAGAACTTTTGAACCTGGGTTAGCTCTGTCTAGGGGATCCTCAAACAAGTTAGCACCCTTGGGTGCTGTAAATAAAGAGCCTGAGGGGGAGAGTGAAGTCATTATGAGAATCAATGGAAGACCTGAATCTAGAATCCCAGATCTTCAGACTCTAAATTCTTCTTCCCTTCCTACTTTCCTTCCTTCCTTCCTCACCTCCTTTCATCCCTCCTTCCTTCACTCTCTTCCTCTCCTCCTTTTTCTTTCTTTCATTTCTTCCTTCCTCTCTGACTTTTTTCTCCTTCCCCTTTCCTTCCTTCCTTCCTACCTTCCTTCTTTTTTCTTCCTTCTTTTCTTCCTTCTTTCCTTCCTCCCTCCCTTCCTTATTCCTTTCTTTTTCCTTCCTTCATTTCTTCATTCCTTTTTTCCTTCTTTCCATAACTGGGACATGAGCAAAGCCCCTGACAAATTTTGTGATGATAATAATGGAAGTACCTTGTTGGAAAGACTGTGGACCCTACACAGACAAAATTGTAACTTTTTTCAGTCTACAAACCACATGATTAGGAGATAAATTTTTAGTTGACTATCCAATCAAACCAAGGGGTACCTTTGAAATGTCTTGTCCTTTTTGGTCACTTTCTCTTCAGCGCTTCTTTCTTGGTTTACCTTCACTGACAATGTCTCATGGCTATTAAGGGAAGAGGCCTCAGACACTTACTAGCTGAATGACCCTGGCAAGTCACTTAAATACTCTGGGCCTCAGTTTTCTCATCTGTGAAATGGGGATAATAATAGTGCCTCCCTTACAGAATTGTGAGGTTTAAATGAGGTCATACTTGTCAAGCACTTTGAAAACCTGGAAGTCCTATACAAATATGACCTATTTTTATTGTCATTGTGATGGCAAATGATGATGATGATGATGATGATGATGATGATGGAGGAGGAGGAAGAAAAGGAGGGGAAGAAGGAGGAGAACAAGGAGGATGAGGAGGAGAAGAAGAAAAAGAAGGAAAAGGAGGAAAAGAAGACATAGCAAATTCAGGACTGAAACCCAGCCCTAGCATATCCAAGATCAGTGCTCTCTCCAGCCACGCCTTTGTCATGGAAGCCGGGTAGCCTCCTCCCTTCTCCAGTTTCCTCTGTTTTGTCACCTGGCCCAGGAGCCCCAGGGTTCCTTAGCTATCATCATTGATTGACTTTTGTGTCCCATCTTTTATTACAGTCACCTGATTCGTAACAACAGAGGATGTGCCCCTGCCAGGCAAAGTCCTCAGACACCGAATCGGGACTCTCTGTGGGTGATTCTGAGTGTAGTTAAATAAAGGTTAAAAGAACAGAGGGAAATTCTATTATAATGTAGCATAATTCAATAGATCCTCCTAGCAGATGTCACTTTAGAGGGATGAATTTGTCCCAGCTGGACTCCAGGGCTTATTCAGAACTGCTTATAACAAGTGGTAGTGAAGAGTTGGTGAGAATAGCTCTGGGGAATGATCATTTCTACAAATCAACTTATTTGGACCAAATATGAGGATCAAGGGGGTTCTAGCAAAAGGAATTAAAACCGCTGTTGGGAAAGGGAAGTGACAGCCCAGAAGGTGAGCATGTTTATGTCAAGCAGGCCGCCATCTTTGATCCAGGCGACAGAGAATCAGGCTTCCCAGAAAGAGAGACTGAGACCCTCACTGTCCCCTCCCTGATAACACATTCATGCTGTGACTCACCACCAGCGCCACTCTAATCATTGCTGACATTGGTCTGGCTCAGATCCAATGGCTGAAAATTTATATAAGCCTTAGGGCAGCCCTGGAGTCAGTAAACTTAGAAGGGATGTTAGAAACCATCTAAGATGATAGAGTCCTGAATTTAGAACTAGAGGAGACCTTAGAGCCAGTCTAGTCTAGTTGCCATAAGTCCATTATATGACCCTGGGGAAATCCCTTCCCTTAACAACAAGGCCTCAGTTTCCTGGACTATGAAATGAGGAAGCTGTCCTCCTACAAGGCAGTATCACAGTGAGAAAGGTCCTTGCTCGGAGGTTACACACCTGAGTTCACATCTAAGCTATGACATCTACTACCTGTGCTATCTTGACTTAAGCTCAGTGAGTCCTGGACTTCCAATGTTTACAATTACTGTAGTGAGTGAAAAGGCCTCTGGGATCCTTTCCAGACCTAAATCTATGATCCTATAATCCTAGATGCTTTCTCACATCCCTTCCATCTCTAAGATTCTATGACTCTGGCAGAGTTATAGCAAGTCGTTCTACTGCCTGGAGTAAACATCACAAACCACACCCTTAGATCATCTTAATTGGATCAGAGGAAGGCAGGAAAACCTTGGGGAGACCCCTGTGGGACACAACAGCCTGTGGTGGAGAGACCTCAGAACACCTGTTCCATCAGAAACACCTCAAGGACACTGGAGAATGGAACGAAGGAGGGAGAAGCCAGTAGTTTCCCATTTTTAGAAAGCTCTTCTTGCTCATGTAACCCGTAGCTTGGAAGGGTTGTAAATCTGGAGTTGCTAGAGGCAGCTTCCCAAAATTCTGGTGAATTTTATCTCTAACTTCAAAGCCTCCTACTGGCATCAAGCACCATGTTGGCCCAGAAGGAAACCAAACTTGGGTCTTGCTGGATAGCAATCCCATTCTTTGAGGTTGATTTGTACCAAGTGAATAACCCACAATAACAATAGAGGGGAAAATCCACATCCTGTGTCCTCCGTGTTGGAACAATGCTTCTTTGCTAATCAGTCCTATCAATCCTAAAATGTCCCCAGTTCTCTTTTTTTCTAGGAGATTGGTGCTGCCCAAGAACTCATAGGGGCTCTTCCTTTGACAGAAGGCTAGATTCTAGAACTCCTTAACCAGGGACTGCTAGCAGGGAAGTCTACATCATTCTAAGGAGTAAGAACCCAAGCAAGCCCCATACTAAGTGCTTTTGGCAAATATTATCTCATAAGGACCTCACAACAACCCTGGGAAGTAGGTACCATTAATACCACCATTTTACGGTTGAGGAAATTGAGGCAGGCAAAGGTTAAGTAACTTGCTCATGGTCACACAGCTAGTAAGTACCTGAGGTCGGATTTGAACTCAGGTCTTCCTGACTTCAGATCTAGCTCTCCACTTGTCACGAGCTGCCTCTGAATAGTCTCTATAGTATAAGACACTATATTAATAGTATCTATATAATTAACATAGGTCTAGATCACATTAGCATTCTTCGATGTTGACTGGTATTAAGCCTTTATTCCCACATAGTTTACTTATACAATTTATTTTTTGAACTCAGCAGCAGGACTTTGTCTTTATATCTATTATGCTATAGAAAGTCATAGGGGATAGAGTACTGGACCTGTGTTGAGGAAAATCTGGGTTCGAGTCCCACCTAGGACACTTAGTTGTTGACTTTCAATTCATCGAATACACAGTAAGTTTTCAATAAATGCTTTTCCTTTCTCTACCACAGACCCTACAACATCCTACTTCCCGGCCCACTAACAGCCAGGAGTCAGGAAACAATGTGGAAGCCAAAGGACCACACTAGCTCCATCACTCACTAGATCTCTGTCTTCTCTCAGGACTGATCTGAAATTTCCTGCAGATCTCAGAGGTGAGGCTCAGGTAGGTGACCCCCCTCTAGAAGAGACAGGCTTCTCCTCATGACCCTGGCTCTCAGCATGCACTTACAGCAGCTGCCAGCCTACTGTACAGTCAGGCAACAGTTCACCCTGAAAGTCCCCAAAGGAAGCAAGAAGAGCCTGGCATTTCAGTAACTCATCTCAGTTTGGAGGAGCGAGAGTGATGGTTCCAAACTGGGGATTTTTTTTTTTTTGCCAAAACAGCCAACAGCACTGAATGAAACTCATGAAGCATCCCTTTTCATGTGCTTTCAAATTTACACCTGGGGGGAAATTTAAGATACAAAAAGGCTCTGACAGCACAGAGGGGAAAAGTCATCATGAAAAAAAATCACCTTTCTTCAAGGTAAATGTGGGCACAGCAGGCAAGGGTAGGAGGGGGTGCCGGGAAGAGATTTCTGTCTCTTAATCTGCCCACTTTGTGCATAAACAAGAAGGGAGCAGCCTGGAGAAATAGCCCATCTACAAGATGACAAGTATTATTTTTTGGAGGTGACCAGATTAGAAGAATACATTCACATTATAAGAGATCTGAGAACAGAGAATGTCAGCTGGGAGGGTCCTTAGAACACAGAATGTGAGAGTTGGGAGAGCCCTTAGAACACATAATATCAGAGCTGGGAGGGTCCTTAGAACACAGAATGTCAGAGCTGGGAGGGTCCTTAGAACACAGAATGTCAGGGCTAGGAGGGTACTTAGGATAGAGAATGTCAGAACTGGAAGGGTCCTTAGAACTCAGAATATCAGAAGAACACAGAATGTCACAGCTGGGGTGGGTCCTTAGAACACAGAATGTGAGAGTTGGGAGAGCCCTTAGAACACAGAATGTCAGGGCTGGAATGTCAGTCCAAGCTGGACAAGACCCACATCATGCAGTCTAATTTCCATTTAACCCATGAGGCCCAGAGGAGGGAAATGCCTTGTCCAAGGGAAGACAGTGCTGGAAGCAGGTTGGTCCCTTGGCTCCCAGTCCAGCACCTTCTTTCCACATCAGTTCTGTGTCCTGTTCTCCCCACATTTTTAAAGGACTTTGACAAAGGACACATAGAAAAGACAAGTTGGTTTATCCCAAAGGAGGGACTGCCAGAATGACAAAAGATAATAATTAATAATACAAATTCACATTTCTCTAGCATAGATTTGCAGAGAGCCTTGTGTGGTTGTGAGTGTAAGGATAATTACCTCCACTCTACAGAAGAAACTGATATTCTGAGAGGCAAAGAGACTTGCTTATTATCATACAGTTAGTAACTACCTAAAGGATTAGAACTCTGATGTCCTCACTCTTGTATTTTATCCACTAGATAATCTGATTTCAAATTCTGGCTTTGCCTTATTACCTATGTTACCTTGGACAAGTCATATAACCTGTATGAGCCTCAGTTTTCCCATCTGTAAAATGAGAAGGTTAGGCTAGATGAGCTCTTAGGGTTCTTCCAGGTCTAAATATATGGTACTATATTCCTATCCTTCACTATTTTTTCCAATGTTACATGAAGATTCACTAACCAAACTGGGCATTTTCGGCAGAGGAGACAGGAGAGATGGGATAGCTGCCTTCTCATGCTTGAAAGCCTGTGGTGTAGAAGAGAGATAAGCTTTATTCTGCTTGACCCCAGAGGACAGAACTAGGGACAATGGGTGGAAGGTATAGGGAGGAGGTTTTCTATTTATTATATAGAAAAATTCCATAAAAAAGGAAACCAAAAAATGGAATGGTCTAGGAAGTAGTAAACTCCCCATTCCTAGAGGTCTTTGAATGAATACTGAATGAGTAAATAAGCATTAAGCAATGTTTTTCATTCTTTACCACATACTTCACAGCACCATGCTTACCCCTGCTAATAGCCAGGAGTTAGGAAATAAAGAAGGACCACACTGGATCCATCACCAGCTAGGTCTCTGTCTTCCTTCCTCTTGGGACTGATCTGAAATTTTCTGCAGATATCAGAGGTGAGGCTAAGGCAGGAGACCCCTCTAGAGGAGACAAGCTTCTCCTCATGGTTCAGCCTTTAATCACGCACTTAGAGCAGATGGCAACCTACTGTGGAGTCAGGCAACAATTCACCCCTGAAAGTCTTCAAAAGAAGTCCCCAAGATGCCTGGGGACCTCATAGAGGATATTCACGTTCAGGTGGAGCTTGGACTGGTTGGCTTCTGAAAAGCCTTCTAATTCTGATGTTTAATGATTCCATCTTGAAGGCCCCTCCTAGCTCTAACATCTTGTGAATTGGTGATTCTGAGTAGTAACCCTGTGCTGTGTGAGGCTGACTCCTGCTCTGCCTCCTTGGGGTCCCCAGGAGGGAATATGAGGAAGTATTGGGAGAATGCAGAATGGGAATTCTTCGTGAGGAAGTCAAGACAGTCTGTCTCTGTACCTCCATACAGGCTGCCCCCTTCAATGCCTTGAATCCACTCTCTCCTCACCTTCATCTCTCGGAATCCCCACCTTCCCTCAGGAATCTACTCAATATTATCTCCTCCCCAAGACCTTCCCTGATCCTCCCAATCATTAATGCTTTTCCCCACCCCTCCTTATATTACTTAGTCTATATTTTACATCTGTTAATCACATCTATGTTGTTTTCACCAATGGATTAGAAGTTCCTTTGAGGCAGGGATGGTTCATTTTGATCTTTGTATCTTCAGAGCCTAGTACTATTCCTGACATGTAGTCTGTGCTTAATAAGTGATTGATCAATGACAGGGAATGAGGCAGAAGGGGAAGATGTGAGTCAGGTTCTAATGTCGTTAAGAAAATTGGGAGAATGACCTAGAACAGAAGTTCTCAAACTTAGTGGTCTCTGGGTGCCTTTTCACTCTTAACTTTTATTGAGCATTCCCTAAAGAATTTTTTCATCTTATAGATACTTATCTAGAGATATTTACAGGGGCCATCTCCATAGACCCTGATATATATCTTTTTGCTGGACCCAGATGGCTCTGGAGGAGAAAGTGAGGTTGGTGACTTTGCAGAGCTGTCTCTCACTTAAATCCAATTCACTCGCAAATCATGGCATCGCCTCCCTGCAGTCATGGTCCTCTTCTAGAACAAAGGACAAACAACAAGCTTAAGATTTTTACCACATTAGACATTGTTTGTCTATAGATATTTACCACTTTGGACAAGGTTTATCTATATTTACCACATTAGACATTATTTGTTTATATATAAACATTTACCACATTAGACATGGTTTATAGACATTTACATTAGACATTATTTATCTATAGATATTTGCCACATTAGATATAATTTATCTATATTTATTTATCACATTAGACATTATAATGACTAAGTATTATTATGAAAATAGTTTTGACCTCATGGGCCTCCCTGGCAGAGTGTCAGGGATCCCCATGGATCCCTGGACCACACTTTGAGAATGCTGAGCTAGTAGATTGGGAATGAAATTGCTCCAAAGATTGAGACACAGTGAAAAACAAATACATTGTATGAGTCTCTAGAGAGAAAGAGTCCTTGAGGAATAAGGGGAGAGGAATTGTGTAGAAGCATCAGTGGTTAAGAGTGACACCTACTGTGTCTCTATAGTCTTGGAGAGGAGCAGAAGAAAGAGTGGTCTCCCACGAAGAAGGTTGGAAGAATGTCGTACTCAGGAAAAAGCCAGATTTCTTCCATCAAAGCCAGGAGAATTGGTTGAAAACTCCAAGGATATGAAAGGCTCTTGAGGATGGAGTGAAGGTTCCATAAGGCATGGTGGAATGGGCTAGGGGATGATCCCACCGTATGGTGCTAGAACTGGTCTTGGGAACTGTAGCAATCAGAGGGGGTAGCAGGAGCATGGATGGATCGTAGATGATTATGGATGATATTATAGATGACATTATATCGTATAGATGACATTCTAGATGGCAGATCAGGTGACAAGAACAACATATGATAGACTGACATAGTGAGCCATCAATGACGAATTGAGAAAATGAATCGCCCCATCATTCCTGATCTAATTTGGAATATTGCTGTCTGCCTGTCTGATGTTACTTTTCTATGTGTTGTAAGGCTGAGGAATTGGAACCTCTGGGATTCCAGCAGAGGCCAGCTTGGAGGAAGGGATTATTATCATTTTTTTAATTTTATCTTCTTATCCACAGCACTATGGTTGTGGATAGAAAGTGTGGCCTCTGAGTCCTGAAGATCTGGGTTCGAGTCTCTCTCCTAACAAGTACTGGTTGTGTGACTAAGTAAGTTACTTAGTCTTGTAATGCCTTAGGCACATCCAAAGCCAGAAATCACAAAACAGCTGGAGATCAGCATCGCTGGAGAGAATTTCTGCACTAGATGCTTCTGTCACCATTGAATGCAGAGCAGAGGTCTGGTGAGACCCCAACACACAAAAAGAAAAAAATTCCTAGTAGCCAAGCATGATGGTGTCTTGTTCATAGCAACCACATAATAAACACTTGTTGTAGGACAGATTTGAAATGTAGCCCATGCAGTCTAGTCAGAGGCCATTTCTCCTGAGCTCTGGACCCCATCTCAGACCATTCTGGTCCCCAAAGACACAGTGACCAGCAGATCCCACCAGGGGTCAATGTTCTCCCAGTAACCTCAGAGGAGACTATTGACTTCCCATGATCAGCACTTAGGGAGCTGGCCCAGAAAGAAACCATTAGCCCCCTACCTGCTCAACCACCCATCCTTGGTAATTAATAGATGAAGTTTATAGTGGATGCCTAGTTCCTCTCCAGCCTTTTGGTGGGGGGAAGAGGGACATAAAAATATTCCTTCCCCTCACTGGGCTCCAGCTAAAGCAGGAAGACTCAGAAAAGAGTGATCTCCAATGGGACACGTATGGAAGGGATGGCTTTCTGGGTGTGGTCTGCTTTGGTCTGGTTTGGTTTTTCAAAAGGGCAGGGCCCACTCAGTTCAAAACTGACTGCTACCTTGGAGAAGAGGCATTACTTCCCATATTCAGGAGCAGCAGGATTAAGAAAACAGACAATAAAATATCTCTTTCTACCTTTGTAAGCATTGCCAAAGTGCAGGTATGGATCCTAGTAAGAAGGGGCGCCACTGGGGAGACAGGACAAAGAGGAAATAGCAGCAGTTCTGGAGTCAGAGAACCTGGGTTTTAATCCCAGCTCAGTTATTTGCTAGCTGCATGACTTTGGACAAATCCTTGAACCTCTGTGGGCCTCAGTTTCCTTCTCTGTAAAATGAGAGATCTAGATAAAATTACTTCTCGGGTCCCATCCAACACTGTCTATGATCCTAGGATCTAGTCACCTCTTCTCTAATAACTCATCTGGAAAACAAGAGATTTGGACTAGACAGCCCCTAAGGTCCCTGTCAGTTCTGAAACTGTGATTCAATGGCTAGGAGAAAGTGACTTGATTTGACCAGAAGTAACAGTCAAAGCAGCAGCAGGTCTTCTACTCTCTCTCTCTCTCTCTCTCTCTCTCTCTCTCACTCTCTCTCCCTCTCTC
>NW_027187400.1:2613947-2614742 GCF_028583685.1 Petaurus breviceps papuanus
TCTCTCTCTCTCTCTCTCTCTCTCTCTCTCTCTCTCTCTCTACCTCTCTCTCTCTTTCTCTCTCCTCTCTCTGTCTTTCTCAGTCTTTCTTATTCTCTCTGTGTCTCTTTCTGTGTCTCTCTTTCCCTATCTCTGTCTCTGCTCTCTCTGTCTCTCTGCTCTGTCTCTGTTTCTTTGTCTCTCTGTGTCTCTGCTCTGTCTGTCTCTCTGTGTTTCTCTGCTCTGTTTCTCTGTCTATCCGTCTCTTTCTTTGTCTCTGTGTCTCTGTCTTTCCCTCCATCCCTTCTTCTCTCTCCTTATTCCTCTCTCATCTCCTTCCCCCCCTTCACTCCCTGTTTCTCTCTGTCTGTCTGTCTCTCCCCTGTCTCTGCTTTGTGCCTGTCTTTCTATATCCCTCTCTCTGTTCTGTCTTTGTTTCTGTCTGTTGGTCTCTTTCTGTGTCTATCTCCTTCTCTCTCCCTCACTCCTCTCTCTCCTTCTTTCTTTCTCATTTCCTTGCCTTCCTCTCTCCCTCCATGTTTCTCTCTATCTCTGTCTTATTCTGACTGTCTCCCACTCCATCCTCTTCCTCTCCCTTCTTCATCTCCCTCTCTTCCATCTCCCTCCGTTTTGTCTCTTTCTCTGTTTGTCTTCCTCCCTCTCTCCCTGCTTCTCTCTGTTTCCTTCCTCCCTCCTCCTCTCTTCTTCTCTCCCTCTTTCCTTCTTTCTCTCTGCCTTTCTCTCTCTCTCTCTGCCTTTCTCTCTCTCTCTCTCTGCCTTTCTCTCTCTCTCTCTCTCTCTCTCTCTCTCTCTCTC
>NW_027187400.1:2614842-2618820 GCF_028583685.1 Petaurus breviceps papuanus
TCTCTCTCTCTCTCTCTCTCTCTCACACACACACACACACACACACATTCTCTATCCCTTCCCTCCTCCCAGCTCTGCTCCATAAGCCTGTACCTCACAATCTCCTCCCCCACTAAATATCTATTGAGCAAAATTGTGTCTTTAAAATTCAGGGCTGAGAATTGAAAATAATGCTGCAGACAGGATCTGCTTGGGGTGGAGAACAGGGGGGCTCTCACCTCCCTGATGCTGAATACTCTGCTTCCACGATTGCATAGCCTATGATAAAAGGAGGGGTTTTTTTGGCAGCCACGCCACCCTGTTGACTAATACTGAGGTCTCAGTTGCTAAAAGCCCCAGTCAGATGAGAGCCCTGCCCTGGAGGAATGAATGGGCAGAAAGACAGGCCAGGCTTAGTGAAGTGAGAAGGGAGCTGGGGGCCCAAGGGAGACAGTCTGGTCCCCATTTCCTGAAGTTCTTCCTCTGTTGTCCTGTCTCTCTGGGCTCCTTCCTGAGCCACGGGCCATTTTAGCAAATGTTTGACCCAATACTATCCTCTTAATGAAGCCCAATGATTCAGGCTCCTGAGAAGCCTGAAACTTCTCTCCAGAGACTCTGAGCAAGCAAGGAAATGAATGGCCCTAGGATGGGCATGCGTGCCCTCTCACTGGGCTAAATGACATCTTTTCCCTCTGGAAGAAGGGCTGCCCAGGCTCTGCCTCCCTTAACTACAGCTTCCTTCCCCATAAAGAAGCATCCTTTCTCCAGGCTTATGGAGCATCATGGAGAGAGAGATGGCCTTGGAGTTGGGAAGATTTGGGTTTGAAATCCACCTTCAACATTCACTGGCTGTGTGACCCTGACCAGACCAGCTGCCCTCTGCTACTAACTCACTTTTAGTGAATGTAAGCAACAGGCTTCAGTTCAACAAACTTTGATGAAGAGTCTGTTCTGTGTCAGGCTCCTAGGATACAAATATAAAACCAAAATCTTGCCTTCAAGGAGCTTCCATTCTAATGGGAACTACAGCATAACGCACATTTCTACAGATTTTAAGATTTTTAGGGTGGCTGCATACATGATTTGGGGGCAGTGAAGTGGTACGACGGATAGAGCACCAGGCCTGGAGTCATGAAGACCTACTCCAAATCCAGCCTCAGACACTTACTAGCTATGTGACCCTGAGCAAGTCATTTAATCATGTTTGCCTCAGTTTCCCCATCTGTAAAATGAGCTGGAGAAGGAAATGGCAAGGCACTCCAGTATCTCTGACAAGAAAATCCCAAATGCAGTCAGAGTCAGACACAACTGGAATGATTGAACAGTGATATAAATGATCCAATAAACACTTACTGGCTGAAAGATTGACAACAACCCTGTGAAATAGATGCTATTAATTTTCTCCCAATCTTACAAATAAGAATATTGGGACTCAGAGATAATGAACATGCCTAGGGCTACATAGCTAGTAAATGTCCTGAAGTAGGATTGAACTCAGGTATTTCTAGCTCTAAGTCCAACATTCTACCCACAATGCTCCAGAAGTGAGGGGGCAAAAGAGATAACAAGACAGAGAAATCTAGAAAATCTTGAGGAGGGAAGGAGGGCTACCAGCTAGGGGAATCAGGGAGGCTGCATGGAGGAGGTGGAGCCTAAGGTGAACCTTAAAAGAGAATAAGGATGTTTACAGGGTAAAATGAGGAGGGAGTTCATTCCAGGCATGTACAAACACCCAGAAGTGCAAAATGGCATGTTGAACTCAGGAACAGCTAATAGTACAATTTTTCTGGAATGTAGAGTACATGAAGGGAATTATAATAATAATAATTGACATTTATGTAGAACCTTAAAGTTTTCAAAACCCTCTGCATCCATTATCTCTTTCGAGCTTGGAAACAACCTGCTCAACTAGGCACTATAGAAATTATCTTTCTCATTCTTCACAGATGAAGAAACTGAGATCTGGGGAGGTTAAATGATTTGGGTAATTCAATGCAGCTGAGAAGTGTCAGGAGGGAGACTGGAACCTACGTAGGTCTTCCTAGCTCCACATCCGGGGCTCCTGCTAACACACTAGGCTTCCTTTCTTATGGAGAAGAAATATAAAGAGAGGAAAAGAAAAATAATTCAGAGTCAGAGTGGGGAGAGTCTAAAATGCCAGGCCTCTCTGGTAAAAAGGGGCAGTTGGACTATATCTATAAGGTCCCCTCCAGTCCTAAGATACTACAAATTTAAAAAAAAAAATCTCTCCAGACCGGTCACTTTCCTATAATCCAGGGTTTCTTTAATTTCCCTCTGCTTCCTCATGACCCCCAACTCTCCCCTATACTAACCACCTTAGCCTGCTGCCATTCTGAGCGTACCACCTATCCCTGATTGGCTCTGAACACGATGCCCCCTCCAAGAGGGCGGATGAGTGTTTCCTGGGCAACCAGGCAAACACTTGTTGCCATGGCGACCTTCGCTCCTCTCCCAGTTAGTTTGATTTCAGCTCTGATTCAGTTTCTTCCTTTGACAGGCCATGTGGGGGGCTCGAAAAAGGACAATTCAGATGATCCCTGGGAACGGAGATGAGAAAATAATTCCCCCTAACCTCGTAGAGCCCGCATCTTTATCAAAGGAAAAGAACTCAGACCTTAGGCCCAGAAGCCAAGATTTTCATCTCAAGCCTTCATCATCACCACCGGTAGATTCCCGAGGCAGAATTCATGAGTTTATAACTTCATAGCATAGGGGCAGCTAGCTCGCTTCCTGTCAGGAGGAGGCTGGGGCAGTTTCCAGGAAGCAGGAAAAGAGAGCTAACGTGTTAGACGGCACAGTCAAAGATCTCGGCCGGCTGGAACGATGGGCCAGATCTAATAGGATGGAATTTAACAGGGATAAATTTAAAGCCTTATACTTGACATTTAAAAAAATCGGCTTCACGATGATGAAATGGAAGAGGCCAGTGGCTCGCCTGAAAAAAAAAATTTGAAGATTTCAGGGGATGGTAAATTCAATATGAGTCGATCCGTTAGGGCAGCCAAAAAGACTGGTATGAATTTAGCCTCTATTGAGAGAGGCTTGCTTCCTAAAACGAAAGGCTCCTCCTCGCCCCAGAGGTTGGAAGGCAGAGCAATGGAGGCAGATTTAGACTTCTCATACAGAAAGCAATAACAACAAACAAACAAACTCAGCTGGCATTATCCAAAATCATGGATTCCCCATCATTGGAGGTCTTCAGGTAGAGGCTGAGTGAAGGCTGATCAAGGAAATTATTCCAGGAGTGGTTGGACCGGGGGCCTCCTGAAGGTGCAGTCAGCCCTGAGATTCTGAGGGCATGGTACCCAGGCTTGTCGACCTCCCTACAAATAACCATCCTGTTCCCAATGGGTCTGTTCAACAAACTTTCACTAAGCACCCCTGGTCTGGTGGAAAGGGCTCTGAGCCTGGAGTTAGGAGACATGAGCTACACAGCATCTTCCACTAACTAGTTGGGTGTCTTTAGGCAGTCATTCTTCCTCTCTGGGCTTCAGTTCCCCAATATGTGAAAAAGAAGAGTTTGTATCTCTAACTCATTTTAATCCAACACACATCTATTTGATACCTATTATGTCTTGGGCACAGTGTTAGTCACTAAATTAAAAAAAGACAAGAGTGGAATAGGACCTAACTCAAGAAGTTTACAGTCTGCATTGAATGTAGTGTAAAATGTATGGCACATCATAGCTACCTAATAAATGGTTGTTGATTGATGCTGATTGATTCTTTGCTCTAACGTTCTAAATTCTAAGGTCCAGCATTCAATGCTATAAGATCCCTCCCTTCTCTGATAGTTTATGGACCAAGATCTCTTCTGGCACTGGAATTATAAGATCCTTCCCAGCTCTGAAATTTTAGTTATTAAAGTCAAGGGACCCTGACAGTCTCTGTTCTGAGGCCCTCCCAGTTCTGACATCCTGTGTTCTAAGGCCCCTCCCAGCTCTGACATACTGTGTTCTAAGGGCCCTCCCAGCTCTG
>NW_027187400.1:2618830-2640074 GCF_028583685.1 Petaurus breviceps papuanus
ATACTGTGTTCTAAGGGCCCTCCCAGCTCTGACATTCTGTGTGCTAAAGGCCCTCCCAGCTCTGACATTCTGTGTGCTAAGGGCCCTCCTAGCTCTGACATTCTGTGTTCCAAGGCCCCTCCCAGTTCTGACGTTCTGTGTTCTAAGGGCCCTCCCAGCTCCGACATTCTGTGCCATAAGATCCTCCAAAGCTCTATAGATCTATGTCTATGAAATTAAAAGTAGTATTCTAGGTGCCATAGGGGATGAAAAGATATACAAGCCATAGTTCCTGCCCTGAAGGAGCTCATAACCTTCACTCAGTCCTCATGTAAACTTACTTGAATTATAGACCAGATAGAAACAACCTGAAAATGGATTTCAAGGTCTGTGCCTCTCCGCCTGGCACAGCTGTACAGACTAGTCTTACTTCAGAGTCTGTAACCACCAATGAGAATTGATATTTGCCTAGGGGCTCACCCTAAGATGTAGCTGCATGATAGAGTTTTAGCTTTCACCCATCCGCATAATCCCTCTCTTGGAATGGTTCCAAATTGTCAGTGTCCTTCCTAAAATATGACAGGAAGATCTGGAAGTAATAGTCCAGATTAAATCTAACATGAAAGTATTAAGAGAGGGAGGGAGGAAGGAAAGAAGGAAGGGAGAAATGAAAGAAAGAAAGAAGAAAGGAAGAAAAGAGCAGAGAAGGAAGGAAGGAGAAAAGAAAAGGAGGAAGGAATGAAGGGAAGAAGAAATGAAGGAAGGAAGAAATGAAAGAAAGGAAGGAAGAAAAGAGGAGAGAAAGAAAGAAGGAAGGACAGAAAGAAAGGAAGGAAGGTAGGAAGGAGAAAAGAAAAGGAGGAAGGAATGAAGGGAAGAAGAAAGGAAGGAAGGAAGGAAAGAAGGGAGAGGCGAGAGGAAGGGAAGGAGGAGTAAAGGATTATTGTTGACTCATATTAAGCCTCAGATCAAATCAAAACCCTAGGGTTTTTTTTTAATTTTTTTTTTGTTTTGGTTTGGCTTTTTTTTTTTAACATTGAAAAGCTGAATATATCTTTTACTCTAGCCAGAGGTCCTCTGGTGGTCTGTTCTATGAAAGAGGCTGCCACAGGAGGGAATAATAGGTTCTCCCTTAATGTCAGTCTTCAAGGAAAGGTTGAATGACCTCTTGTCAGGTATGATATAGAGTGGGGGATCCCTTTTCAGGGACCCATTAGGTCCCTCCAACTGAGCTAATTCTACTGCTATAGTAATTGTTTATAGTAGCTTGCAAGGGGTCCCTCCCCTGACCCCACCTCCACTGCCAGTGTGTTTTTTAAAGGCAACAACTGTTTATTTTTTCTTTTATATTTTTATCCTTAGTGCCTAACACATAGTAGGTGGTTCATAAATATTTATTGCACTGAAATGAATTAAATTGAGTTGAGATGAGTTGAAATGAATTGGATCCACCATGGACTGCCACAATTGGGCAACAGGTCAGAGACAGGGAAGGAAGACTCAGATGCCTTTTCCTAGAGAGGGCCTTACTCTGAGAGGCTGAAGTTGCTGCATAATCCCTACAATCAAATAGCCCTCCCCAAACTCAGTCCTCCCATGAGGCCGACGCAGAGCAGTGCAGAGAGTGTCGAACTGTCCTAGACCTTGGAATCAATCTCTTTCCCTCTTTAGACCTCTGCAATAGCAGACTGAGGGGTGATCAGAGGCAGAAAGGACCTGGATTTCAGTCCTGCTCTGATATCTACTGGTGGAGTGACTCTGGTCAAATCATTTAACCTCTCTGTGTTCCCTAGACAACTCTCTGAGACTCTAAGTTTATAGAGCAGATGTCACTTGTATGGACAGAGGGACTTTTCTCATCTAAAGTTCCCTAGGCCACTGAAATCACAGGCCTGGTCCAAAAGAATAAGTATCCCCTATAATGAATAATGGCCAACCCCAATCCCAAGTAAGCTCTCAATAGATCCCTGTTGAATTCACTTGCATTGGAATAGGACAAACTTGAATGTTCTAGGACGTTCTAGTCCTAGACCCCATGGTCCACCTCACTGGCACATCCTTGTAGGACCTTGAAGAGTCAGGCAAGAGGTTCTGAACACAAGCCAGTCTACTTTGGAAGGCCCCCCCTTTTTAGGTCCCACATCCAGTCTCCTGTGATCTTTGTCTACACAGAGAATTATTATCTTTCTATGTGTAAAGGATGACTCTGGCAGTCTGGTAAAGCTTATGAGCCCCCTTTCTCAAAGTCATGTTTTTAGATGAATAAAATAAATACAGAGAATAGATGACAAAGGAAACTAATAAGATTGAAATATAGTTTTTGAATTACTGAGATAAAAAGTTCATAGATTGCAGGTTCAGAAGTCCTGCTCTAATCTGGTCCATGGTTTAGCTACCAACTGATTTTCACTGGCCTACAGACTGGTTGTCACTCACATGCTCCCACCACCTCCAAAGATATACATTTATTTTTCAGTCATTTCAGTCATGCCTGGCTCTTAGTGACCCCATTGGGGGTTTTCTCAACAAAGATGCCAGAGTGGTTTGTCATTTCCTTTTCCAGCTTATTTTACAGATAAGAAAACTGAGGCAAACTGTGTTAAGTGACTTGCCCAGGGTCACACAGCTACTAAGTATCTGAGGCTGGATTTAAATTCAGGTCTTCCTGACTCCAGGCCCAACGCTCTGTCCACTGCCCCTCCTGACTGCCTCCATACCTATTGGAATGCACAATGTCACAATTGCAAGGAACCTTAGGAGACAGACTGTTAAAGCTATAAGCAGTATTGAACAATAAATGTTAGAGTTGGGAAGTCAACAAGCACTTATTCTCCTACTATGTACCGGGCACTGGTGATACAAAGACAAAACCCAAATAGATTTTACTCTTCAGGAACTTATTGGGAGAAATCATAGAATAGATATATGTAAATCATAGTATACATAAATGTAAATATAAGATACAAATTCATTTTGAGATAGAGGAAGGGACAAAAGGGAAAACAAGCATTTGTTAAGCATCCAGTATATTCCAGTGCAGGGCCTGGAGCCAAGAAGACTCCTCTTCCTGAGTTGAAATCTGACCTCAGATACTTACTAGCAATGTGACCCTAGCCAAGTCACTTAACCCTGTTTGTTTCAGTTTCCACATTTGTGAACTGAACTGGAGAAGGAAATAGCAAACCACTCTAGTATCTTTGGCAAGAAAACCCCAAATAGGGCTACAAAGAGTCAGACAAGACTGAAACAACTGAACAGCAATATTCTAGGCACCATAGTAGGCACTTTATAAATAGTAGGGCAAACAGTTGGGGGCAGCCAGAGATACCTCGTTGGGGGGGGGGCGGTGCTTGAGCTGGATTTTGAAAGAAATTAGAGAGTGTAAGAGGCACAGGTGGAAAAGGATCCCATTTCATAGGGAAAGGATAGCCAGAGCAAAAGCTAGAGATGAGGAACAATGATGGGGTGAGTTTTGGCTGAGCCTCCAGTGTGTGAAGGGGAGAAATGGGTAACAAACCTTGAAAGGTAGATTGAGTCCAGTTTGTGAAGGACACTAAATGCTAAACAGAAGTCTTTATTGGATCCTGGAGGTAAAAGCATCTGTCTAGGGTTTATTGTGCAGAGGCAGTGGATGGGTCGTCCCTTTGGCAGTTCTGTGGAAGATGGGGTGAGAACCAAAAAGAAGGGTCCTTAGGTACACTATCTAATCCAATTTCGTTTTACAGATAGGAAAATTGAAACCCAGAAAGAAGTGACTTGCCCAAAGTCATACAGTTATAGGACTAAGAACCAGGTTTCTATTCCAAGCAATACAAGGTTCTTTCTACCAAGTCATTGTAGGTACTTTGATGGGGGAAAGAAAGGCAGGGGAAGACCCTAGAGAAATGTAGAATCAGATCCTTGCTTCACCATTTCATCTCTTGCCTGGATTCTAGAAGAGCAGGAAATTGCCCCCCCCCCCCCCCAAGCCCTACTGATCATTTTCTCTCCCAGTGAGCAGCGTAAAAGGAAAAGTTACCAGGGCTCAAATGCCACAGGCTGCTGCTGTTGCTGCTGCTGCTGCTGTGGCTGGAAATTAAGGGTGGGTTTTGTTGAGTTATTTTTTTCCCCTCTTCTATCTAATTGTGGCTCAGTGAGCCTTCAACAACATTAGAACCTCCACGTGTCCTGAAACCATCACGCTACACGGATTGCATGCTAAAATATCACCCTGCCGTTCTCACAGGCTGTGGACGAGAATTAGTCTCAAAAGAGCTCTCTCTGTGGTTTCATGGAAAAGGAGACAGCCAACACAGCCTCAATAGTATTAATTAAGGCATTTATTTATATACTCATTAGTATTAATTATTAATAGCATTAATATACTTAATGCTCATTAGTATTAATTAGAAAGTATTGAATCGCAAAATGATAGAGCTGGGAAGGACCCAGGACTCATCATTTAATCCAACCTCCTTATTTGACAAATGGAGAAACCAAGGCTCAGACAGAGGGACTGACTTGCCCCAAGCTCTCACTAAGAATTAGTAACAGAACCAAGATTTGAACCCAGGTGTCCTGACTTCCAGACCAAGCGTTCCTTTCGCCACTCCATGACATTCTCCAGAAATTGTTCAAGATGTAGAAGGCCCCCTGAATTGGATGGGAAAATTGATTCATTCTGGAAAGACTCATTTGAAAGTAAATGGTAGAGCTAACAGGGATCTCAAAAATCCAGGGTTCAATTTCCTCATTTCATAGATAGGAAATGGAAGCCCAAAGAGGGGATTTGCTCAAGTTCAGTGGCAAAACAGCTATAACTAGGGTAGGGCAATAGGGGTTCTTTTTAAACCCCCTCAGCTGCAAGGAGCAGAAGGGCCACATATTGTTGAACATTCTTGCAGTTGAACCCACATAGCCATCTGAGACATGGTCTCTGCTGAACTGTTTCTCTGGCACCAGATTAGTTGGGATATAAAGGAAGCCAGGAAAGCCAGTGGATGGAGCTGAGGAGAGAGCGCATTCTAGGCACAGAGAACTGAGAAAGGGAGAGTCTTGTTTGTGGAAGGTTTGGGAGGCTTGCTCCCTACTGTCTGGAAGGAGTAGACTGGAGCTGGACGGAGGGACCTTCCAAATAAGAATAGAGACCAGAAACAGGAAAGGGAGGCCACACAGAGGAATGCTGGTGGCTTCATAATTCTGCCACCATCGCTCATTACAGGGCCATCTCTGGTCACAGGCTTCTTGGGAGCCAGAGTTTCCCTCTGGACAAAGCTGATGATTTAGGTGCTGTCTAAAATAAATTGAATGGAATAGAAAGAAATGGAAGAAATCATATCAATTGATTGAGAACAAGGGAAATGTGAACTCATTCCTCTCCTCGTGGACAAGTTCTTATTTCTTACCTGTTGCTTTGCGTCTGTGTACAAGGCTCTCTGTCATATGAGACATGTGCCACACATATAAATGATGTATCCTATGTTCAAAACATTTAGTGAGGACTATCCCATTCATCAACAGGGCTGTCCCTAGCAATGATCACATAGACTCAACACAGTGCTTGGCAAATAGTAGGTGCTTAATAAATGCTTGTCACTTGATTGACAACACACTATCTTCATACTCCAGGGTTTTCATTTTCCCAATCCTCTATCTTATAAATTCACTCACATCGAGTTTCTTCCTTCCCCCACCCTTATCTTCTTCTAAGTCATCAGTATTTTACCAGGACACAAAGCCTTAAACCAAAGGAATGAATTTCTAATAGCACAATTTCCGGTATAGGGAGCCCAATAAGAGAGTTGTTTTAGCCAAGACCGTGGAGGACTTCTCTGTTGCTGGGTGGGCTGACAGTACATTCTTTCAATGAGGGTATTTTCCTGACACAATCAGAGCTGAAGAATGTTTCTCAGGAAGCATTTCATTCCCATCTTCTTGAGAATAAAGGTAGCCAGAAAAGCATGACATTGGGGAAAAAAAGAGTTTGTCATAGAAACAAATGATTTTTCCTTAGACTTCTCTTTCAGATGTAAGTTTTCTGGGGCTGTGATATTGGCTTTTCTTCCTAGTTAGCAATTTTAAAATGGAGACAATTTGGCAATCAAGTCAAATCTTCACAATCTCTAATATTCATACA
This sequence comes from Petaurus breviceps papuanus, assembly GCF_028583685.1. Taxonomy (NCBI): domain Eukaryota; kingdom Metazoa; phylum Chordata; class Mammalia; order Diprotodontia; family Petauridae; genus Petaurus; species Petaurus breviceps. The sequence goes on from NW_027187400.1 coordinate 2,624,925, forward strand.
CATAATAACATTTCAGCTCCAAAACTAGCTCTTATATGGCCTCCCAGCTCTGAGGCCTGCTTAGACTGGCAGTCTGGTATAATGTAAAGGAGGAAAAATTTTCTTCTTGAATAGCCTTCCCACCCTGGAGATGCCTCCACTCCCAGGCCCACTCTCCTTACTGGTGAGTCCCTAGCCCAGCCCACCATTTTGTGAGAGGTCCGAGCCATGCTTACTTGATTTTACAATCCACTGCTCATTTTCTGGACTTTTCTGCCTTCTCTTCTAGCCGATAGCCTTGCCCCCACTTGGCTGATCCCTTTCTCACTTCCCCTTTACTTGTCTTCCCTCATTAAGATGTGAGATCCTTGAGTATGGACTTTCACAATTACTTGTATCTATATCCCAGTGCTAAGCTAAGCACATAGTAAGCACTTAATAAATGCTTTCTATATTTATCTATATTTTATAAATTTTTTTACATTTCTTTATTCATATTTAGAATTAGAGAATCTGGGTTCAAAATCCTGTTCCCACATTTAGTAGCTGTGTGACCTTGAACATAGCTATGAGTCCCTCAACTGCCTCATCTGTAAAATAAGGGAATAAATGACCTCAAAGGCCCTTTCAGCTCTAAGATGAAAATTCTGTGCCTTCACCCTAATTTCAGAGCCAGAACTCAAGCTTTCAGGTGGATCTGGCTCAGGAAAGGGCCTGCTGGCCCTTTGAAGAAGAGTGAGGCAGAGTGAAGGATGGTATTAGATAGCAAAGGAATAGAGTCCTGCATCCAAAGTTGGGAAGATCTGAGTTAAAATGCAGCTGCAGACACCTATTAGCAGTGTGACCCTAGACACACTACTTTACCTCAGTTTCCTCATCTATTAAATGGGGCTAATAATAGCACCTACCTCCCAGGGTTGTCATGAGTATCAAATGAGATAATAAATCTATACATTTCTATGCAAACCTTAAAGCACCATTTAATTGCTAGCTCTTACTATTATTATTATGGGCAGCTGGATTGCACAGTGGGTATAGCACTGGGTTTGGAGTCAGGAAGACCTGAAATCAAATCAGACTTCAGACACTTACTAGACCCTGGACAAGTCACTTAATCTTTTATGCCTCAGTTTCCTCATCTGTAAAGTGAGCTGAAGAAGGAAATGGCAAACCACTCAAGTATCTTGGCTAAGAAAACCCTCAATGGAGTCCCAGGAAAGTCAGACATGACTGAAAAGACTGAACAACAACAGAAATAATCACAACAACCCAGTGGTATTGGATACTATGGTTTCCATTAAAGATGAGAAAATTGAATCTCAGAGAGATCCAATGATTTTCCCAGAGCCACATTAAGTGTCAGAGGCAGGATTTGTACTCAAAACCTTTGTGACTCCAAGTCTGCTGCTATCTTCACTCCACCATCTTGTCTCACATCTTAATGTGAAAATAGAACAATTTACCATTCCCAGTAGAGTCTACATATAAAACCAGGGCAGCTAATATTTAACAACTCCCAATTTGGTCAGAACAGTCAGTCAAGCTTCTTGGGCCAACAAATTCCAACCCCTCATGGCCATCACCATCTGCTCTGTCTTCTTTATACTTGTTTGTTTTAATCTGTGTGTGTGTGTGTGTGTATATATATATATATATGTACATATGTATATGTATATATACACACACACAAATATATATATATATGTATATGTTCTTCCCCCCATTTGAATAAGACAATAAGAAAATCTAGAGTTTATACAAGGTGTCCCAAAAATCTTAGTGCCCTTTTAAGCTCTAATAATTAAAAATGTAAAAAATAGTTTTAAACTTTAATAGATTAAAAACCACACTGTTTTAAAGATGTCTCTCTCTTTCTCTCTCTCTCTTTCCTTATCACTTTTTTCTTTTTCTCCCTTCCCCCTCTCCATTTCTCTCACACATCTAGCTATCTATCCATCTATTGCTCTCTACCTAATAGATCTTTTGTCTATCTATCTACTTTTCTACCCACACTTACCTATGCACATATATGTACTTATATACCAAATCTATATAAAAATACAAGGTAATGTGTGGGGGGGACCAATGTGAATCAGGACAGTATGGGAAAGGCTTCATTTAGAAGACAGTGTTTGAACAAGTAGTGAAAGAAAAAAGTGTTTCTACCCAGCATAGGGAAGAAGGGAGTGAGTTCTAGGCAGGGGAACAAGCCAGTGTAAAAGTGGTGAGGGTAGAGATGGTGAGGAATAGCAAAAAAGGCCAGTTTGACTAGATCACAGAGTGCAGCAAGGGGAAGAATATAAAATAACACTGGAAAGGTGGGTTGAGGTCAGGTTGTAAAGGGCCGTAAATAGTAAATGGGGGACTTCATGTTTGATCCTAGAGTCAATAGGGGCCATTGTAGAGACCCCAAAGAAAGGAATGGGTTATTATATAACAGTAAACCCCCCAAAAATGGATGAGTTTTTCTATAACAGTAAAGGCCTGAGGATCAGCTTCTCTCTGGGAAGAAAACTTCTGGCTAGTTTAGGGCATGTCCCCCTCACCTTCTTCCCACCAGAACTGGTTCTTCTCTTCTTCCTAGTAAACACTAGCTTTCTGTCTTTGGGGCTGCTGAGGCAAGCAGTGTATATAAAGCTTGGAAAAACTGAAAGGAACTAAGAATTATTATTAGTATTAATTATTATAATTATTCTCCAGCCACAGCCTGTATGCAGAAATGACAGATCGTTCCCTCCATGAACCAATTAAACAAGGAAAACACAGGTGTGAAGGAAGGCCAGCCTTACCAAGGAAGACGTAGGATGATGGTTCCCCAGGAATAGGCCCCACCACCTCACACTGCAAGTATCTTCATTGATAACTTATTAAACACTATCCATAACCCTTGCACCTTCAGAACTCCCTCCCTGGGATATCACTCCTCTGATTGGTGAGAGTCTCATCCAGCCCACTACAACTCTAGCCATGTTTTACATCCTCCCCTGCCATCTTCTCCCCACTCACCTGGTTACCTATTGCACTCTCTCTACACCCCAACACACACATACACACACCCTCAACCCTTCACACCTACTTTCTAGGTCTGGAATCATAATCACTTCAACTCTGTTGATCCTATGGGAAGGATTGTTCATCTATTCTCCCCTATATCCACTCACTATCCCTGTAACTTTCCAAACCAAAGCACCCTGGACAGCACTCCCCCATACAATTTATCTACCCCATTAGAATAGATGCTCCCTAAACTCAGGAATTGTCTCTCTTTTATAGTTTTCCCCCAATTACTCAGCACAGCCATACTATGACATATAGTAAGAACTTAGCACAGAGCCTGGAAAATAGTAGGCACTTAATTGATTGATTGGTAGATACAATGTTTAACAAGCATTCACTCACTCACTCATACTTCCATTTACTCATACATTCATCCACTCATCCATCTACATCCAAACAATAGACTTCACAGTAATACAAAACAGAGATACTGATGGCTGGACCTCCTACCTGGCACAGCCCTTTGTCTTCACATTGCTAAATTCCAGATTTTATACTTTTATTGGTTTCACTGCCTATCATTCCACCATTGCAGCTTCATTCCTTTATGTCTTTTTAAAAAAAAATATCCAAAGTAAAACTTACATGAACTGATGGTGAGTGAAGTGAGCAGAATCAGGAGAACACTGTCCACAGTAACAGCAACATTGTGTGATGATCAACTATGAATGACTGAGCTATTCTCAGGAAAACAGTGATCTAAGACAATTCTAAGGGACTCATGATGGAAAATGCTATCCACATCCAGAGAAAAAACTGTAGTCTGAATGCAGATTGAAGCAGATTATTTTCCCTTTTTTTCTTTCTTGTGCTTTTTCCCTTTTGTTCTGCTTCTTCTTTCACAACAGGAACAATGTGGAAATATGTTTAACATGATTGTACATGTATAACCTATAACAGATTGCTGACAATCTTGGGGAGGGGGGAGGAAAAGGAGGGAGGGAGAAAAATTTGGAGCAAAAAATCTTGCAAAGATGAATGTTGAAAATTATCTTTACATGTAATTGGAAAAAATACTATTAAATTTTTTTAAATGCCCAAAGTTCCATATTACAATAGAAGTAGCTTTGGAAAGAATCTAGAAATTACACCTTCAAGGCTCAGCTCAAATGCCACCTTATCTAGGAACGGTTCCCTGATCCTCTCTGCTGGAAATGATTTCTTCCTTTATCTGTTCTCAAAGCACTTTGTACTACTCTTATCCATGGCTGAAGTGCTTTTCTAATGCTTCTTCCCAGCAGAGAGCTAACCCAGCTTGTGTAAGCCTGTGTAAGCCCCACATCCCTAGGTTTACACAGACCCAGCTCTCAAAATCCATAGCAGCAGAGCACAGGCTCTGGGAGGTCCCCCAAATCTGGAGAGGATCACAGAATCCTAGATGAAGAGCTGGAAGGTACTTTGGAGATCCTTTAGTCCAACTCTATTAACAGATGAAAAAAGTAAGGCCTCCTGAGTTCCCATTCTTTGCCTTCTTTCAGACCCTTCTCACATCTTGAGTGGAAGGTTGCAAACACCTCCTAATGGGTCTTCCTGCATTGTTTATCCCACTCAGATTCATTTTCCACACAGCAACCACACCACTCTGCTACTCAATTAACTCCCATTGCTCCCTATTGCCTCCAGGGTGAAATAGAATCTTCTTGATTGGTTTTTAGGGTCCTCCATAACCTGGCCTCAACCTGTCTTTCCAGAGTCATTATCCATTACTCCCTTATCTTATCTCCCTTACCTCTCTTATCTCCCACCTCCAAGCTTTTGCACTGGCTGTGACCCATGCTTAGAGTTCACTCCTTTCTCATCTTTGCCTCTAGAATCCCTGCCTTCCTTCAAGACAAAACTCAAACACCATATCCTACAAGAAACCTCTTCTGGTGTCCCCAAAGGTTCATGCCTCACCCCCCCCCATGACTATATATGCAGCTACTTTGTACTTATTTTGAATGTATATACTAATACATGCACATGTTTTCTTCCTAAATAGAATATAAGCTCTGTGAGGGCAAGCGTTGTTTCATTTGTATCTTTGTATCCCTAATGACTACCATACTGCCTGGAACATAAGAGATGCTTAATAAGAACTTGAGTGAGAGACAGAAGGTTAAAGTAGATAAGGTATTTTTTTTTTGCATTGGATTTAGAAGAAAGGATCTGAGTTGAAATCCCACCTCAGACACTTACTAGCTGTGCGACCTTGAACAAGTCACTTTAACCTCTGCCTGCCTCAGTCTTCCCATCTATAAAATGAAGGGATTCTACTCAGTAGCCTCTAAAGTCCTTTCTCATTCCAAAACTATGAGCCTATGATTGCCCAAAATTACACAGGTAATATCAAAAGTAGTATTTGAACCCATACCTTCTTACCCAATCTTTCTATTGCTTTTAAAATCATATATAGAGATATCTATAAGACACAATAACATATATACATAATGTGTGCATATATATACACTATGTGTGTATATATACATATATTCTATATTTTGTATTCTTTATATAACATATTCTATATATGTGTGTGTGTTGTGTGCATGTAAATATATATGCATATATTTTATATTTTGTATTCATCATATATTATACATGCTGTGTGTGTGCATGTGTATCTATGTATGTGCAAGGCAGGGGACAAAGCCAGGCAGAGATTCAACTGCAACAAATTGCCTCCTCTGGCTAAAGACAAAAGACCAGAATCAGACGACCAGTGCCACTGGTTCTTCTAAGTTACAGTGATTGTTGGCAATGAGGGGCAGAAGAGGCAGTATGTGAATGGATGATAACTCATCCCATTTCTAACGCTACTGTAGGCTGCTACACTTGACCACTTTGGCATGGAAGCAGTAGCAGCATAAAAAACTTGTATGAATGCAAAAGTAGGTAGGTTAGTCATGTAGCAAGAGCAAGAATGATAGCCAGATAGGTCAAAAGTTTCTTTATTAAAAAAATAAAAATTAAAAAACAGAAAGGTCTTAAGCCTTTGTTATGGCTGCTATTATTATTATTGTTCCTATCATCATCATAATAATGGTGTTATTATTATATTGTTACAACCCTGAATACAGGTGGCCTAGGCCATAGGGTCCTTTCTCACTGGAAGCAGCAGTGGAATTTGGCAGCACCCTGGGTGTCTAGATAGCCTTTTAAGGATCACTCTGCTCACCTCCTGAGGTGAGGAAGGGGCTAGAAAAGGTTCCCTAAAAATTGTTGGTTTACCCAGCCCTGGTCTATTTACTGTGGCAGGCAGGGATCCCACCTTCAGGTCAAAACACAAAAAAAAGTACAAAAACTTGTGAAATGATAATTCCACTCATCATCAGTACACAATGTGCACACACTTCTAAACAATACAAAAATACAATACAAAATCCAGTAGACCGGAAAGACAAACGGCTCTTTTTGCAAGAAAACTCAGAAGGTATCACATTCAAAATAGAAGCCCTGAGTGAAACAAAGCTGGAAAATAAAGGTCAGCTTTACTGAATTCAGAACTAGACACATGTTTTTCTGGAGTGGCCACGGTGAACAGGAGCGCTGTGAAGCTGGTGTAGGTTTTGCAATTAAAACTATTCTAATCAACAAGCTTCTATGTCTACCAAAAGGAATGAACAACAGGCTCATGATAATGTGACTGCCAACCATCGTCAGTGCCTATGCTCCCATTTTATGAAGACCTGGAGACACTTATCATCAATGTTCTGAAAGAGGACAAGCTTATAATTCTGGGTGACTTTAATGCCAGAGTAGATTCAGACAACCACACATGGCAAGGAGTCCTTGGGAGAAATGGAGTTGGGAACAGCAACAGTATTGGTCACTTACTACTGAAGACTTGTGTATCTCATGACCTTCTCATCACCAACACTGTTTTCTGTTTATCTAAACACAATAAAACTTTATGGATGCACCGTCTCTGCAAACACTGGCATTTAATAGACTACATGATCGTAAGGAGAAGAGACAAACAGAATGGGAGAGTGACAAAGGCAATGTGCGGCAAAGAGTGCTGGAATGATCATAGACTTATCCTCTCCAAGCTAAATATTTGTATTCAACAAAAGCAGCAATCCCAAGATAAAATGACTACCAGAAGATTTAATGTCAACAGACTTAGGGGGCTTTTCTGAATGGAACAGTTTGTTGCTAAATTGGAGGGAAAATTGAGCCAACACACAGTTGGGCACAGTGGAGCAGAAAAGGAGTGGGCAACTTTCAGAGATTTGGTGTATAGCACTGAATTTGCTCATCTGGGTCAGAACACTCAGAAATATCAAAACTGGTTTGACAAAAAAAAATGATGGGAAAATTCACAAGTAGCTAAATGAAAAATGAAAACTTCACAGGATTTACCAGAAGGATAGTTCATCCATCTCTAAAAAAAGGCAGCATTTAATTCCATCAAAAGTAAAGTACCAGTGATTGGAAAAATGCAGTATTCTTGGCCAAGGAAGAAGGCAGATGAAATTCAGTTTTATGCTGATAGCAACCATCCAAAGCTCTTTTATGATGCCCTGATGGCTATTTATGGATCAAAGACCTATGGTGTATTCAACAACTCAGTGATGATGGAGGCGTATTGATTAGTGATAAGGACAGCATCTTAGAGAGATGGGTTTACACTTCCATAGTGTTCTCAACAGACCATCAATCACCACTGAAGCCATTGACCATTTACCTCAAGTTGAAATCAGTCCCTCCCTAGATGAAGTTCCAACTGAAGAAGAGGTTTTGAATGCCATCAGGCTCCTTTTGTGTGGCAAAGCACCTGGTGGGCATTCTATTCCAGCTGAGATTTACAAGGTGGGTCATACAAAAGCTCATACAAAAGTTGATTGAAATTTTCTAGGTTATCTGGTAAGAGGATGTTATCCTCTACAAGTTTAAGGATGCCTCCATTGTCCATCTCTATAAAGGTAAAGAAAATAGATTGTCACAGAAGAGTTTCTGTCTTAATTATTGTTGGCAAGATTCTTGCCAGAGTCCTCCTTAATAGGCTGATCCTTCACCTGGAAGATGGTCATCTACCTGAGAACCAATGCTCAATAAGGTGTTTGCTGCCTGATGGCTCCAAGAGAATGCCAAGAGAAGAACAGAGTTCTGCACACAACATTTCTGGATCTGACCAAGGCATTTAGTATTGTCAGCATGAGAGCTTGTGGAAAATCATGTCAAAATTTGTTTGCCCAGAGAAGTTCATCAGTATTTCATGACAGTATGTCGCATCAATTTCATGACAGCATGCTTGCCCAGCTTCTGGACAATGGATGATGCCCAGTCACCAGTGGAGTGAAACAAGGTTGTGTGCTTGTTCCTATGCTTTTTGAGCATGATATTTTCAGCCATGTTGCCAACTCCCTTCAGTGAGGACAAACACAGCATGAAGGTCAGCTACCACACTGATGGTAAAGTCTTCAACTTGAAAAGGTTACAATCCAAGACCAAAGTGGAGAGGATTTTGTTTGTGGATGATTGTACACTCAGTGCAGTCTCCAAAACTGAGATACAAGAAAATATGGATCAATTCTGTGCTGCCTGTGCTAATTTCAGCCTGATAATTAACACCAAGGAGACACAGGTGCTCCATCAGCCATCACCACATCATATATAGAACCATCAGTTACAGCAAATGAAGAAGTTTTGAATGCTGTGGATAAGTTCACTTACCCTTGGTAGCATACTTGCCATGGATATACACATTGACACACACACATTTCCAGAGCTAGTTTGTGTTTGGGAGACTCTGAAGGAAAGTGTGGGAGAGAAAAGGTATCAGACTGACTGCCAAACTGAAGCTCCACAGAACTGTTGTGCTGACCTCATTGTTTCATGATGGTGAAACCCTGGACAGTCTACTAGTACCTTGCCAGGAACAAGAATTGCTTCCATCTGAATTGTCTTACCAAGATTCTGAAGATCACCTGGCAGAATAAGGTACCAGACAGCAAGGTCCTTACTCGAACTAAACTGCCAGGCATTCAAACTCTGCTTCAGAGAGTGCAACTCCAATGTGTAGCCACGTTGTTCAAATGTCAAATGAACACTTGCCAAAAAGACTGTTTTATGGCCAATTCACCCAGAGCAAGCATTCACATGGTGGTCAGAAGAAGTGACACAAAGACATTCTCAAGATCTGACTTGAGAACTTTGGAATTGATTGTGTGACATGGGAGACACTGGCATAGGACCTCTCAGCATGGCATGCCTTCGTTAAAGAAGGTGCAAAGCAGAATTGAAGTAACTCAAAAGAAACACGAGATGTGTAAATTTAGAGAATCCACCCCAAATGTTCACATGGACTATTTGTGCCTGACCTGTGCTAGAGCACTCTAAGCCCCTATTGGTCTGATCAGCCACAGACACACTGTAAATGATGTCATTTTGGTCCTCTTCGAGAACAAAGGACAACAACCAACCAATTATTATTATATAACATAGCAACTCTATGAATGACTTCATTCTGGAAAGACACTTGAGGAAAGATATGGAGTACAAGTTGAGAAATCATGGATGAGTTAGTTGCAAGCTGCACCGATTGGGAGAGAACCCACAACAAGAAATTCACCAGCTCACCTAGGTCTGTAACCAAGCTGGTGCTGCATCTTTCTACAAGGCTAAAAGTAAGCTCTTTATCAGAGACTTATCTAAATAAGTCTTATCTAAATTTCTTCCCGAATTCCTAGAACAACCAATGGTTCTATAATCAACCAATTATCAAACATTTACTGAGTTAGTAGCCAGAGATAGCAAGACAAAAATGAAATAGGCCCTGTCCTCAGGGAGTTTACATTCTAATGTATATACTTGTAAGTATACAAAGCAAATATAAGGGTGTTTTTTGAAGGAGGGTGTATCAGCAATGCCATATTCACAATGCCTATGGAAATTACAGATATGCTGATATAATTATCCATCACAAAATACATCACGCTTGCCATATGGGGGAATAAGCTAGAAATTTTATTAAGATACCAAAAGACTGAGTCCCAAAACCAGGAAGTGAAAGCCATCAGAGTAGTTATGAAATTGGCACAGGTAGATAAAGTAGAAAGCACCCACATTCTCAAGCCTTTAAAACAGAACAGGCTACCTCAGGCAAAGGTCCTCCTCTCCCCACTCACAGCAACTACCCAGCGTCCCAGAAGTGCACTCCCAGCAGCTCCGGCCCCTGGCAGTCCTCAGCAGGAGTCATTAGCAGAAATTCTGGCTGACTCAAAAAAGGCTTCATGCTGCTGCTGCCTCTGCTGCTGTCGCTGCCGCCATCACCACCACTGCTAGCCACCGAAGGAACTCTAGCTTGGCTTCCGCTTCCTCTTGCTCCGCCCCTTCCTACTATGTCAGCAAGTCCAATGGGGCATGGAAGATCTTTAAATCCCATAACCCTTACAGAGGGAGAGGACACTAGCATCTTAGGTAGGATCAGGAAAGGTTTCTCATAGGAGATGGTATTTAAGCTGAGCTTTGAAGGAAGTTAAAAATTATAAAAGGGGAAGGGAAAAGAAATGGCATCCTAGGGGCATGGGACAGTCAAAGTACAGTCATGGAGGCAAGAGATAGAACTTTATGGGTAAGGAACAACTAGAAGACAAGTGTGACCTACACATAGTAGACACTTGACAAATGTGGATTGGATTGGATTGGATTAGATCAAATTGGATTTTATTGAATTTCACAGATGGAAACTCAAGCAGAATCTTTTATTGCCTAGGGAACTTTCTGTCTCTCCCAACCTTTTTTTTAGTCTTTACTGCTTTTCTAGTCTTCATGTGCCTCCCGGGGATTATGACACTCCCTAAATTGGGACACCCCCTAGTCAGTGTAATCAAGGAATCTGAGGAATTGGGGAAATTGAGACCTTAACCTGAACTGGTCAGGTTACAAAGGATGGCAAACCTAATGAAAAATGGCCCCCAAATACATGAACTGGATCCATGTCTGAAAGTGCCATTCTGAAGTATCTCTTCAGTCCACTCTCAATACATGTAACCAAATGATTCCCCTCTCCAGGCCCTTTATAGACCCTTTAGACCTCAAAAGCATACCTCCTCTATTGCTATCTGTCTCATCTAGGAATTTCTATCAGTGCCTGGAGCTTTCTCACCCTATAAGCATCCTAATATCCAAGGAACCTACTTAGAGTATCCCTTTGCCAAGCCTGCCCCACTTCTCCCATTGGAGAATTCCTCTGGAGCAACCATTTTGTAAAGGGGCACAGGCTGGCCTGCCTTCAATCCCCTCTTAGACCTGTTTCTGACTTTCTGGACTTCAAAATCATGCTCCCCAGGTAGCTTCATCCTCCTCCCTCCCCTCTTTCAGCTCCATTTTCTGTGTTGTCTTCCCCCATTAGAATTTAAGCTTCTGGATGGCAGGGAACATCTTTCTTTTTGCATTTATTTATCCCCAGTGCTTAGCACAATGCCTGGCATTTAGTAAGAAATACAGTATCAATAAATTCTTGTTTCCTTTATTCCAAGGAAGGGGATAAGGTCGATCAGTGGTCAAAAGCAATGAAGTTTGAATGTGGCTCTGAAAAGCCTCTGTCCCCTGTTACAAGTTTCCCATTCTCCTTTCCTCAGCCCCATGCAACAACACCATCAGGTAAGCTTTCCTCCATTCTGGCCTCCATTATCAACATTCCTGCTGCCTTGCCCAACTGAGTATGAATCTTTACTTCACCACCAGCCCAGATTACCACCAATCCATACTTTCCTATCCCATGCAAATCTCAGGCACATCTTCCCACAAATCCTAGAGGTTGATGTTTATAAGCCTTTTTTAGCATGCAACAAGAACACTCCATCCATCTTTCATCCCTCAATTTTTTTTAATTTAATTTAATTTTATATTTTAGAACCAACAAGATTTTTTTATTCCTTTTTTGTTCCAAATTCTCTCCCTTCTCTACCCATTAACATGTCAAGAAAAACAGAACCTGCTATAAATACATATTGTCACAACAAAACAAATTTCCACATTAACCATGTAACAAAAAAAGAAAGAAAAGAAAAGAAAATATGCTTCAGTCTGTACTTTTAGTCTATCAGCTCTTTATCTGGAAGTGGGGAGGGGTGGAGTCAAGTGGTGGAGTAGAAACAGGACTTCCCCGAGGCTCCAGCTTCCACTTCCTCCAATTCATGTAAAAAATGACTCTAAATAAACTTTGGAGCTACAGAACTTACAAAATGACAGAGAGAAGCTAACCTCCCACTGAGGACAGCCTGGCAGGCCAGCAGGAAGTGGACAGTGCAGCTCTCTGGGAGCTAATCCCAGCCCCTCAAGAGCCCAAGGTTTTAGCCTCAGGGCAGCCACAACCAGCCACCAGCTGGAGGGAATTCAGATCACCAACAGCTGTGGTGGTTTCCAGAATTATCAACACATAGATGCTAAGGACAAAGTGAGAGGTCAGTTCAGTGTGGACTTTGGGAACAGGGAGTTCCAAAGAGCAGTCCGGCTTTTACGCCCCAGAGGGAGAAGTAACTGAGGTGCCGCAGTGATGCAGCGGCAGCTATGTGACTGCTTCAGAGCTCCTGGCCTGCAGATTACAGGGGAACCAAGCGACCAGTCTGAGGGGCAATCACTCTTGCTTTAACCTGCTTGGATCTGGATTACAGTCTAGGGTGGAGGTCCTGGGGTGTGTGTCCAGTTTGCCAGAACGTGTGGAGGCTTCAGAAAGGGCACCCAACTAATACCTTTGGCAGCTGAGAAAACCCCAGCATTTGGGATAAAGCTCCCCTGTCTGGTAGCAGAGTCCTACTATGGCAAAAAGCTTAAAAGTCAAGTAATTGAGTGCCAACATGAGCAAACAAAGGAAGCAAAGCAAGATCAGCAATCAGACTTTACACTCCTATTTTGGGGACAAAAAGGATCAAAGAATGGAACAGGAGGAACACAATGAAGTCAGAACTCCTGCACCAAAAGGAACTTATCAAAGTTGAACTACTTACATTCCTACATGGGAAAATGATAATTGTAACTTATGAAACTTTTCTCAGTATGAGAATAGTTGAAGGGAATAGAAATGTGTGTGAGTATATATACACATATACATATATGTCTATAAAGGAGGGTATATGAGCATATGAACACATATGTGAGTGTGTGTATATATGGGTACAGGTATACATAGACAGAGAGCACAGGACCAATTGAATAAAAGGGATGATAATTAAAAGGTGAAATTAAAAGGTGAGAGAGGAATATAATGAGAGGAGATGGGGAGAGACAGAATGGGGTAAATTATCTCATATAGAAGAGGCAAGGGAAGACTCTTACAATGGAGGGGATAAACAAGAAGGCAAAAGGGAATGAGTCAACCTTGTTCTCACTTCATTTGGCTTAGGGAGGGAATGACATACACACTAAATAGGGAATCTCACCCTACAGGAGGGTAGGGGGGAGGGCATGAGAGGGGGGATGATGGAAGAGAGGGCAGGCCGGGGTGGGGGGGAGGGAAGTTGGAAGCACACACTTTTGAAAAGGGACAGGATCAAAGTAGAGAATAGAACAAGTGGGGGTGGGATAGGGTGGAGGGAAATATAGTCAGTCTTTCACAATATATCCACTATGGAAATGCTTTGCATAGCTGCACATGTACAACCTATATAGAATTGCTTGTCTTCCCAGTAAGGGTGGGTGCTGAGGGAGGAAGGGAAAGAAGCTGGAATTCAAAGTTTTAAAATCAAATGTTTAAATATATATTATTATTATCATTTTACATGTAACTGGGAAATACAATGTACAGGCACTGGCATATCCTGCCCTACTGGAAAGTCAGAGGGGGGATGAGGAAGATATGGGAAAGAGCAGATTGGGGGAGGGGATATTCAGTGGGATCACTGTTTTGGGGTGTTGGGTAGGGGGGAAATGGAGAGAAAATTTGTAACGCAAAATCTTGTGGAAATGAATGATGTAAACTAAAAAATAAAAAAGAGAGAGGAAAAAAAAGGGAGTGGGTAGCATGTTTCCTCAAGAATCTTTTGGAATTGTGCTTGGTCATTGGGTTGATCGGTGTTCCTAAGACTTTCACAGTGTTGTTGTTATTGTGTAAAGTCTTCTGATTATACTCACTTCATCATACCTTGATCTTGACCTATAATTGGTCAACCTCCTCTTCCAATCATGCATTCTTTGGATAATATTTTTACAACACTTCCTATGTGCAAGTCATCATCGGCAATATGCTGAAGTCTATTTACAACCACCATGTGTATCTCCATTGCCCCTTGGGTCAGCTGCAATTTTGATTTGTTGAGGATAAAGCTATAAGAAAATGATAAAAAAAAAATCAGTAACTACCAACCCATCTCCCCACTTCCTCATTTCTAGATGTAACCTTGGAGCCCAGCATCTTATGTGCTGGGTTTACACAAACCAGGTTCAATCTCAGTTTCATTTCTCCCCTTTCCTCCCTTCCAATCACATCTCTCTTTGGCTTGTATTATCCCCACCCAGCAGGGCCTCTGGGAAATCTCAGAATTGTACTCAATGTCTAGCTCTCCACAGATGTGAATAAAAGCATCCTGAGCTCCTTTACAAGACCTAATAGTTAACAATGCATATTTCAGACTCAGGATAGGTTTTATTTCACCCAACAGAATAAGTCTAAACCACAGAGAAGATTTGCAGTAGCCTACAAGTAATCAGTGCATTTCTCCTACCTCTCCAGTGAGTCCCCAGGGGTCTTAATGTCCTCAATACTCATAGTCCCACCCTGTTGTGTGTACTCCCCAGGGAAAAGAAGAAAAAAAAGCAACTTGGTTTCACAACGGAAATAATACCCAAACATTCTAGTGACTCTTTCTATTTGGTTGTTTTTTGTTTTTTCCCCAGAGACCCATATTGGCATCTTGCTTTATGATACTATCCTAAGGGCTTGGACTCCTCTTGGGAGCAGAAACACATTTGGAACTGCTAGACAAGCAGATTAGGAAGTTCCTACCCCCAATCCCACCCCAGATGTTCTTTTGAGTCCTTCTTTATCCTCAGAAATCCAGAGGCCTCCAGCCACGTTGTACTATTCTTAGGGTTTAGATATCCTTAGAGGGGGAATATACTTGGGCCTACCAGACGGGTAGACTCTGGGAAGGGAAGGGAAGGGAAGGGAAGGGAAGGGAAGGGAAGGGA
>NW_027187400.1:2640474-2681182 GCF_028583685.1 Petaurus breviceps papuanus
AAGGGGAAAGTAAAGGGAAGTGTTTACATGACATCTACAAGCACTGTGCTAAGAGCTTTACAAATATCATGTTTGATCATCATAACAATCCTGCAAGGTAAGTGCTATTATTGTCTTCATTTTACAGTTGAGAAGACTGAACCAAACAGAGGTTAAGTGACTTGCTCAGGGTCACACAGTTTATAAGGGCCTGAGGTTGAATTTAAACTAAGGTTTTCCTGACACAATGACCAGTGCTCCATCCATCGCACCACCTAACTACCTTACACTATAAAAATAACACATCACAATGTTGGAAAAGCAAAGTCCAAATCTTTTGTTCTCCATATCATAACAACTTTATTTCAGCTCTTCCCAAATTGAGGGGTGCCTGTATCATCTGCCCTTTCCTCCAAAACATTAGCATTTCCCAGAAACTTTGTTTATCTCTCTCAAAGGCTGGCTTTTGTAACTGTTCAACTTGGGGTTGCTAGCAAGTCAATATTAAGGCTGGTACTACTACAACGGAAACTTCACTTATATTTCCAAAACGGCAGATTCCTGGATCCTCTTGTTAAGGAACCTTCCCCCTCTTCCATTCAGGAGGATGATGTCCAGAAATTCAACACTCAGAATTACAGAATTTGAGGGTTCAAGCAGACCTGGATGACCTGTCCTCATTCAGCTTCCCCTGAATCTGGAGTTCAGGATTTCTCACCACTCAGGTCATGCATTTCCCCTCTCAACAACTAGCATGTGATTGAGAAAATGAACATCCTCAACATTACCTCTCTACAGTTCATTCCAGAGACTTGAAGTCTAGGAACCCAGGGTGCCAGGATATCTTCTCCCTCCTCCTCACAGACCACATGTGCGACTCTGCCCCAAGGTGGCCATTAGCAACTCCCGGGTTAGGTGAGGGCCAATCGTGCTTTAGGATAGGTTCTCTCCACCCTCAGTCCTCTTGATCTGGACTTATCCTCAGCTCCGCTGTTCTTTGCTTTGTCCTCTGAAAAGGGTGCGATGATGAAAAGGGGGCAAAGTAGAAGCAAGAACTAAATCTGCAATGAAGAGTCCCTTCAATCAGCCGACACAATCTGAACAGAGACCTTCACAGTTGGGTAGGACTTCAGCGGTTGTTTGGTCCAATCCATACATCTATTTTTCCACATTAGTCATATTGTGAAAGAAGGAACAGAACAAAAAAAAACAAAAAAAGAAAGAAAATGAAAATAGTACGATATTTCAATCTGCATTCAGACTCCATAGTTCTTTCTCTGGATGTGGATAGTATTTTCTATTATGAGTCTTGGAATTGTCTCAGATCTTTGCATTGCTGAGAAGAGCTAAGTATCACAGCTCATCATCACACAATGTCGCTGTTACTATGTACAATATTCTCCTGCTCACGTCACTCAGCATCAGTTCATGTAAATCTTTCTAGGATTTTCTGAAAACTGCCTGCTCATCATTTCTTATGGAACAACAGTATTCTACTACATTCATATACATTCTCCAATTGATGGGCATCCCCTCAATTTCCAATTCTTTGCCACCACAAAAAGAGCTGCTATAAATGCTTTTGTACATGTGGGTTCTTCATCCTTTTCTTTGATTTCTTTGTGATACAGACCTAGTGATGGTATGGATGGACCAATGGGTATGCACAGTTTGATTGTCCTTTGGGCATAGTTCCAAATTGCTCTCCAAAAGCCAATCCATACTTTTTTTTTTAATTGCTACAATATATCTTACAAGTGGTCATCAAAGTCTGCTTGAAGATCTCCAATGAAGAGGAAGCCAGGAAGCCTATTCCCCTTTGGAATGTCCTTCATTGTTTAGAAATTTTCCTATGTGAAGCCCAAATTTGTCTCTTTACCACTACAATTCACTGGTTTTTTTACTTTTACATTTTTTTCAAATGCTTTATTAACTTCTGATTTAAATCATTCATTTCCGCCAGATTTTGAGTAATAAATTTTCTCCCCGTTTTTCCCCTACCCACCGCCCCAAAATAGCAGTCCCACAGGATATCCCCTCCTCCAATCTGCTCTCTCCCATATTTGCTCCCATACCTCTTTAGAATTTTCCACTGGATCTCTATGACCCAGTGCCTGTATATCTTATTTCCGAATTACATGTAAAATAGTATTAATAATAGTATATATATAGAGAGATATATATACATATATATATATATATATTTGAGTATTTGATTTTAAAACTTTGAATTCCAGATTAATTCCCTTCCTCCCTTGTCTCCCACCCTTACTGGGAAGATAAGCAGTTCAGTATAGGTTGTACATGTGTGGCTAATGCAACACAATAACATAGTAGATATATTGTAAAAGACTGACTATATTTCCCTCCCTCCTATCCCACCTCCCACTTGTTCTATTCTCTACTTTGATACCTTCCCTTTTCAAAAGTGGGTGCCCCCAACTTCCCTCCCCCCCCAGCCTGCCCTCCTTTCCATCATCCCCCCTCTCATCCCTTTCCCCCCCTACTCTCCTGGAGGGTGAGACACCCTATTTAGTGTGTATTTCATTCCCTCCTCCAGCCAAATTCAATGAGAATAAGGTTGACCCATTCCCTTTTGCCTTCCTATTCTTCCCCTCCATTGTAACCATTTTCCCTTGCCTCTTCTATATGAGATAGTTTATCCCATTCTGTCTCTCCACATCTCCTCTCATCATATTCCTCTCTCACCTCTTAATTTCAGCTTTTAAGTATCATCCCTTCCTATTAAATTGGTCCTGTGCCCTCTATTTATGTATACCTGTAAACATATATACACACATTCACATATGTATTCATATGCCCATATACCCTCATATATAGACATATATATTTCTATTCCCTTCAACTACTGAGAAAAGTTTCATAAGTTACAATTATTGTTTTTCCATGTAGGAATGTTAATAGTTCAACTTTGATAAGTTCCTTATGATTTCTTTTCCCTGTTTACCTTCTGATCTTTCTCTTGCTTCTTGTATCTGAATGTCAAATTTTCTATTCAACTCTGGTTTTTTCAGCAAGAATGCTTGAAAGTCTTCTATTCCACTAAATGACCATATTTTACTCTGAAACATGATACTCAGTTTTGCTGGGTAGGTGACTCTTGGTTTTAATCCCAGCTCCTTTGACCTCCAGAATATCATATTCCAAGCCCTTCAATCCCTCAATGTAGAAGCTGCCAGATCCTGGGTTATTCTGATTGTGTTTCCACAATATTCAAATTGTTTCTTCCTGGCTGTTTGTAATATTTTCTCCTTAATCTGGGAATTCTGGAACCTGGCTATAATATTCCTAGGAGTTTTCTTTTTGGGATCTTTTTCAGGAGGTGATCAGTGGATTCTTTCAACCTCTATTTTGCCCTCTGGTTCTAAAACATCAGGGCAGTTTTCTTTGAGAACTTCCTGGAGGATGATTTCTAGGTTCTTTCTTTTATCATGGCTTTCAGGTAGTCCAATAATTTTTAAATTATCTCTCCTGGATCTGTTTTCCAGGTCAGTGGTTTTTCCCATGAGATATTTCATATTGCCTTCTATTCTTTCATTTGTTTAGATCTGTTTAATAGCATCTGGATTTCTCATAAAGTCATTAGCTTCCATTTGCTCCAATCTAATTCTGAGGGAATGATTTTCCTCATTGAGCTTTTGAGATTCTTTTTCCATCTGGCAAATTTGGCTTTTTAAAGCATTCTTCTCCTCAATGTCTTTTTGAGCCTCTTTTGCCTTTTGAGTTAGTCTATTTTTTAAGGTATTATTTTCCTCAGTCAGGCTGTTGACTCTCATTTCGTAATTTTCTTGCATTGTTCTCATTTCTCTTCCCAATTTTTCCTCCATTTCTCTTATCTGCTTCCTCTATGGCCTGGAACCAGCTCGTATTTTCCTTAGAAGTTTTTGGTGCAGGAGTTCTGTCTTCACTGTCTTCCTCCCATTCCATGCTTTGCTCCTTTTTTTCCCCCAAATAGGAGTCTAATGTTGGAATCTTCTGTCTGCTTTGTTTCCTTTCCCTGGTCATGTCACCCCTCAGTCACTTGACCCCTGGGCTTTTGCCACAGTAGGACTCTGACACCAGACAGGGGAGCCTTTTTCTCAAACTCTGGGGTTTTCTCAGCTGCCGGAGTTATTAGATGGGTGCCCTCTCTGGGTGTCAGTTTCCTCAACTGTAAAACAAGGGATTGAATTAGATGATCTCTGAGGTCCATTTTAGCTCTAGGACTTTGATCTTATGAATCTATGATCATGCGAAATGCTTCAGAAGAGCTTAAAACTTAGTGCTATGTGAATCCATAGCAAGGAAAGATCATTAATGATTGGGAGGTCAGGAAATTCTTAATAAAAGAAGTGACATTTGAACAGGGTAGTTCCTGATAGAACACAGGATTTCAGCAGGTAGGCAAAGAGGTAGCTTCTCCTATAATTAACAATTAGCCAATGAATGTAAGTCCAATCTATCTATATGGAGTCCAGACTGTGTTCAAGTAGGCACATCAATACCCTTCACAGAAAAATACTGTCAGAACCCCAACAATGACTCACCTCCCTATAAAATCCTCAGCAAAGTGACAAAGAAAATTCCTTTATAGATAGAATCTTTATGGTAATTATATATTCATATGTGATAGGGTCAACTTCTACCAGGGTTTCTCCCTCCCCTTCACTCCCAGCAACATGTATCAGCCTAGATTTTCCTAAAAGATGACAACATCTTTTGGACTGGATTGGACTGGATTGGACTAGACTGGATTGGATTGGATTGGACTGGAATGGAGCAAGGCTCAAGCCTTGCCTCCCCAGATGAAGCTTCCTTGTAGCCTCTGGCTATAGAAACATGATTTCCTGGTTACCTGAGTATCCACCCACATAGCACTGGTGTCCTTCAGATCCAGATTGATATCCCAAGAACATATCCCAATAACCTGCTTTGCTGACAAGGGCATAGGGGACAGTGTTGTACCTCCCCAAGCTAAGTGCTTTTGTATCTTGTTGAATATCTTTTCTATGTAAAGGCTTAGTAAACCTCTTTTTGTTAACTAGTCAAGGACCTATGAGCTGCTCACTTTGTTCCAAGATAAATAGGGTGTGGGCCACCCCTAAAAGCACTTACCGTGTTTCCCCGATAATAAGACACTGTCTTATTATTTTTTTGGACAGAAAAACACCAGAGGGCTTATTTTCAGGGGAGGGCTTATTTTAATGAACATTGACAGCAATTTTAATAAACAGGTAAATGTGAATAAAAAAAATGTACCTTTATTCAATAAGCAAATCACTGGGGAAGAACAGGATGATGCGCTCACTGCTGCACCTCTGATTGGATGCAGCTCAGAGCGCGGTGTGCGTTTCATGGGGGGGGGGGGGGGGGGCATACAGGGGGAGCGGGAAGTGTGGGGTTGGGGGAGGGGGTCCCCTTCACTACAGTAGCAATCTCAATAGGGCTTATTTTCGGGAGAGGGCTTATTTTAGAGGAATCTTACACAATAAGGGGAGGGCTTATTTTCAGGATAGGTCTTATTATCGGGGAAACACGGTATCAATCTCTGTAGCCATGTAGCATCAGTCAGAGACTATTAATATTGAGCTATTGAAAACATGAGTTTTGCACAGTATTTGTCTCATCATAAGCTCTCCATAGGTACTGTTTAATTCATTAAATTTATATCGATGCATAATCATTGAAAACACTATGTAGTTTCTCACACCTAGTCCAGCTTGCTTTTCTCCCTGTTCAGTTCTTGGTCCAGTTCATTGTCTGCATACAAATACAAATAGATGGATATAAAGATGGACAAGCATGTCTAAGCACTGTCTATCCAAATGCATTTCATCGTCTGGAAAATAAGCACTCTTCATCCACTTAGTTTTTCCTGTGTAGACTGCTAGGCCTATCTCCTTTAGTATCTGCATATTTCATTGGAAAGGCCCTGAAGTATTCTGAGGTTTGTTGCAATCAGCATAATGTTGTCCATAAGCAGGATCATCTGGAGAATGTCACCATTTATGAGATTTTCTTCTATTTGAATTACATGCCATGGGAAAGGCCTTTAGTAAACCATTTCTCCATTTTAAGTTTTTCTTGATATTAATAGTCAGAGGTTTAACAAACAAAATTATCCCTGGGAAAGAAAGATTCAATATATATCAAAATATTCACAGTAGCACTTTTGTGGTTGCAAGCAATTTGAAGCAAAGTGGGAGCCCGTCAATTATGGACTGGCTAAAGAAACTATGGTAACTGAATGTAATGGAGCATTATTTTGCCATAAAAAAAAATGATGACTGTGAAGAATTCATAGATACATGGGATAATGTAGATGAACTGGTATGGGCTGAAAGAACTAAAAAAAAATTGTATAATTAATTCAATCTTACAATTATTAAAAAAAAAAAAACCCTACCAAAAGCAAGCTAAACTGTAACCAGTCATGGTACTTAGAGAATAGAGATGACACAACATACCCCCTCCTTAGACCACCACCTCACACCATATTTCACAATATGTACTAAGTGGATACAAAACCTTAATATTAAATTATTAATTTACTAAATTATTATTAAATGAAAATATTAAAGATTGTGCTATAAAAATTAGAAGAGAAACAGATCCTGTAACTCTCAAAGCTATGCAGAGGAGATATATTCTTAACCAAACAGAGAGAGAGAGGCAAATCAGTACAAGATAATGTAAATAATTTTGATTACTGGAAAGTTTCTGCACAGACAACATTAATGCATTTAGGATGAGAAAGAAAGTGGTCAAACAGAAAAAAAAATCTTTGTATCAGATTTTTCTGATAAGAGTTTGTTGTTCAAATATATAAACAATTAATAAACATATATAAGACATAACCATTCCCCAATAGATAAATGGCCAAAGGCTATGAACAAACAGTTCTCAAAAGAATGGCAAAGTACTTACAACTGCATGAAAGAATGCTTCAAATCACTAATAAGAAGAGAAATACAAATCAAAACAATCTTAAGGTTTCACCTTACACTCTGAAAAACAGCAAAAATGACAAGTGTTGGAAGGGTTATGGAATGACAGGTATACATACATTGTTGGTGGAGCTGTGAAATGAGACAACCATTTTGAAAAGCAACTTTGAATTATGCAAATAAAGTGGCTAAAATGTCCAAACTTTTTAAACCAGAAACTCCATTACTGGACTTACACACCAAAGAAACCATCTATAAGAAAAAATCCCCATATATTCCAAACTATTTATAGTATCACTTTTTGTGATAGCCAAGAATTGGAAAAATACCCTTCAGTTGGAGAATGACTAAACAAATTGTGGTAAGTGCATGTTATGGAATATTATTGTGCAGCAGGAAATGATGTGAATAATGAATACAAAGAAAGATTTATACAAACTGATGCAGAGTGAAGTCAGCAGAGCCAAGAAAACAATGTACACAGTAACTACAAGGAGGTAAAAGGGAAGAATGGCACACCAAAAATCAAAGGTAAATATAACTAAATGATAAAGATCAAGAAGGACTCAAATGAAAAGATACCCTCAATCTACCCTTTAATGGCGTTGAGAGGTCCACAAATACTGCACATTGCACATGTTTTCTGATTTTTTTCAATGTATGAATCGTTTATACTGATTTTTTTTCTCTCTAAAATATACTACTTTCCATATGGGATTGTTCTCTGAGAGAAAGAAGGGGAGGCATACTTGGAAAAACTAAAGTGATATAAGAAATAGAAAATATCAATAAAAGCTTATAAAATTAAAAAATACTTCCCTCCTCATGGTAGGGGACATGGAGGAATACTGTTGTATACATTGTCAGATGTGGTCATTGAATCAGTTGGTCATATTAACTGTTTTCTTTGTTACAAGGGAGGGTTTATATATCCAGAGTTTACAGAGTTAGTGAGGTGGGGAGGATATATCCAGAAATGACAGAAAACAAAATCCATCAATAATATTTTTAAAAAAGGTTATCCCTGTGGCTACATCTTTGGAGGAATTCTGAAGTATCATAGGAGACACCTTGTTGGAGGAGAGAAAACTCAATGTCTCCACCTAGCCAAATGCCTTTATTTTTTGAATCAACAAACAATAAACACAGCACAATTGTTTATTCTGTCCGCCTCAAAGTCAATTGTGCAACTGTGAAGATGTGATCTGCTGTGACAAATCATCTACCTACACCTGCCTGTTTCTTTCTCATATTTTCATCAAGGGTAGTCTCAGTGCACATACAGACCTTGATCATAAAAACTTTATTAAGATGAGAAAGTTGGCCCGTGGCTGATGTTTTCTTGGTAACCTTTCCCCTCACCTTCCCAAATATCATCCATGTTCTTTTCTGGCTCTGAGATTCCAACTCTGCATCCCTCCAGTCCACAGACTCCCCCATCAATTCTTCCCAGTTCCAACACCATCATCAACATGTCTACCTTCCCCAGACTGCCTTCCATTCCCCTTCACAATGGAATAGGAATCTACATAAATGCAAATACAAATTTACTCTAAGAAGAAGCGTAACCCCTTTAATAATAGCTAACATTTATATAGCAGCTGTAAGATTTTCAAAGTACTTAACATATGTTATCTTATCACAACCTCATGTAGGTAGGTGCTATTATTAATCCCATTCTATAGATGACAAATGTCTCTGCACAATACTCACTGCATCACCTTTAATGCCCTGGGCCCCACAGATTCTGCCTAGTAACTCTGGCCTGGTCTCCCTGGGGCAGAGGCAGCAACATGCCTGTACCAGTCTGGAACAGCCAGGCTCAGGTGCCCCCCAGGAGGACAGAGTCCAGTACAGGTCTCAGATTGGTAATGAGAAAGATCTGGGCCCAGAGGAACACACAGAGACAAAGGAAATCCGCAGACACTGTTGAGTCCAGGCAAGGAAGGTCAATGAAGGCAGAGAGGACCAAGCAGGCACTGTGGGTCTAAGGAGACTGAGACTAGAAGTCAGAGAGAAGTAAAAGGAACTTTGATAGGGAGCAAGTGGCCCTCATCTCAGAGCAAATGCTGTTTGCTTCCCTACCTGTTTTATATCTCAATCACTGGCTGCTAGTATTGAATGAATGAGTGAGTGAATGAATGAATGAGTGAGTGAATGAATGAGTGAATGAATGAATGAATGAGTGAGTGAATGAATGAGTGAATGAATGAGTGAGTGAGTGAGTGAGTGAATGAATGAAAAAGCATTTATTAATCATTTACTATATTCAAAGCACTAGGCTAGGCACTGGGGATATAAACAGAAAGCAAACAGCCCCTGTTCCCAAGGAATTCACGCTCTAATGGGGAAGCAAATGGAAGGTTTCAGCTGCAAGTCAGATGGAAAAATCCTCTGATCCTTAGGGAACAACAGCAAAGCAGACAGCCATGCCTCTTTTTTAATGTCATTTCTACTAATTAAAGCACCTTCCCTTCTGATGTTGAACCATATAATGTTGTCACAAGCCTTGATGACAATGACTCTCTTTTCCAGGTCTATGAGGGCTGGGAAGGTAAGGATGTGGCACCTACAGGAGCAGGCACCAGGTCATGTATCCTCAGGGCTTGCCCTCCAAGACAATGACTGATGATCCTGGGCCAGCTCAGGTGGGAGTCCCTGGGCAAGCTGAGAATGCATCCCTGCTTCAACAGGCATTATGTAGAGCCTGCAGGTGGGCTGAGGCTGGGAGGTGAACCGTGCCCTGATTGTCACAGATGTGGAGAGGCAAACCTCCCAATGAGGTCCTCCAAGAAAGTTTTCTAATGCCAGCCTAAACATCAATGTGGCTCTGGGGCTGGTGTAGGGAAAGAACTTCATAAAGTTCTGTAACCATAGCTACATCTCCCTGAACCCACTTGCCTCGTTAGGTCTAAATTTAATTCTTTTGGTTCCATTTATCACTTCTCACCAAAAGATCCTAACATTTTGACAGTCTTGACGTGCCCAGAGATGCATTTGAATCAAAGCTATATTGAAATGTTGAGGATGAGTCTTTCAGGTAGAACAGGCAACTCAGGAGGGGGCCATCTTAACTCCCAGCTCTTTGGTGGAGTGTGGGACCCTGGGGAGAAGGGAGAAGGGCCACCCACTGGGCTATGACTCTCACAGTTAAATTCAATCCAGTGAGATTTTTGTAATGCCTACTAGGAGCTAGGTACCAAGTACTAGTGCTAAGGCTATATTGATGAAAGTTCAACAATCCTTGTCTTTGAGAAGTTTATATTCTACCGAGAGAGACACAGCACCCTCCAAGTACTCATGACCAAACCACCAACCATCACACCACATCAAGAAATTCAACAAGCATTTTATGTACTAGACACATGGGAGATGTTGGGGATAGGCTTCTATTACAATGCATGTGGCAGTCTACAGAATGAGCAGTCCAAATTGGTTTGTGTACTATCCTCCCTAAAGGCTAGAGACTGACAGCATGTTATTACATCAATTCTCCAGTAAGGGAGTGCAATATGTGAATTACCCACTAGATGATGATCACCACTAGCCACCACTAGCGAAGACTTCAGCTTCCTGATCTTTCCAAATGAATGAGGTGAATGAGAAGGTCCCTTCTAACTCTCAATCAATGATGCTAGGATGCTAGCCACATCTGAGCTCTTTTTCCTTTGGTCACAACCCTCCGCATTCATAGGATTCCAACACTCGATCTATTGTGATGGTATCACTTACTGACCACACCAAAAACAGAAGGAAATGAATTAAGGGCTCCCATAGGATGCCATGTGCCTGCCCCCAGCCATGCCTCAAACTTTCCTCTAACTCCATGCTTCCAAGAGCTTTGGGTGTGTTTGGGGGATTCACAACTCACAGGTAAGGGACAAGAAAAGAGGCATGAATGTGTGGCTGACTCCAGTTCCAGGTCACAGACTATAAAATGAGAAATCAATGGAAGAGTAGTGGGAGAAATCAATCATCTCATTCTTATACTCACCAGATAATGGGATTCTCAATAGCCACCAGGCTCAGGATCCGGGATTCTCCACCCCTTCCCCCACACTCAAGCACAGATTTCTGCTCCAGAATCTGATTCCCCTCCAGAGGTTGGTCTCCAGATGTCTTGTTCACCATCAGCTCAAATTTCAGGCTACAGCAGCAGCCTTGGTAGCCAGTCCCAGTCACTCCATCATGCCTCCTAGAAGCAAAATTGTTCATGTTGAAGGGTGATCAGCTACTGATCATCCCAGTTGTCCCTATTGGACAGCTACTGGTCTTGGAGGAGATCAGCAAGTCTGAATCTCAAAGGAAGCAGGAAAAGAATCATAAGAAGCCATTAAATCCAATTGCCCTCATATCACAGATGAGGACACTGAGGCACAGAGAGGATAAGTTGCTTGGCCGTGATCCCATAGCTAGAGTCGGAAGTGAGATATGAACCTGAGTCTTCCTGATTCCAAGATCACTACACCAGAAATGTCCATCCCTCCTGACAGTGTACCCATTGTAACCCCTCCATCCTATCATATAGCCTCCTGCTCAACTCTAGCGCACACAGGAGGATGCAGGTGAGGGGGGAAGGGTGGCCAGCTTATCCCATGCACCAGGATCATTAGAAACCTCTTAGCCCCCATTGTCTCCCCTAACTGAATGGAAGCTGCTTGAGTTCAGGGACTGTTTCCCTTTCCCCTCTAGGTCCCCAGAATCCAGCACATGGAAAGCTCTTAATTCATACTCTTTAAATGATTAATTGATTGCCAGGTTCTCCCAGAATTATCATCACTCAAGACCCAGAAGAAAATAGTATTTCAATTAATCCATCAACAAGCATATATTAAGAGCTTACTCTATTCCATGCACTGTGATATGTACTGCAATAAAAAAGGAAAAATTTAACAGTCTGCCCATAATAACTAACACTTATGTAATACTTACTGTATGCTAGCACTGTGCTAAGCACCTTATAATTATCTCATTTGATCCTCACAACAACCCTGAGAGGGAGATGCTATTATGATTTCCCCATTTTATAGATGAGGAAACTGAGGCAGATGCCAAGTGACTTTCCCAGAGCCATACAGCTAATAAATGTCTGAGTTAGTATTTGAACTCAGGACTTCCTGACTCCAAATACAGCAAGGAGGCTAGAAATTAAATGTGAGAAATGGTCTGATTCAGAACTGAATCTATTTATGTCCAATCAAAGGGGCTACTGAAATGGGGATCTAGGATGGGCAACCAGGAAGAATCTTCTCATTGATGGTGTTGGAAACTTTTCAAATTCAGAATGAGTAGGGTCCAGGGGCAAGAAGACAAGAGGAGGTTTTCCCAGTCCATTTGTCACGGGGCTATTGAACAGGCACAGTCCTGATTATGGGCTGCTCTGTGCTGTAGCATCAGCGTCATGGGTACTCCATGGTCTACCTCACCTTGTCAAACTGAGGGACTGCAGGCCAAGGCACAGGTCATTTATATCTGTGAGACCAAGAGAAAATTCTTGTGAAGGGTTCTGGGGAGAGGGGAAGCATCCTGCTCCTTGAGAGTCCAGAAAGTTTGGCAAGGCTTCCTTCCATGATAGTTATCGTATAGACTTGACTAAAACCCAGAAAGTTGCCCAACATGGGTTTTGTTCTACAGAAAATATTGGCGTTGCTACGGTATGAGAGTGCAGGAGCTTCAGGGTGATCCAAGTGATCTCTGATCCCACCTTTGTGCTTTCTTTCAGTGAGAACCTATATTGCTGGAGCCAGATGGGGGCACTCAGACATATAGGCACCAGCCACCTACAAGGCAATATTTTTTACAACCAGACACTTAATTGGTCATTCTTCCTTTTCTAAGAGTACAAATGACATCATGGGATGATGTCTTGACTTTTGAGTTAATTGGATTTGAGTGAAAGAGTTGCACAAAAGTTGTCAGCTTGACTCTCTCTTCCAGATTCATTAAAGTCCAGTGGCAGGAAAAAAGCCAAGATGATGGGGGATGTCCTGGGATGCAGTGAATAACCTTGGCTTCTTTGATGGTGTCTGACCAAGTTCTAAGCTCTCCACAGAATCTGTTTCATCACCTTTATGGTGGCTGGAACAAATTTTTCTCATCTATCCATTCCACTAGGGGAAATCTTCATGAGCTTGGAATAGACATCTCCCTATTTCGTTGACAGTTTTGAGGCCCTTCAGTTACCCTCAACATGGTTAATTCCATCTGTAGTGATGGGTTTTACTGGGATGTGGCCACTGTGTATACTACAGTTTCTTAGAACCACAGGTGAGAGTTGGGTGAAATGTAGACACCAAAAGTAGATGAACATCCCTGAAAAGGGCTTGGCAACCCTCACACCAGAGGAGCTAGTCCTCTCTGAACACCCCATTCACCAACCACCTAACTACCCAATAAAACCAAAATTTATATAAGAGTCAATGGAAGTTTACCCTTAGATGGGAAGGCTAGCATTGGGGGAAATGAGAGAGAGGCAATGATAATGGGAAGGGTCTTCAGCAGAAGGTGCCACATGAACTGAGTCTCAAAGAAAAGAGATGTTATGGGAAAGCATTACATGTACGGGGAACAACCAATGAAAAATCACAAGGATGGATCATTCTGTGTGAGGAACACCCAGTAAGCCAGTCTGGTGGAATCATAGAATTAGTAGAAAAGAGTAAGAGGGTAAAAGGCCTGGAAATATAAGAAGAGGCCAGGCTGTGAGGAACTTTAAAAACCATACAAAGGACTTCATATTTGGCCCTAGAAACAATAATAAATGACTAGATTTTATGGGGTAGGGGAGAAAAAAGCACAGTTAGACCAACTTGGGTCAGGGAAGCCAATTGGAAGGGTACTTCAAGAGTCCAGAAAGTTTGATGGACTTGAAAGTTTTTCATGATGAGAGTCTGGGCCAGGGTGGTGGCCGTGTGAGTAAAGAGAAAAGGATAGATGCCAGAGATGTTGTATAGAAATAAAGTATTACTGACTGGATTTATGGAGAAAGGAAAAATTTATGACCAACAAGAGATAGAGAGCATGATGAAATGCAAAATGAATAATTTTATTACATTAAATTGAAAAGTTTTTGTACAAAGTCAATGTAACCAAGATTAGGAGGGAAACATAAAATTGGGAAAGAATTTTTACAACCAGTATCTCTGATAAAGACCTCATTTCTAAAACATATAGAGAATTGAGTCAAATTCATAAGAATACAAGTCATTCCCCAATTGATAAATGGTCAAAGGATATGAACAGGCAGTTTTCAGAGGAAGAAATTAAAGATATCAATAAGCATATGAAAAAATACTCTAAATCACTATTGATCAGAGAAATGCAAATCAAAACAACTCTTAGGTACCACATCTCACCAGGAAGATTGGCTAACCTGACAAAACAAGAAAATGATAAATGCTGTGGTGGCTAGGTGGCGCAATGAATAGAGCACAGGCCCTGGAGTCAGGAGGACCTGAGTTCAAATCCTGCCTCAGACATTTAACACACAAACACACACACAAATACCTAGCCGTGTTACCTTGGGCAAGTCACAACTCCAATTGCCCTCCAAAAAGCAAAAGCAAAAGAAAATGATAAATGCTGGAGAAGATGTGGGAAAACTGGAACACTAACACATTGTTGGTGGAGTTGTGAACTGATCCAACCATTCTGAAGAACAATTTAGAACAGTACCCAAAGGGCTATAAAAATGTGCATACCCTCTAACCTAGCAATACCATTTCTAGGACTGTATCCCAAAGAGATCATACAAGTGGGGAAAGGACCCATATGTACAAAAATGTTTATAGCAACTCTTTCTGTGATGGCAAAGCACTGAAAATCAATTGGGGAATGGTTGAACAAGTTGTGGTATATGAATGTAATGGAATACTATTGTGGTATAAGAAATGAGGAGCAGACAGACTTCATAATAACCTGGAGAAACTTATGTAAACTGATGTGTAGTGAGAAGAGTAGAACCAGGAGAACTTTGTACACAATTACAGACACATCATATCTGTGATGAATAACTCTGATAGACGGCACTCCCCTCAGCAATGCAAGGTTATAAGACAACTCCAAAGGACTCATGGTGGAAAAGGTATGTCCACACCCAAAGAAAGAATTACAGATTGAAGCAAATTACTTGCTCTCTCTCCTTTTTGTTTTGTTTTGTTTCTTCTTTCTCATTGTTCACTCCATTGGTTATAATTCTTTTTTACAACTTGACTAATGTTTAATATGAAGGTATATGCAGAACCTATATCAGATTGCATGCCACGATGGAGGCGGAAGGGATGGGGGGAGAAAATTTGGAACTCAAAAACTTGTGGAACTCAGTGTTCTAAATTCCTCCTGACTTTCTGCAAATCTCAGCTAAATTCCATCTTCTACTTTTTGTAGAACTTTACTGAACTCTTTTAGTTAGTGTCTTCCTTCTGTGGATTAGCTCTACTTTTTCCTGTATATGTTCTTCATAGATAATATATCTCTTTTTATATCTACCTATAGATCTCTATCTATCTATCTATCTATCTATCTATCTATCTATCTATCTATATGTCTGTCTGTCTGTCTTATCATGTTGTCTCTCCCCTCCTTAGATTGTGAAATCCTTGAGACTTTGATGTTTCTTTCTTTTTTCCCCGGGACTGTGCACCATGCCTAACACAGTAGGTGTTTAATAAATGCTTGTTAACTAAGTAATTGAGGGAGGGGGTAGCAACTAACAATTTAAAGAATCAGAAACCTCTTTAGGAGGTGGATTTGAGCTGAGCCCTAGAGAGAATTATGGATTCCAAGAAGCAGATGTGAGGAGAGAGAGCATTCCAGATATGAGGGAGCAAAGGTATAGATGTGGGAGATGGACTTTCATGTATCTGGGAAAGCAAGCAGACCAGACTGACTAAATGGTAGAGTGTGTGAAGAGAAGTAATGAAAAGTAAGTCTGGAAAGACGGGTTGGAGCCAGACTAGGAAAGGCTTTAAAATGCCAAACAGAAAGAAGCTTGTATTTTATCCTAGGAGCAATATCACACCTCCTTCCATTCATTCAATAAGCACTCCACACTCCATCACAAATATGCCCAGGGGCTGGATCTCCAGCACACCAATTCTCTATTACCAGTGTCTGGAGAGCAACCTGAAGCTGCAGGAACACTGGGAAGTGTTGCATGTTGTCTGTCTCACCTCAGAATTCTCAACCTTTATAGAAGGAAGGAAGGGAGGAAGGGAGAAAGGAAGGAAGGAAGGAAGGAAGGAAGGAAGGAAGGAAGGAAGGAAGGAAGGAAGGAAGGAAGGAAGGAAGGAAAAGAATCATAAAGTGTGGAAGACACATCGGAGGTCATCTAGTTCTACCTTCTCTCTCTCTCTCTCTCTCTCTCTCTCTCTCTCTCTCTCTCTCTCTCTCTCCAGATGAAGAAATTGAAGAAAAGAGTAGTTAAGTGACTTGCCCTGTTGGTTAAGTAAGTTGTCCTGGATGAAGGGAAGGGAAGGTGAAGAGCATGAGGCGAGGGGATGGGAGGTAAAGAAAAAATCCCTAGTCCCTAGGAACTCCTAATCTAATGAGGGAAATAATGAGCGAACAACTATTTATATACAAATTATATGCAGAGTAGACAGAAGGTCTTGTCTGAGGGAAGGAACCTCAGTTTGGTAAGGATACTCACAGTCCTGAAGAGACAGATGTTGCAGCAGACAGAGAGCTAACCTTAGAGACAGGAAGACCTCTATTCAGTTCCTATCCCTGACACATCCTAGCTGTGTGAGCCTGGGTGAGGTACTTAACCTCTCCGTGCTCCCAGACAACTATTTACTTCTATAAACTGCAGAGAACTTGGGGACCTGCACTGGTAGAGAGAGCTCCTGTCTCTATTGTGAAACTGGATAATTCCAAATGTAGGGCATCCAAGTTAAGTCAACAAAGCATTTACTAAATGCCCACTATGTGCCAGGCACATGGTGCATTACCAGTGAGGGTGGTGAAGAGTCTTTATGAGATCACCTGAAGGAAGCTAGAGAGTTAGCCCAGAGAAGGATATGTAATAGTTGTCTTAAAGTAGCTGAGGGATAGACATATGAAAAAGAAGTTACCCAGCCTTCTCTGCTTGGCCACAGAGGGTAGAATTGGGAGCAATGGATGAAAAATCCCAGAAGAGCAGATTTAAGCTTAGTGTCAAGGGGGGGAAAACCTGCTAATTATTAGAGCTGTGCAAGAGGGGAATGGGCTTGGGAAGCAGCAGATCCCTGATCACTAGGGGTCTACAAGCTGAGGCTGGATGGATATTTGGACTTTGGAGGCTTTTCTGTTTTGTTCTTTTTAATGAGAAAAATAAACCCAGCACTTCCCTGAGGCCAGAACTTCGGCTATAATTCCCTTTTGAGTCCATTTCCCATCATCCCTCCCTTCCAATAACCCCTCCCCACCTCCACACACACAATTCTCTGCCAAGGCTGAGTTTCTGTTCTCCTTGGCTGGCTGGAGTCAGGGCAGAGGGGAACAACTGCCCTGGGAAGCCTGACTGCTTTCTGGCAGTGGGTAGGAGCCAAGCCTTCTAATTGGGTAAGCTTTCTCCAGCGCCTGGCGCCCCATAAGTAGCAGACTCTGCAGGGATGCACATCTAATTTAACCTGTTATTTAAAGGTTAATGCAAAGCCCTCCTCTTAGGCTTCCTAGACTTCATCCCTTCCCTCTCCCCTCTTCCTCACCATCCCTCCCCCCCCCCTCCAACTTCACTGCAAAAATATTCCATTGGCCTTGGTAGATATCCTGGGCTTGCCTGTCAGGAGGCATTCCTGAGCACAAAGGGCTGAGGAGGTGAGGGACTTCCCCTCCCAGTTTGATTGATTTTGGGGGGGACTAGGCTAAAGAGGCCATTCTTTGCCTCATTTTTTTTTACCTAGCCTTAATCACTGAATGGGCATTGCTTCAGTCAAACTGAGACTTGCAAAAAATCTTACTTTTAAAAAGGCCAAGATCTCCCACTGCGCCCAGGACCACCTCTGGCCATCCTGATGTGTATCTGGCCACTGGACCCAGATGGCTCCAGAGGAGAAAGTGAGGCTGGTGACTTTGCACAGCCCTCCCTCACTTAAATCACTTGCAGGGTGGCATCACCTCCCTGATGTCATGGTCCTCTTCAAGAATGTAGGGCCAATAACAGCAAGGGTTGTTGAGGGACTGAGTTCTCCCTCCTTGGAGACCCTCAAACAGGAGCTCAAATGACCACTGGGAGGGGGGCACATCATAGAAGGGATTCCTTCCATATACTGTACCTGGGCTGGACCAGGCAGCTACTGAGGTCCCTTCCAGCTTTCAAATTCTGTGATTCTATGGGAGTTTAAAAACTAATTTAGTCCAACCCTCTTATTTTACAGATAAGGAAACTGAGGCTCAGAGAAGTAAAATGACTGAAACAGGCTCTCACAAGTAGTAAGTATCAAAGGTTGGATTCGAAGTGACATCCTCTAAATCACTGGGTCATTCTTTGTATTATATAGTAGCTTGTACTCCCACCATGGTGTAGCAGCAAGCACCCCAAGCGTCCTCAGGGTTTGCAGCTACCACAGGTTCTTGGATCTGCTTTGTTAAAGGAAAGCAACTTAAAATGGGTTAACAAGCTTACTTTAATCAGTCAGACATATATCGTTTACCTTGTTCAGGAGAAAAGGTCAGCACCCTGAACCTCAAAGTATACAGGCATAATTATCAAGACAGAAACATCAAGTAGACAGATTTCCAAACTGTCCAACCATTACATCCATACCCAGTCAACATCTGGGTTTCCACATTCTGGGTTTTTCAAAGCCGGGGGACTCTCAACAACGGCTTCCCAGAATTCAGATCAAATCACAGAACACTTCTCAAAGTGAGTCCCAAAACAAAGGTACACATCAGGGCTTATATAGCCTTCTCCTGGCTCAGAAAATGTAACAACCTTATTGACTCACTAGCCAATCAAGAAGTATCTACTGAAAAACAAGCCTCCCTCCCCAGGCTTCAGGTGCATTTTAGCCTAGGGGCAGGGAAGATCTTCCAAATTTGCATTCCCATTACATTCGGCCCCAAGATCTTTCATGCCCATAGCATAGACAATTTACTTTTGAATTAGCTCTGAACATTTCTTAGGTCACATTTTCAAAGTACAGAACTAAAGTTACCAAAGTGGCCACTGGCCCTTAAACAAACACAAAGTACATAGATAGCATTATCACTTCAATTCAAAACGAGTTCAAACAAAGCTCTCTGGGGGAGGAGAGGGGTGTCCTTCCCCTCACACAGCTCCAGCCCCTGCCTCCAAGCACAGAGATGGGGCTGGGCAACAAAACCAACAAGGTGGGGTCCCTGGGGATCCAAGGCACTTCATCCCACCCACCATAGTCACAAGTCCATCTTCCCCCTGGGTCCCAAACTGTGGGATGCAGCCAGGAAACACATTCAGTGCCCCTGCTTTGCTGCTCAGTTCTTATCTTTTCCTGTGGCTGAATTCCGAACTCCTGGGCTCCTTCTCCTCCCGCAGGCGGCAGCCGCTCCTGGCTTCTG
Organism: Petaurus breviceps papuanus; assembly: GCF_028583685.1. Lineage (NCBI taxonomy): Eukaryota > Metazoa > Chordata > Mammalia > Diprotodontia > Petauridae > Petaurus > Petaurus breviceps. The sequence goes on from NW_027187400.1 coordinate 2,659,923, forward strand.
CCCAGGTCCCGATGCAGGCAGCTCACCATTCCCGCTCTCAGCTCAGCGAAGTCTGCATGCAGGCCATTCTTCTCTCCTGCTCCATGGCTCCACAGAGTCATAGCTACCACAACTGGGAAACAAACGATTATCCCAGCCCCCATACTTTCCTTTTACTCTGCAGATCCTGTTCGTGACGCCATTTTGTAGCAGCAAGCACCCCAAGCGTCCTCAGGGTTTGCAGCTACCACAGGTTCTTGGATCTGCTTTGTTATCTTGGATCTCCTTTTCTCCTGAACAAGGTAAACGATATATGTCTGACTGATTAAAGTAAGCTTGTTAACCCATTTTAAGTTGCTTTCCTTTAACAAAGCAGATCCAAGAACCTGTGGTAGCTGCAAACCCTGAGGACGCTTGGGGTGCTTGCTGCAACACCCATTTGGCTGGAACATAAAGTATGTGAAGGGGAATATATGAAGTCAGTCTGGAAAGAGAGGCTTGTGGAGAGTTCCGAATACCAGGCTCAGCCCCTCTTTTCTCTAGAGGCAGTAGGCTCTATGCACTATGGCACCACCTAACTGCCATGAGTACCTGGGTTCAAATCCTGGCAAATCACTTAGTCTCTCTGGGCTTCACTTTCCTTATCTCTAAGGTCTCATCTCACTCTTGATCTCTCTGACATCTCTGACCACTGGCTGTCTGGCCTCCTCTTGTAGACCTCTGGTGACAGGAAGCTCATGACTTCTTTTTGCTTAGAATTTGTTTCACTTCTCATTTGAACTAACAGCAGCAGGTGAATGTCTCTATCTCCTAGATTGTAGAAAGAGCCCTGGACCAGGGGTTGAGAGATCTGGCTTCAGATTCCAGCCACTAAACAACTCTGTGAATTTGAGCAGGTACTTCCCCTCCCTCAGCTTCCATTTCCTCACCTGTGAAATGGAGATAATAAACCTTGATGTGCCTACCTGTATTGTTATTATTTTCACACTTCAGTGTGTGAAGTTTTCACTGAAAATGAGTATGTCATTGGCTTTGCAATCAGACGACCCGGGTTCAAATCTCTCCTCTGATGTCTACTAAACTTATAAAATGGAAATGATTATTTTTTTTCTTGCACTAATAACTAATTACTCAATTAGGACCAAGGTTTTTCATCTTTTCTACTTCCTCATTCAGAAATCAGCTACTCCAGGTTATTCAGGCAACCTCTCTATACCTTAGACTGAGAAGCAAAACTCAGATCTGTTCAAAAGGTTAAAAAAATTAGTTTAGATGAATTGATGGATTCTGGACCATTATGTTTTAGTGAGACAGGTCTGGGAAAATGCGGATTCTCTCCTTTGTCAAACAAGGTGTTATGAATATAGACAAGTCTCTTTGACCAAGATTGAGGGATCAGAGTCATGTAGACCTTCATTAGAATAGGTCCACCTCTCACTATGATATTCATTCTCTCATTCATTGTTAACCAATCAGAGATGATTTCTACCCTCAGGAACACTCATTCTTCCAAGGGCATACAAACGTTGAGTGGTTTCCATGACTGGTCTTTGGTCTTAGAGAGACAGTCAAATGATCATACTTTTATTAATAATATGCTAGCATTGTTAACAAAATATTAATAACCCAGAAACTATGTCTCTCAAACTTTTTACACCTTGGATGAGTCACTGCCCTAGGCCTCAATTTCCTATATAAAATGAAGGGCATGGATTATATGGCCTCTGAGGTCTCTCAACTCTCTATCATAGGTTCATAGACTTGAAGCTAGAAGGAGTCTTGCATACTATCCAATCTGAAACCCACTTTTTATGGATGAAGCCAAGACAAATTAAGTCACTTTCTCAGGATCACACATCTTAAATGTCTAAGTTAGGATTTGAACTCAGGTCTTCTGCATGCTGAGGGTAACCTTGTATTCATTATACCATGCCACCTCTCTATGATTTTGGGAGCTCATATCTCCTTCAATGCAGACCTCAAACCCCCTCCATCTTAATAGGTGATCTTTGAGAGTTACTGTGACCAAAAGTCCATCACTCTGGAATATTCAACTTAGCCAAGGGGGCCACCAGGAGAAAAGATCTGAGCCTCGGCCACACCTGCAGCCTCTCCCACTGGGCAAGGCTAGTGGGAGCATCTGTTCTATGGAATCCAGAATCAGTTACATCCCATGGTGAGGCATCAGAGGAGAGGGAGTATTACTGGTATTATTACAGTAGAATGATTGTTCTTTTCATCAGTCACTGTTATCAACAGGAAGAGCCTGACATATTGACACAGAATCTCCCCAGCTGGCACCTAGAATTATCCTCTGCCCTCTGGTGAGTCCGCTCCCGGACTGGTGAACAAAAATGGTTCCTCAGAGAGTTTAAACAGCTGCAGAGGACCCCTGAGACCACCCTCCTGCTCAGTACAGGAATCATCTCAGTGGTGTCTCTGATGGCTGATTTGTTAAGCAATCTCTTAGAATCACAGGATATCAAAGCAAGAGAAAATTCCTTAAAACAGAAGATCAGAGTTAGAAGAAGCTGATAACACCTAATGTCAGAGCTTTGAAGGAGCTTAGAACATGGAACATTAGAGCCCATAGTGACTTCATAACACAATGTCAGATCTTAAACCTTAGAACACAGAATGTCAAACTGGGAGGGCCCTTAGAATACAGAATTTCAGAGCTGGCCCTTAGAATACATGTCAGATCTTGGAGAAACATTAGATCATGGGATGTCAGAGCTGGGAGGGGTTTCAGAACACAGAATGACAGATCTGGGAGGGACCTTAGGACCCAGACTGTCAGAGATGGGAGGGCCCTTAGAACACAGAAGGTCAGGACTGGGAGGGGCCTTAGAATATAGGATATGGGTCCTAGAACCTGGTCTCTGCTTGGAAACATGGTGGCCCACACATTTTTGAGACCCTGAGTGTCAAAGGAGAGTGAGAACTCTGTCTGGGTTTTTTCTTCCTGTTGGATGTAGGAGTCTCTGGGTCTAGGGCTGTTAACTAAAGGTAAAAGAGAAGCCTGAGGATGAACCTTTTAGGAACCTGTGGGATCACTATAGGTCCGGACAAGTAATAAATCACAAAGTAGAGAGTCTGAGTAGAAACAAAAAGTAGGGAAGAATGTCATTTGTCCAGTGATCTGAGGAAGCCTCAATGAGCCCAATGACAAGATTTAAGTGGGGGTAAAGGGAATGCAGAAACAAATTGGGGCGGGGGGGGGGGGGGTTTTCAAAAAATCTTTTTTTTTTGCTACCTTGGCCTCAGTCCCAGGGGTCTCTCTTGCGACCCAGACCAGGGGCTCATTAGCTTCAGGATTTGGGGTAATTTCACCAAGTTGTAATGATCCTTGTGGGATCTTGCAATGATTATGGAAATCCTCTCCTGAACAGCAGCCCCTTAGTCTCTTGTAGATGTATGGCTATTTACATGTGTTTGCATATATTTGCATTATATGATTGCTAATATTACATCCAAAATACTGAGCAAAAGCCAGCTAAAGTCAGGCTAATCTTCAGGCCTGGGAGGTTGATAACGGGATTTTTGTAATGCACTGGCATATCACGAAGATGACTCCTGGAGCTCTGGGCCCTATGATCACAGTCCTTCCCTCAGTCACAGCCCTTCCCTCAGTCACAGTCACAGCCCTTCCCTCAGTCACAGTCTTTCCTTCATGGCTCCTGCCATCTGATCAGATAGGGATTCCATCTATCCTTCCCACTAACACTGGGGGCAATCTGTTCTTCTGGAGAAGAGTCCTGCAGGTTTGGAACCATAAGGGACAGCAGAGGCTATCCCGGTCCACGTCCTTATTTCACAAATGAGGAAACTGAGGCTTGATTGGGGAGGTGACTTGCCTAAGCTATCTGCTCAGTATCAAAACTGGAGCTATGTCCTTCTGAACATGGAAGCTCTGTCCAACACGAGGGGGGACCACATGATGAAGTGTTTATTAAATTCCCCTTCTGTGCCCGACACTGTGCTGAGCATGTTATAAATATAACCTCCTTTGATCCTCACAAGAACCCAGGAAAGGAGCTGCTATTATGATCCCCATTTTGCAGGTGAAGAAATGGATGCAAACAGAGGTTAAGTGACTTGCCCTGGGTCATGCAGCTAGACAGTGGCTGAGGTCAGATTTGAACTCATATCTTCATGACTCCCAGGTCCAGAGCTCTAGGTACCACCTACCACGATGTACTAAAATTTTACCCTAAGTTTGTTTATACAGGTAGCTGCCCATATGAACCTAAAATATGCATTAACTTATAAATATTCTGTTCCCACTGTTTCCACCATGGCCTTTTGGGGATTCTCCTGTTTTGTACTGTAAGGGGCATCTGTAGAAATGTGTTCTTGTTGAGTCATTTCAGTCATGTCCAACTCTTCATGACCCCATCTGGAGTTTCTTGGCAAAGATACCAGAGTGGTTTGCCCTTGCCTTCTCCAGTTCATTTGACAGATGAGGAAACTGGGGCAAATAGGAAGTGACTCTCCCAAGGTCACTCAGCTAGTAAGTGTCTGAGGCCAGATTTGAATTCAGGAAGATGAGTCTTCCCGACTTCAGTCCTGGAGCCCTGTGCTCTGGTGCCCCTCGCCACCCCTCCTGTAGAGATTGTAGCCCCTAATTCCAATCCTCATCTCCAGTCCTGACCCTCTCCAGAGCAACTACCCACAGGACATGTCTGCCTGAATATCCATCCCACTGTGCTACTAACTCAAGGAATCCTAAGCTGAGCTTATTCTCTTTTCCCTTCCCTTAAAACCCCCTCCTCCCTCTAGCTTCCTGACTTCTGTATCGGGCACCACCATCCGTCCATCCATATAGGCTCCTGTTTCCAAATCTTGGAGTTATCTTTGGCTCTCCTCTCTCTTTCTGTTCATATCCTGCTACCACTGCCTGTCAATTCCACCTCTGCCTTCTATCTCCCATCTGCCCCCTCCTCCCTGTTCTCTCTGCACCCATCCCCCATGGATCCTCATCACCACCCACCTGGACTATTGAAATAACTTCCTGTCACTCTTTCCATCCCCCAAAGCATCCTTCACATTTGCTGCTGGATTTCTCTTCATAGAACAGGTCACGGTGCTTTTCTGCTCAAAACTCGTCAACAGATTCATATTGTTTCCTAAGGGAAGACACTAGGTGGTACCACAGGATAGGTAGGGTGCTGGACCTAGAGTCAGGAAGCCCTGAGTTCAAATCCTTCCTCAGACAATCTGTATTAGCTGTGTGATCTCAACCTCTGTCCTCCAGTTTCCTCATCTGTAAAATGTGAATATAATAATAATAACCCCTCTCCCACTGGGTGGGCAGCTAGGAGATACAGTGGATAGAGAGCTGAGATTGGAATCAGGAAGACCCGAGTTCAATCAGACATTCACTAGCTGTGTGACCCTGGGCAAGTCATTTAACCCAGGTTGCCTCAGTTTCCTCATCTGGAGAAGGAAATGGAAAACTGCTCAGATATCTTTGCCAAGAAAACCCCAAATGGGGTCACAAAGAGTCTTTCACAACCAAAATGACTGAACCATAGGAATTCTGGGGAGTAGAAGTGCAGATGAAGAAATATAGAATATCTCCTGACCTTCTAAAATCTACCTCCTCCAGGAAGCTCTCCTTGATACCCTCCATTAGTAATGATCCCTGCTCCATGCCCTGCTCCTCCACTTTCAGAAATGATCTTCAAACCTGTCTTGGGTGATGATCACATAGTACTTTATAGCTCCGATGTCCCAGAGACTGTTTACACTGTTATAGCAGGGGCTGTGTCTTATCTAAACTTTTTTCATCTCCCTAGCACCTCGTACAGTGCTCTGTAAACAGTAGGTACAACATAATGTAGGGGAAGGAAGATGGACTTGGTATAAATGTGACCTTAATGTTAATTTTGCCTCCGACACTTTCACTGTGACTATGGGCAAGTCACAACTTCCCAGGGCCTCAGTTTTCTCATCTGTAAAAATGGAGAATGAGGGGCAGCTAGGTGGTGCAGTGAATAGAGTACCAGTCCTGGAATCAGGAGGACCTGAGTTCAAATCCAGTCTCAGACACTTAACACAAAAACTAGCCATGTGACCTTGAGCAAGTCACTTAACCCCATTTGCCCTGCGTCCCCCCAAAAAAAGGCAAAAAAAAGGGTGGGAATGAGGTGGGGGTTTGAACTCAATGACCCTTCCAGCTCTAGATCTGAATTTCTACCAGAAAGGCAGCTCTATGATCTTGTTCAATGATGTGCTACTCTGATTCCCACTGCCTAGGGATTGTCTAATCCACACCATTCATTCTGCTGGGACAGTTGTGGTCCAGCCAACTACATATGATGCAGGAAGTCCACAAAGTCGGGTGAGGGCTAGACCAGAACAGGATGTAGGAGGAACACCAGAGAGTACAATATAAAGCATATAAAATATCAATATAAATAGTACAGTCTAAAGATCCCTGAACTGAGAGTCAGGAGACCTCAGTTCAAGGGGCCTGGTTCTGTTGCCTTGAATATGTCATTTCATTTCCCTGAATTAGTTTCCTTATCTGATAGTATAATAGATATGATCATGGCTCCTTTGACCATCTCACAGGACTTGGTCGCATGGGATGATGACCCTAAAGTGCCAACTGTGCAGCCCTCTTCCCCAACACCCTCCACTCCAACCTGACTCTAAGTCCCCTAAACTGCAGAGATGAATTCTTCTCTTTTCATCTCCTCCACAGTGCTCAGCAAGAGCTCAAACACACAGTAGGTGCTTAAGAGATCAAAGCAAATCAACAGACATGATTGAGTGGCTACTCCATTCAGGGCTCTAGGAAGGGCTGAACCAAATGGATGAATCATTATTGGTTTAAAACATTCTGGAATCACAGAATGCTACATCAAGAAGAACCTCGGTCCCATCAGTCCATGGGTTCCCATATTTGGGTCATGATTCCACATAACGGTAAACAATTATTTTCCGAATATTTGTTACTTAGTCACTCAGTCATGTCCAATTCTTTGTTTCCCCATTTGAAATTTTCTTGGCAAGGATGATGGAGCGGTTGACCATTTCCTTCTTTAGTTCATTTTATAGATGAGGAAACTGAAGCAAGCAGGGTTAAGTGACTTGCCCAGGATCTCACAGCAAGTAAGTGTCTGAGGCTGAATTTGAACTCAGGCCTTCCTAACTGAGCCCTGTGCCGCCTACCTGCCCTTGTTCCCAGAATACTTCAGGAAATCTTCATTTTCCTACCTTCTAACTAAACCAGAGGGCATCACCATCCTTCCAATCAAGCTGGTTCACAAACTTAGAGTTATCCCTCAACTCTTCCCTCTCCCTCATATCCAATCAGTTCCCAAACTTTATTGATTCTCACTTGTCAACATTACTCCCATCATTTTCTCTCCACCAACATGGCCACCTCCCTGATTCAGATCTCCATCCCCTCTTGAATGAGGGATGACTCTTCATTCTTTTACCTGAATCCCCCCTCTCTCTTCCAATCCACCCCCCACTCAACTGTCAAAGGGCTTTTCCTAAAGCACAGGTCTAAATATGTCACTCTCTGACTTAAGAAGCCTCAGTTGTTTCTAATTGTATTTACCCCTTATGGACAAAATACACATTCTTCTCTTTGGCATTTAAAGCCCTTCACAGCCTGGCTCCAGCCCATCTTTCTAAACAAATGTCACCTTCCTTCCCTTCCCACACTCTATATTCCTATCTTTCCCCTCTCATGGTATTCCACCTTGAATTTCCATTCCGTTGTACAGGGATTCCCCAGACCCAAAAAGGATTCCCTCCCCTTTGAATTCCTAACTTTCTCCAAGGCTCCGTTTGAGTACTCCTATATGAGTCTCCTATATAGGAACTGTTTCTTTTGTTTGTTTGTTTTTGGTTTGTATCCCCATTGCCTACCTAGTACAGTGCTTTGAACATAATAGTTACTTAATAATAAGCCATTATTCAATGCTGATTAAATGAATAAATGAATGGGTAGACACAGGAGACTATCATGGTAAAGAAGGCAGCATGTTACCATGGAAAGAGAAATAAATTGGATGTCAGGAGATGTGGTTTTTATTCCTGATTCTTCCACTCCCTTGAGGTGTGAGCTTAAGCAAGCTGTTTTTGCCTGGGTCTCGATTTTTCCCTTCTATGAAATGAGAAGACCAAATTAGTTAGCACTAGTCTAATCTATCATGATTTGATTTGATTTTTGTTTTTTGGTGGGGAAGAGTTTTAGGGAGAAGAATCAGAGTCAGGACCTAACTTAGCCCAGACCCAGCAAAGGAGGAAATGATGCCTCCTCCTTCTTAACAGAACACCAGCCTGTTGTATATCCTTCCTGATCTGCCCCATTGGTGTCCTGGAATGGACCGTGCAAAACATCCTCAAGGCTAGAGAGGTTTTTGAGTGCTCCTGGCACACTGGAAGAGTGGGGAAGAAGGGATGGCTTTTGGCGGTGTCCCTAGCAAACAACACTGTTGTTTGGTGGAATGGGAAGAGCGCTACATTTGGAATATGAAGACCTGAGTTCAGATCCTCCTCCTGCCACTTCCTGATCAATCTTGAGCAAGCTGTCTTTATGCTCTCTGGGCCTCAGTTTCCTCATCTGTAAAATCAAGGCTTCAGAGATCAGAACTTTAAGAATGATGATCCTGCAAGTCATCTCTGGAGTCCATGGTCCATAATATCACTAATGACTTAGAACCAGAGGTCCTAGCAGTTGGGGAGGGAAAATGGAGGTTGTCTGTGACCATTGGAATTTTTGTCCTTTACCTTGATGCATCTGAGTTTCTCCTCCAGACCTGTGGCCTTTGGGAAAGGAGGAACCCCAGACCAAAGGAGGGGAGAAGGATAGCCCAGGTGGTTCCAGATCTTCACTGGCAACTTAGGCCTCAAGCAGGTAATGCCCTCTAGATCTTCTCCTCTCCTCCTGCAGCAGGTCCCTGGATCAAGGGAACATGCCAAGGGACTCCTTTCCCTCCCCCAGCCTAGACCCTGGTAGCCATTTCACAGCAGGCACTGGGTTCCCCCTTACAGCTCGATACCAGCCTCCTCATGCCCATCCCTGCTGGGACATAACCAGAGACATAATCACTACCATTGCTTAGATGAACATGGAGTTGCCAGCTACAATCCTTCTGGTAAAATGGTGGCTCACTAGGCTTTACCATCTGTCCTCACATTGCTTCCCAAGGGCATGGAGGCCTTCCTATTTGCCCTCCAGACCACTAGACATTACCATCTTCCTTGCTGTTACTCCCTAAGAGCACAGGTTCTTCCTGTCTGCCCTAACAATATGCCCTCTAGATCCCTGGGCATTGCTATTTGATGTGCTACTGCATCCTAAAGACCACCAATCTTTTACATCTATATTCCCTGTGGTCAAACCCTTCTAACACTTCCAGAAGTGTTGTCTCCCCTAAAGAATGTGAGCTCCCTGATAGAAGAGACTGCCTTGATTTTGTTTTGAATGGGGAGAGGGGGAACTTGGATTCCAGAGTGGCTGGTGGGAAGATGACCAAGGACTAAAGTGAAGCATGTTGGAGGTCAGAGTGGGTCACATGAGGCACTCTCCATTCAGGAGTGAGAGGAAGACAGGAATGATGTCTGCGGGCCAGGCCATTCCTGGAGGCTGGGTCGGGTCCCAGGCTGGTTGAGCCAGGGCCTGTCATCATCTTGCCAGAGCAGCCCCTTTAGCCACCCCCTCTATCCGTCATTCCCAAGAGCTTCACACCCAGCCCTGAGACCAAGCCCCTCAGAGTTCACCTAGGGCTCCCAGGGCAGATGGAGGCTCCTTCAGAAGCACCCAGCCTTACATGCTTTGAGTTTCTAGGCTCCCCTAACTTGCTTTCCCAAGAGTTTCAGGAGACCCTCCATTTGAATGTGGGCTGCCCTTGGAGCTGACAATCACCCAACACAGACACATGAGGCAACTGTCAAAATATTGTGTCAGTTCTCTGGGAGGAGGATGCTATTCATTCTGGTCACATGCCTGTGTCCCCAACCCTGGGTGAAAGGAACAAACAACTGAGCTCCCCAGGCTGGTGGCAACCCACCCACAATCATCAGAAGGGAAAAAGGAGGGAGCAAGCCTTGAGGATAGGGTTCAGAGAGAGCACTGGACCCAAAGCCAAAGGGTCAGGGTTCCAATCTCAGCTCTGCTCCTGACTACCTACTGTACTTGGGGGTGAGAAAGACCTGAATTCAAATCCTGCCTCACACACTTCCTACCTGACTGTGTCATCTAAGTTATCTGTAGGCAACTAGGTGATGTAGCAGGCAGAGTGTTTGACTTAGAATCAGAATCATACTGGCTGTATGACCCTGGGAAAATCTCTGAATCTCCCTCAGACTCAAATGCAGATAATAATGACCCTTATTTCATAGGTTGTTGTGAATATCACAGAAGATAATATTTGTAATGTGCTTGATAAACCTTAAAGTTCCACATAATGGCTAGCTATAATTATTCTTATTATGAATCCATCAACAAGCATTTATTAATCATTTACTGTATGCCAGACACCATGTTGATTTCTGAGGATACAAAGTAAAAGGTAAAACAATCCCTGGCCTCGAGGGGTTTATATTCTGATTGGAGAGACAATATATTCCAAAGCCAGTACCTCTAAGATACATAAAGAGTAAATGATGATGATGGTGATAATGTAAGTCATTTAACTTAACATAATCCAAGGCTCATAGTGTCACAGGATGACAGGCTTAGAGATAGAAGGAACCTCAGGGGCCACCTACTCTAACCTCCTGATTCTTCAGAGGAAAAAAAAAAAAGAATTGGCCCTAGGAGGGTAAGGGATCTGTCCACTTAGTAGGTGCTAAATGTTGACTGATTGATTAATTGTCCAAGCTCATACCGGCAGTGTCAGAGGCAGGATAGGTTGCTTTGGGCTCTAAATCCTATGATCCTATGGTTTTCTTTTCTAGATCTAAAGGGGAAAGTCAGAATAGAGGATGTTAGGGAGAGGGGAGTGTCACAGAGGGAAGGGTCAGAAGGGAGTTTAAGACAGAGGTTGCTTACATTTCTCTGGGCAGCTAGATGGTGCCATAGTGCATAAAGCACCAGGCTTGGAATCAGGACGACTTATTTTTATAAGTTCAAAACCGACCTCCGATATTTACTAGCTGTATGACCCTGAGCAAGCCACTTAACTCTATATGCCTCAGTTTCCTCATCTGTAAAACCATCTGGAGAAAGAAATAGCAAACTACTCCAGCATCTCTGCCAAGAAAACCCCAAATGGGGTCACAAAGTAGGAGACAACTGAAATGACTCAACAACAGCAACCATATTTCTCTGACCCTTCTGACTTTGTGAAGCCCTTTCATAACTGGGTGGTGCAGAGGATAGAGCATTGAGCCTGGAATCAAGGAGATCCGGGTTCAGTTTCTGCCTCAGATACTTCCTAGCTATATGACCCTGGACAAGTTACTTAACCTCTGTCTGCCTCAGTTTCCTCAACTGTAAAATAGGGGCAATCAGAGCACCTACTTCCTGGAGTTGCTGTGAGGGCCAAAGGAGATGCTATTTGTAAAGCATCAAAGAAGGAAAATGCAGCAGAAAGCCTGGAAGCCTTTGGAGACATGCTTCAGGGAAGAAGCTGAGCTCTGTTCAAGTAGAGGATCCAGCCTGTTGGACTAGCAATAAAGAGCAGGTTACCATCTCTGAGGTTTCATTCCAGGAAAGGCGGCAAGATTAATGCACTTGTCTACAACCTGAGCCCTTCTATTCCCAGCTCCCCAGGACCCAAATGGCATGTACAGCAATTTCCTTATTACTTAAATCACATCCAATGATTATTACCCCTTTGGCTGAAACACAGAGAAATTGTACCAGCAACCAAGGTGGAAGGTGAACAAGAGATAGACAAAGACAGAAAAAGAGAGGAGAGACTCGACCAAACCAAGGGAAATGCGGGAAGCAGTGCAAATAGAGAAGGAACAACAGCAACAAAAAAAAACCAGCTACGGAAGGTGGAGGTCTGGTATCTAATCCTAGGTCAGCCATTTACTTGCCACATGAGCTGGGGAAGATCACTGTCTGTCACCATGCCTCAGTTTCCTCCTTTGGAAAGTTTAGACTGTATTATTTCCGACAACTCTAGAAATCTACATGCATATGGCATATTGCACAATGACAATAGATACATGGAGTAGATGAGCATCACTAAGTACTCACTATATGACAGTCACTGTGCTAAGCATTGGGGATACAAAAAGACAAAAACAAAAATATACTCTCAAGGCGCTCATAGTCTAATGGGTGAGTCAGTCAATTTAAGCACAATTATGGGGGAGAGAACCTGCAAACAAGTATGTACAGATGATATATATTCAGGATAAATTGGGAGCAATTTCAGAGGAAAGACACTAGTCATAGAGGAACAGGAAAAGGGACTTGTAGAAGGTAAATTATGAGCTGAAACTGGGGGAGCCAAGGAACCAACCAAAGCATGAACCCAATTTACAACCAATAATCAATAGGACTTAAAAGTTGGCAAACCCCACTTTTAATGCATCTCATTTGAACTTCTCAAAAATCCTGTGAGGTAGTCAGTACCATGGATATTATCATATATTATTATTAACACACCAGGTGTAACAGGTAAAGAAATGGAGGCTCAGACAGATGAAACAAAATCCTCATGATTGCATAGTTAAGTGTCAGAGGGTGGATTTGAACCCAAGCATTCCTGATTTCAAGTCTAGCACAGGACAAACATCAAGTGCTGTCAGGGGTTGAGAAGGTAGAAACAAGTTTGGGTATCACTAAGCCAAGGATCCTACAGGGGAACTCCCCTAATGAAATAGAAACTATTAAGAACTCAGAGGCCCACAATTCAGGTCACCTGAAGGAAATGATCATGCATACTTTCATCAACATTCTCAGCATAGTAGGATATATTGTGTCGGAGATACTGGCAACTAGGTCATAAGCCCTATACCTACATACATATTACAGTGTCCAAAGGGAAGTACCCCTATAGTACCTTCACAGTCACCCATTCTTAACTTCAGTCATCAAAAAACACTCCTATTACTTCTGCCTCTCCAGCCAAACCCATATGTATGTGTGTGTGTGTGTGTGTATTCATTACAAATACTTTTCCTGCTCACTCGCTAGTGTCAGTTGAACATACAGATACTGCTCACATTTTCTTGCTGTTCATGTTCTAAACTCACACCCCAAATTAATTCTAACCACAATCAGACCCTTCGTCCATGCTATCATTAACAGCTCAAAGATGCAGGTGGAATCAGGAAGACCAGAGTTCAAATTTGGTCTCAGGTACTTACTAGCTCTAACCATTGGCAAATCACTTAATCTTCCTCTGCCTCAGTTTCCTCAACTGTAAAATGTCCATCTTAATATTTACTTCCCAGGGTTGTTAACAGGGTCACACTTGTGCTTTATGAATGTCACTTTGGCAATCTTGTGGAGACTGGATTGAAGGAAACAGATATTATATTTAAGGAGACCAATTAGCAGGTTCTTGTAATAGTCCAGAGGAGAGGTAAGGATGTCCTGATCAAAGGTCGTGGCCATGTGAGTGAAGAGAAGGGGACAGGTGGGAAAAATAGAGGTAATAAGGAAATTTTTAACAGGTCATGCTTGTCTCTTCCCCTCTTTAGTTCACAGAAATCTGAACTTCCACACAGAAGGCAAGAAGAATCAAGGAAGGCTTCATAGGAGGGCTGAACAAAGAGTTGACCTTTGGTGAGTGTGAGGTGAAAAGAACTTTGGAGCTGGAATCAGAAAGACCTAATTTGCAATCCTTGTTTAGCTACTGAAATAATTGTGTGGCACCTATTTTCTCATCTGCAAGGTTCCTTCCAGTCCCTCCCAACTTCTAAGGAAATGAAAGATGCAGAGAGGGGGAGGGGGAGGAGGAGTTAGAGGACATTCCAAAGAGGAGTCAGAAGATAATGGATCCCTGTACACGGAGACAAGAAGATCCAAGTCAAATTCGATCTCTGCTTCAGAACCATGGACAAGTCACTTAATCTCTGTTTTCTCACCTGTAAATTGAAGTAGCACCTACCTAGTGTTGTTGTAAAGCTCAAATGAGAACTTTAATTTTCCCCCCACAATTTTAAAGTGCTATGTAAATGCCAGCCATTATTATTCTAAGAGAGAGAAACAGCATGAGACCAAGTTCAGCCATAGGGATGAACAGGTTCTGTTTGAACAGCACTAAGACCCGGTGTCCAGGGGCACTGAGTTGAAACAGATTGTTTGGACCAGGGGATCAGGCTGAGCAGGTGTAGAAGGGCCAGACCATAAGCACCCAAGAGGCAGAGGGAGCAGATGTCCAACTCATCTGTCCTGGGTGTGCAGAGGTGCAGAAGGGAAAAGGTCCTAAGGAGAATGAAACAAGAAGAATGACAGAGCTAAGAGGAGCCTCAGAACATAGAGGTGAAAGGAACCCTACAACCTGGAGTGTTAGAACATTCTGTCCCTGCTTCCTTACTCAGACCTAACTAGCTATGTTAAACAACCTTAGCCCTTATAAATGGAAACTACCTACCTGGCTTCTCTCTCTTCAGTGGAGGCCACTCCTTTTTCATTCTCTCCTTTGGTATCAGCTTCAAACATTTCAACATTCATATCCATGGACATTCTGTCCCCACCCACAACCTAACCACACAACCTCTTCACCTCATGAATGCCAGTGACCAGGTCCTATTCTAGTCCACTTCAGCCGCATAATGAAACATGTTGTCATGCCTTAGACCTCAACATCTCTCAGTATTTTTCCACCTCCAAGAACTGGAAAATTCCACTCTCTAGTCATGGCTTCCTATTTTTCCACCTTTCCCATTCATATTATAGCTCATTTCCACTATCTCTTCCAATTTAATTTTACTTGCCTCCACTCCCAGAGCCAATCATGTCTTAGGACACGTGCACTGACTATAGAATTATTTTTTGTTATTGTTTTTATTTCCATTTAATCTTTTAATTAACAAAAATCCATCTTCTCTCCCTACTACTTCCTATTCCTCAAACATTCTCAGCATCATCCATCACCTGCTTTCTGTTCCTTCCCTAAAACAATAAAAGAGGCTTTCCTAAGCCTCTTTCCAAATTGAGTACCTCTGCCTGGTGCCTGAATCCCATACTGCTTCACCTGTTCTAGAGTCTTGTTCCACAATCATCCTCTCTCTCTTGGACCCTCTCGGACCATCTCCACTGGCACCTTCCCATTAGCCTGTAGGCATCATCTGGTCTCTCCAAATCTAAATAAAAATTCCCTTGAACCTTCTGCTCCATGCTAGCTCAGCTCTCCTTCACAGGTAAACCTGAAATGAATTGTCAGCACCTCTCTCCTCTTCCTCCCTATCCATTCTCTACTTAAACCCTGGCAATCCCTGGCTTCCTTCAAGAGTGCTCAAAGCCCACCTGCCACAGGAAACCTTTCCAGGCACCCCCACTGCCAGTGTCTTCTCTGAGATCACTGTCCATTTGTCTCCTTGACTCCAGATCAAGTGAAAAAGAATTGACTTCCAAGACCTCAGGTGTTTTCAAACTATGTGACCCTGTGCAAGTCCCTCCTTCCATTTCCTTACCTATTAAAAGGGACATAAAAATAACATTTGTTCCCCCAGCGCTATTGTGAGGATAAAATGAGATAACATTTGTAAAGAATTTTATAAACCTCAAAGCTCTATATAAATGCTAGCTAATATATGTCTATACATACAAGCATTTGTGTATCTGCGTATATATAGTTGTTTACATGTTACATCTGCCCATCACAACATGAGCTCCTGGAGGTCAGAATCTATTTCTGCCTCTCTTTGTTAAGTCCATTGTTTGGTACAGTTTCTGGTACACAGTAGATGCTTAATAAATGCTTGTTTACTGACTATCTTACTATAATCAGGATTCTGTCCTGACTATTGTATTGTACCTTCCATTTAAGAGATCACCAAGGGGCGGCCAGGTAGCACAGCGAGTAAGAGCACCAGCTCCAGTGTTGAGAAGACCTGGAGATCGAATCCCAGGCTCAGACACTTAGCACCCACCCAGAAACACCTGGCCGTGTAACCTTGAGCAAGTTACTTAACCCCGATTGCTTTAAAAAAAAAAAAGAGATCACCGACAAACTCTTCATTTCTAATAATCCAATAATCATTTTTTTTTCATTCTTTACTCTCTTGACCTCTCCACAGCTCGACACTTAATCATTCTCTTCCAACCCTCCAATATAAGACCATCATGGAAAAATGTGGTTATAATTATTTGTATTTGTCTTATCACCTTACCAGCTCTAGGAGTGCAGAGATCATTTAAACCCTGACACCATCGGCTCCCCAACCAGTCTTTGACAGTGTCCAGATACAATAGGCACTTAATGTTCACTGGGATGTTAAAGATTAATATCAAAGTTGAATGAGACCTTAGAACACCAAACACTGGAGTTGGAAGGAACCTTGAAACATGGAATGTCAGAGCTGGAAGAAGTCTCAGAACATAGAATGTCATAGTTGGGAGGAACCTCAGAATATAGAACATCAGCTCTGGAAGGTGGCCTTAGAAGAAATGATATAAGAGCTGGAAAGGACCTTAGAACACAGAGAGTGTCAGAGCTGGGAAGGACCTTAGAACACAGAGTGCCAGAGCTGGGAAGGACCTTAGAACACAGAGTGCCAGAGCTGGGAAGGACCTTAGAACACAGAGTGCCAGAGCTGGGAAGGGATCTTAGAATACAGAACAGTATGTCTGAAAGGTGAACATGTTAAAGTTAAAAAGGTCCTAGAATGTGTTAAAGTTGAGAAACATGGACTGTCAGAGCTGGGAGGAACCTTAAAACATAGGATATAAGAAATGGAAGGAACCCTTAGGCATAAGATGTCAAAAGTGGAAAAGACCATAGGACAAGGACTGTAATGGATGAGAAGGAACTTAGAATGCATATTCTTAAAGCCAGAAGAGACTGTAGCAACTAGCCTGAGTCTTCAGGACCAGTTAGGAGACGGCCCTGTTATACTCTGCCTTGGACAGAAAACATCTGCAGCTTTATACTCAGCGGGTTGTTACATTCCAGGAAGGAACCTGGAGGGCTTCCTGGAAAGGGAAATCAGCACAGGAAAAAGGCCTGCCATTCATGCCATATGAAGATTGGCTGAAAGAACTAAAGATGCTTAGCCTATAGAAAAGGAGATTTAGACAGACATGATAGATAGCCTTCCTTATATGGGAAAAATTTATACTCATTCTGCTTAGTCCCAGACGACAACTATCCCATGATAAATAGAAAAGTCACTTCTTGAGGGCCAGGACTGGTTGTTTTTCATCTCTAGCACCTAAATAATCACCTTGCACATAATAGGCCCTTCATATGCTTGTTAAATTGAATTCATTTGAATGCTACTAGGAGTCACAAGTCAAAGTGCAAAGAGGGACATTTAGGCTTAACATCAAGATAAATATGCTAGCAATTGGAGCCCCTCAGAGTGGCAGGGCTGTCCTTGGCGTTAGCAGTCTCCTCCTCCCTGGAGATCTTTAATCAAAGGTAGGCCACTGGTCAGGGATGAGGATTTTTGTCCAAGTTTCCTCTGAGGTCCTTCCCTACTCTGAGATGCCGCATTTCTGATCTAGGTCCCCAGGTCCCTCATTTTACAAGGGAGGAAACTGAGGCCCACAAAAGAAATAGGGTTTTTGCAAGTTCATACAGAACCAGAACTAGAACCCAGATCTCTATCCACAAGGACAATACTTCCTCCTTTACATTAGGTTGCCTCCTACTGCAACCTAAGAACACCAAACCTGTCTGGATCTGTAATTGAACTCTATAAAGATTTAAAAAAAAAAATCTTTCCATTTGAAAAGCTGTTTAGTTTTGTTTCTGCCTGAATAACCTCAAATTACGGAACTTTCGAAGTTCAACTTACCCTGTGTCTAATACTCTCCAACCTCTCCTGGGTAATTCTGGAAATAAAAAAAGAAGGAAAGAAAAAAATCACAGGTCTAAATGACAGAAAAAAATTATCTTATGCACACACAGCAGGTGATTTTTACAACGCTTCAGTGCCTCTGCCTCATCTCTCTGATCAAATGGCTGTGAGAAAACCCTCCTGATCTGCCCTGCTAACTGGTTCTGTGACCTTATGGGAGACTCATGCCCTCCCTGTGCCCCTGTCTCCTCAGGTGTAAAATGAGGGAGTTAAACTAGGATTTAAGGGCCCTTCCAGCTTGTAGAAGGCTATGAGTCTATCTTCAAACATTTTCTGTTCTCAAGACCTCCCCACTCTACCCATATTTTATATTCTAAAGGCCTTCCCAGCTCTGACATTCTCAGTTCTAAGGGCCCTCCCAGCTCTGACATCCTGTGTTCTAAGGCCCTCCCAGCTCTGACACCCTGTGTTCTAAGGACCTCCCAGCTCTGACATTTTGTGTTCTAAGGCCCCTCTCAGTTCTGACATAATGGGTTCTAAGGTCCCTTCTATCCCTGATCTTCTGTATTCCAAGGCCTCTCCCAGCTCTGACATTCTCTGTTCTATGATTCTAGGTTCTGTGTGTGACAACTTTAACCTTTCAGTTAAGAGGCATCCACCTCTCTGCCATGGCTATTTCAGCTCCAGAGTCTATTTTTGCTTCTTCTGATTTTCTCATTCTTCTTCTGGAAGAAGAAGGATGAGGGAAATTCCTCGTTAATCAGGTAGACAGTAGCCCAGAGCTTCTGAGTCCAAGAGAGTGGGGAAAGAAGCCAGAGCACTAGAGACAGTCTCCCTCGCCCTTCACCCTAGGAAGGCGGATGTTTCAAAGGTTACAATGCTGAGATCAAAGTCTGCCCTGGAATTACAGAACTGCTGGACTGGAAGACAAAAAGTAACAACAGCAGCAATGGAAACGATGACTGGCATTTGGGGAATGGCCTCTGGCTGGCCGAGCAGTTTGTTCTTTTTCTTATTTGATCTTTACAACACAACCTTAAGCTAGGTGGCATTGTGACATCCTGCACCTTATCCGCAGTCTTGGAACCCAAGGCCCAGAAAGGAGAAGTCCAGGGGAATTCTATTCAAGTTCAGATATTCAATGGGAAGAGCAGGCATGAAAAGACCAATAAATAAAGCAGTGAGGGGTAGTGTATGGAGAGATGGCCTTGAAGGCAGGAAGGCCAAGCTTCGAGTCCCACCCCTCACCCACCATGAGGCTGTGAGGTCTTTAACCTTTAATCTAAAGGCTCTCAACCTTTCAGTGCCCCAGTCAACTCTATAAGATTAAATTACAGAGGAGATACAGATCTGGGAGGGAATTTCTTCACTGGGAGTTCCCTATACTAAGAACATCACAGATCTGCTCCAAAAAGGTAGGGGAAAGGTTGTCAGAGAGAGAACCCTGTGTTAGGTTCAGGAGAAGATACAGAACTTATATAAAAGAGTGTCCTTGACTGCCTTCAGGGGGCCTACAGTCTAGTAGGCAGACAGGATAGTGATGCCGATGATGATAGCTCTGACAGAGAATTAATTGAATATTTGCTATTTTCACTAGGGATACAAACACAAGTAAGCAAGGCAGTACCTACCCCCAAGGAGCTTACATTCTAATGGGGAAAGACAAAATATGGGGCTAGGGGGAAGCCGCTGATGGGGAGGAGGAAAAGCAGAAGTCCAGAAACTTGAGTCATAAACAATGTGGTTTTGTTATTGTTCAGTTATTTTCAGTCCTGTCTGACTCTTCATGATTCTGTTTGGGGTTTTCTTGGTAAAGATACCAGAGTGGTTTGCCATTGCCTTTTCCAGATCATCTTACAGCTAGGGAAAATGAGGCAGAAAGCCCAGAGTTACTTAGCTAGTAAGTGTCTGAGGCTAGATCTGGACTCAGGAAGATGAGTCTTCGGCAGGTGCTCTAAACACTGTGCCACCTAGCTGCCCTCAAGCAATGGGGCCTTAAACTGTTAACCCTTCGAGGCCATCTAATTCAACCCCTCAATCTATGTGTAAGGAAATGAGGATAAGGTGTCTGATAGTAATTGTTCTTCTCTGAAGCATGAAAACTTTTAAGTGGCAGTTTGGGGTAAAAAAAATAACCTCAAAACTAATAATTTAAGCCTGGTCTCGGATCCATACTGACTTTGGGACCCTAAGCAAGTAATTTAATCTCTCAATGCCCCTAGGCAAATCTCTACATTGTGGAGCAGGTGTAGAATTGCACTGATAGACAGTTTCCTCACTGGGAATTCCCTATAGCAATGAAATCACAGTTCTGATTAAAAAAAAAATACCCTCTAAACAGCAACAGGGTCACCCAGTCAGCTGGCTGCTCAGTATGATTGCTCAGCAAGGAGGTAGGAAGCCAGCTTTGCTCCCCTCTTTGACAATTCCTCTCCCCCTACAGATCCAGGGCAGAGTCTGGTGCAAGAGTTAGAGGACATGTCCATCACCCTTAACAGTTTGCCCTGAGAAGGATGTAGTGTGAGAATTATCACCCCATTTTGTTGCTGTGCAGTCATGACCCCATTTGGGGTTTTCCTGGCAAAGACACTGGAGTAGTTTGACATTTCCTTCTCCAGCTCATTTTACAGATGAGGAAACTGAGGCACACAGGGTGAAATAACTTGCCCAGGGTCACACAACTAGTAAGTGGCTGAGGCTGGATTTAACCCAGGAGGATGATTCTTCCTGAATCCAAGTCCAATACTGTGCCCACTGTGCCACTTGACTATCCCTCACCCCATTTTACAGGTAAGGAAATAGAGAACCAGAAAAAGGAAGCCATCTTCTCATGGTCCCATAGCCGATAAGTGGTAGGTCTAGGAATCAAACCCAAGTCTTCTGAGCCCAGATTCTGGGTCCTGGTAGGGGGCACCTTGACAGCAAATAGCCTCAGCCTGTGTTTGTCTCCAAGTCCACAAGGAGGAGTTGAAGGATTGTTCTTCCCACGTCTACCCGGTCTCACTCATGACTCAGAGCTGTGCTCCCACTGGGGCTAGGGCTGGGGCTCTGATAGGTCTAGTCTATCTATAATACTATCAGGTCCTAGTGGTTGTTTTAATTTCCAAAAACAAAGAGAACAGAAACTCTCCCAGGCTCAGACCTCATTTCAGTTCCCAGAAAATGTTTTTGATGAGAAATAGGCAGTGCGGGGCTTTGCCTGGGAAAGCCTGCAGTCGGTGAAGAATTCACAACCACAACCTGCTGCGGAAATCCGCATTGCCGAACTGCTCAATTTGCTTCTCTGTAAAATGGGGACAATGATTTGAGGTTGGTCGGAAAAGGGGTAGTGGAAAAAAAGGAAGGAAGGAAGGAAGGAAGGAAGGAAGGAAGGAAGG
>NW_027187400.1:2681282-2683244 GCF_028583685.1 Petaurus breviceps papuanus
AGGAGGAAGGGAGGGAGGAAGGAAGGAAGGAAGGAAGGAAGGAAGGAAGGAAGGAAGGAAGGAAGGAAGGAAGGAAGGAAGGAATATAAAAAGAATCCTGGTCTCAGAATCAGCAGACATGAATTTGTCTCTTATCTCTGACAATCTAATTGACACATATTTAATTTTTCAATGGGATCTTAGATCTATTGAAACCTTTTGTTTTTATATCACATTAATTTTTGCATATGTCTCCCATCCTCCCCAGGGAGATGTCACTTGTAAATAATGTTAACGATAAAGGAAAGAGAGAGAGAGGAAAAAAAAAAAAACAGTGCAGCCAAACAAATACCTAGACTGTATCTCCAATAGAAGCAACATTCCACATCCTTAGTTTCCATGAAGGAAGCGAGGTTCATTTCCTTAACTCTTCTCAGGGTCATCATGATTACATATTTCACATCATCCATGCTCTTTCCACTTATTTATCACAATATGACATTTTCAAGTTGTTTCTCCCATTAAAATGTGAGTTCCTTGAGAGAAGAGCTCGTCCTGCTTTTCTATTTCTATCCTCAACCCTTTGCTCCATACTTTGCCCATATTAACTACTTAATAAATGCTTTATCCATTCATTTACACCAACAAGCATTTAATGATGATGATGATAGCTGGCATTGACAGAACTGGAAGATAAGAGTAACAATAACAATGGTGGCAACAATGACTGGCATTTATGGAGTGGATTCTGGTGGACATTTTATTCTTTTTCTTATTTAATCCTTATAATACAACTCTAAGTTAAGTGGTGTGATGATATCCTGCAACTTATTTGCAGATATGGAACCCAAGTCTCCTCATATCTACTCTGGGAGGGAGGTGCTATTATTATCCCCATTTTACAGATGAAAAAATTGAGACAGATGAAGTTAAGTGATTTACCCAGGGTCACAAAGATAATAAGATTGATGATCTAAGCTATAAAGTCAACAGCTGGTTTCAAAGGTCTCCCCAACTTCAGGTACAGCCACTCTATCCAAATGACAAAAGAGGTCCAAAAAACCAATGAGGAGAAGAATGCCTTAAAAATCAGAATCCACCAAATGGAAAAGGAAGTCCAAAAACCCACTGAAGAAAATAATTCCTTCAAAATTAGAATGGAGCAAATGGAAGCTACTGACTTTATGAGAAATCAAGACATTATAAAACAGAACCAAAAAAATGAAAAAATAGAATACAATGTGAAATATCACATTGGAAAAACCACTGACCTAGAAAATAGATCCAGGAGAGAAACTTTTAAAATTATTGGACTACCTGAAAGCCATGATCAAAATAAAGAGCCTAGACACCACTTTTCAAGAAATTATCTAGGAAAACTGCCCTGATATTCTAGAACCAGAAAGTAAAATAGAAATAGAAAGAATCCACCTATCCCCTCTTGAAAGAGATCTCAAAAGGAAAAGTTCTAGAAATATTGTAGCCAAATTCCAGAGTTACCAGGTCAAGGAGAAAATATTGCAAGTAGCCAGAAAGAAACATTTCAAGTATTGTGGAAACACAGTCAGGATAACACAAGACCTAGCAGCTTGTACATTAAAGGATCCTGGAATATTCCGGAACTGGGATTAAAACCCAGAATTACCTACCCAGCAAAACTGAGTATAATATTTCAGGGGGGAAATTGACATTCAATGAAATAGATGACTTTCAAGCATTCTTGTTGAAAGGACCAGAGCTGAATAGAAAATTTGACTCTCAAATATAAGAATCAAAAAGAATCATGAAAACATAAACAGGAAGGAGCAATCATAAGGGACTTACTAAAGTTGAACTGTTTACATTCCTACATGGAAAAATAATATTTGTAACAAATGAGACCTTTCTCAGTATTAGGGTAGTTGGAGGAAAGATACATAGATGATAGATAGATAGATAGATAGATAGATAGATAGATAGATAGATAGATAGATAGATAGATAG
>NW_027187400.1:2683254-2692258 GCF_028583685.1 Petaurus breviceps papuanus
TAGATAGATAGATAGATAGATAGATAGATAGATAGATAGATAGATAGCACAGGATGAGTTGAAAATGAAGGGATGATATCTAAAAAATAAAATTAAGGGGTGAGAGGAATATATTGGGAGAAGGACAAAGGGAGGCACAAAATGGTATATCTTGCATAAAAGAGGCAAGAAAAAGGTTTCACAATCAAGGGGAAGAGGGGCAAGGTGAGAGGGAATGAGTGAACCTTACTCTCATCAGATTTGGCTTCAGGAGGGAATAAAATACACACTCAGTTGGGTATCTTTACCCTACAGGAAAGTAAGGGGGAGGGGGATAACGGGGATAGGAGAATGATAGAAGGGAGGGCAGAATGGAGGAGGGAGTAATCAGAAAAGCAAACACTTTTGAAAAGGGACAAGGTCAAAGGAAAAATTAGAATGAGTGGATGGTGGGACAGGATGGAGGGAAATATAGTTAGTCTTTCACAACATGACTATTATGGAAGTGTTTTGCATAACTACACGTGTATAACCTATATTGAATTGCTTGACTTCTCAATTAGGGTAGGTGGGAATGAAAGAAGAGAGAAAATTTGTAACTCAAAGTTTTAAAAACAAATGTTAAAAATTGTTTTTACATGCAACGGGGAAATAAGATATGAAGGCAATGAGTGTATAGAAATCTATCTTGCCCTACAAGAAAATAAGGGGGAAGGGAATAAGGGGTGAGTGCAATAGAAGGGAGGGAAGAATGGGTGAAGAGGTCATCAGAATGCAGACCATCTTTGGGTGGGGGGAGAGGAGAGATGGGGAGAAAATTTGGAACTCAAAATCTTGTGGAAATGAATGTTGAAAACTAAATTAATTAATTTTAAAAACAAAAAGATGTTTATTGACTGACTGACTTACAACTCCACTTTGTGTCTAAAAAGAACCAGCACACTGGAATCTAGGGACTGAATCTCATCTTTGACATCTTGATCAGACCTTTCCCCCAGCTCAGACCTACTGCTAGCTTCAACATTCCTCACCAAGTCTCCTTACCCCCCTCCCTAAAAAATAATCCTACAATGATCAGCCTCCCCTCCTCGCTCTCAGTCTCCTGACAACTCAGCTGGGTAGTCCTTCTGAATTACAGTCAGTCAACTTGCTACACAAGCAATAGTGTCTTTCCTGCCTACTGTCCGTCCGTGGTGGGAAGGGGTGGGGGGTAGGGAAGGCCTTGACTCACTCCAGGGACCACTACTTCCTCTTTCTGCATAATATCAAGCAAGCAATGGCTAATATTACATTGACTTAGTCTGCTGAATCCACTGACTGACTAGCTGCTCCTGCTTGGGGTCTGAGGGTTTCAAGAGGTACACTGAATGCTTCAGTTCATCCACTTTGGATATTATCTCTCACTGGCTCAGAGAGACCTCTCAGAATGGGACTTGTAGGTGAGGATCCTGGAGCAGATCTCAGGATCCTTGGGTTCCATTCTGAACTATGACTCGCGTTGGTTAGGCTGACAGTGCTGCCATCATCAAAATAGTCTACATAGTACAATTCTGGTTTTGGAACCAACTGAGACAGTCCCTCAATCAATCAACAAACATTTAAGCACTATCTGTCAAACTCTGTGCTAAGCACTGGGGATACAAATTCAAAGGACTAAACAGTCTCTACCCTCAAGTAGCTTATATATTTTACTGGGATAGACAGACATACACATATATAAGTACAAACAAAATAAACTCAGGTATTTAATGAAGGAGGTCACTAGCAACTGAGGGGTGGGGTCTGGATCAGGAAAGACTGTAAAAGTTTCTAAAATCCTTGCATTGAGTATTAAAGTGAGGGACTCAGTAAGGCACAGGTGGGGGGAAAGTACATTCCAGGTACAGAAGATGATACAAAGACAAAAGGTAGAATTCTGTTTTTGAGGAACAGAAAGACAATTTTGGCTGGACCATAGTATATGACCTTCCCTCAAAGGAAATGGGGATACACTAAGGCATCTGTCTGTCTGTCTGTCTGTCTGTCTCCAGAGCTCTGAGGAGGATCAAACACTTGGTAAGCAGAGGAAAGTATCAAGTAGACACTGATCATCAGCCTGAAAACAGCTCTCAATCAAAAGTCTTTGAAGAAACAATTCCCCTTCTTTCAGTGGGCATGGAAATCACCTGTGGACATGACTGCATGCCTGTATGGGGGGTGCAGGGCAGGTGAACCATGACAGTCAAGACAAGTGGAGCACTGCTAATGGGTCAGACTTATGACAGGTGGAACAATCAGCTTTGAACGTTCCCAGAATCACAGAATTGGAGAGATGGACCAGATCACCACTGATGCCCTTCCCAAATATCACATTCTACAATTCTGTGATTCCATGACCTAGTCCAACCCAAGACAAAGAGAGTCTCCACTACAAGACAATGGACAAGGGTTCATCCAGGCTGTACTGAAGACCTCTGGTGAGGGAGTAGCCCATCCTCCCTTGAGACAGTCCTACAAACATTTTCTTGACATCAGGCCTAAATTTGCATTTTTGAACATCCCTCCATTGTTCCTAGTTGAATCTTTTTGTGTCAAAACAGAAGAAATTTGATCCCTCTTCTGTATGACAGCCTTTTAAGTATACTTGAAGACATCTATCATGTATTCCCAAAGCCTTCTTTTCTCCAGGCAAGAAATCCACAATATCTTCATATAATTGACATACAAAACAGAATCCAGACAGACCTTTCACCATTACAGTTGCTTTCCTAGGAAGAGCCTCTAACTTATCAATATCTTTCTTAAAATGTGGTACCCAGAACTGAACTCTATGCTCTAAATATGGCCTGATCAAAGTAGAGTAGAGTAGAGTAGGAACTGTTTCTTCCATGTCGCCCAAGGCTAGTGCTCTCTTAAGGCTGCCCAAGACTGTCTTACCTTTCATAAGGCTGCCCTATCATATGAGCCTGGGATATGGAAACAGGGTTAGTACCCTTGCTCTGTAATTAAACTGTTCTGAGCTCTGAAACTTGTTCTAATATACTATCTTAGGGTTATAGAATGTCAGAGCTTGAAAACACCTGAAAACATAGAATAGCAGAGCTGGAAAAGACTTTAGAACATAGAATGTCAGAAGTAGGACATCTCTTAGAACAGAGAGTGTCAGAGCTGGGAGGCCCCTTAGAACATAAAATGTCAGGACTGGAAGGGACTTTAGACAAAGAATGCTCAATTTTTGGAGGTCTTTAGAAGATAAAATGTCAGTGCTACAAGAGTTCTTGGAATATAGAATGCTAGGGGACTTTTAAAAATACAATGTCAGCCTGGACAGTTCATTAGAACATAGAATATTAATCCTGGAAGGTTTCCTAGAGATGATTAAATCCAATCCCTTGAAAATGGAAGTTTTAAGTAATTATCCCCAGAGCTCTGGTGTCAGGATATAAAGAGTCAAAAAAGAGAATGATTCAGAAGAATACGACCCCTCTTTTTGTAGGTCAAGCTCCCTCAGATTTGAACCTCGCCAGTGTACATGGGTGCAGATCTGAGAGGGGTTTCCTTAAAGAAGAGGGACAGAACAAGAGCCCCAGACCCCTGGGGACAGTACCAGTTGTCCTTGCTAAACTTGTAAATGCCATCCATGATCTGAGAGGGTCTTTCTAATCAACCCCAATTATGTAATTCCTTCTTGGGAGCCCCACATGTATTCAAGGCTTTTCTGAGTTTGTTCCCTTGCTGAATTAAGTCTGTTTATCCTATTGTCCGGTAAATTCAGAATTCTGTGTTGCCTTATACAGAGTCAGAGGATCCATTAAGGAAATGGATAAGTGGTCCTATGAGCTATGGGGATACAAAAGTATTTGCCCCCAAGACAACTTGATTTATCACCTGAGAGTAAAGGGATAACTGTCAGTAGGTTCCAGCTCTTTAATCCTTCTGGGGACAGCCAATCCCACATATCTGAGAGGTCATTTGGTACTAGAATTCCCATCTGAGGGGTGAGGGGCTATTTCTCACTTTCCTTTTCTCCATTTTTCACTTTTGTTAGTTTTGTTCAGCCCCTCCTGGATCATTGCCTTATCATGGTGAAGGGACTTGCACAGCTCAAGAGTCCCCTGAATAGCAAGGACATCAGACAATACTTAAATAAATTAATTCATACTATTCACTGGAAGGTCAGATACTGAAGCTGAAGCTGAAATACTTTGGCCACATAATGAGAGGATGGGACTCATTGGAAAAGACCCTGATGTTGGGAAAGATTGAAGGCAAAAGGAAAAGTGGACACCAAGCATGGGATGTTTAGATAGCATCATGGAAGCAATGAACTTGAACTTGGACAGACTTTGGGGAGATAGTGAAGGACATAAGGGTCTGGCGTGCTGTGGTCCATGGGATTATGAAGAATTAGAAACAACTGAACAACAATAAAAGTTTTATCCAGATTTTGAAGTGTTCTTTTTTTTTCCTTATTTTTCATTCTTTGCTTGGATTGGGCCCTTATAAGTACTAAACAGAAAGTAACCTTAAAAAGACTTTGTAAAATGATCTCCGCTTACCAAATTTGCATAATTTTATGAGGGAGAGGGATTATAATCCCCAGACCTACCAGCTGTTATATGTCTAGTCCCTCCCTTAAGACTGTTAAATTTGGGACTGTGTAAGAACTCTGCTGAATGGATTGCTAGGAATCTTTACGTGGCATATTGTGGACCATTAACAACTGTGCCCTGTGGACCTTTTGGGGACTCTCTCATGCAAAACCTTGGCAGAGGACATGAAAGGGCAATGTTTAAGCCTCTCCAAGACCCCACAGAACTTTCCAAATGTGTCCAATGAACCCCATCTGTTAGCTGAGGACAGCAAATACTTGTCAAGGGGGATCATACCCCATGGAACTTGTACAAAGCTCCACTGCCTGCTTCTGGTCAATGGCTTTGGCTTAATACTGAAGGACTCAGATATTTTCACTGCAAACAGATGTAGAAACCGAGGCCTGAAAATGGGAAACAACTTATCCAAGGTCATACAGATCTGTCGTGGGAGACCCTGGACTTAAACCCAGATCTTGTGATCTTAAATACAGTGTTCTTCCCACTTTACATAGTGGTGTCATTGGTTTATTTTGAGAAATCCAACTTCATACTTGAGGGTCATCAAGAAAGGGAAGAGCATTCACCCTGAAGCTGGAGGAATTGGAGGGCTCTGAAAGCCTGGATTGGCCTCTGACAGAGACCAAAGCAGAAAGGTCATAAAAGAAGAAAGTCAAGGTGATATTGGGCCAAAGTCCAGTTAAAAGCTTTTCTTTTGGAATGAGATTTGTCTTCTCCCTGGCTTTTGGAAGGATCTGGAGTCCAGGCCCCTGAGCCAGATGAAGACATTCCTCACTTATTTATGCACAGTGAAGAAACCCTAAAGTGATGGGTGGTGTCAGCTGCCACAACAGTGAGTAATTGCCGTGTTAGCAAATCTTCCAAATAAAAGCAGCTTTGGCCTGATTTCCAGGGGGAGGGGAATAACAAAAGGGAGACAAGTGAGAGTTTGCCAGAGGTGGGCACTCAGCATGATAAATCACTAGCTGGAAGCAAAATCATAAATAAATGTCCCAGGGACCAGAGGGAGGTACTGTTTGGAAAAGAATGGGGTGGAGGGAAGGGAGGGCCCAAGGGGAAGGAGAGGCATTCAGAGGAAGAGGAGGAGGAGAACATGGGGAGAGCTGCCCCTTGAAAAGTGGTCATTCCAAGTAGAGGAGTCAGCATGATTGGGAGGAGGGGGAGGGGCAGAGGCCCAATATCTTTCTCTTTCATTCTCAACTGCTTCAGTTGGTCCCTCGATGGATCTGTGATCTCATCAATATGAATCACAAATTATCCATCCATGCAGGTGTCCCATCCTGGGCAGCATTGTCCCCCCACAAAAATTCACCCAACAGACCTAGGACCATCCCTTACTTTCTTTCACAGTATCTGATCTATCCATTATTCCTTGTTGGACTTTCTTTTCTTTCTCCACCAGTCATACATTTCTCTGACAATGATCTTTATGTCCAATATGGAGTTCTAAATCAAGGATGGCTTGCCTGTGGACCAGAGATTCTTAACCAAAGCCTACAGACCCCTTCTCAGAATCACTTTTTTAAACTAATAAAATATGTGGGATTATAAAGGAAACTAATTTTCTTGAAATACTAACCTATGTCATGGACCACAACTTAAGATCCCTTGCTGTAGATGGCAGGGGCGGGGACTGAAGCTAGGATTACATTGGTATGGAGAACTCTCTCCAAGGTACTGACCAAGGCAGAAACCTAAAATGTTCAATGACTTTGGTTGGAGTGATACACAGCCAGTAAGTCAAAGGCAGCACTTGAGCCTAGATCTTCCTGACTCTGAAGACAGTTCTCTATGCCCTTCACTAATAGTGTCAAACTCAAATAGAAATAGGGGCCATTAATCCACACATAAGGATCCCCTCAGGTCCAATATTGACTTAGCTCTAAAACATAATATTATCTATGTTTTATTGTAGTTTCATTTATATTGTTTAAAAAACATTACTAATTACATTTTAATCTCATTCAGAGGGCACACAGGAAAAACCAAGAACATGAAGAATATCCCATTCTCCAGACTATGATATGAGGCTCAATGGACAGTCTATAGAGTTCATCCATCAATACATGCATTATCTTAGACAGAAATTGAGAGTAACCACTGAACAGGGCCCAGATTTGAAAAAAGGGAGGAGAATGAAGCTGATGGACTTTGAGAAATTCCTGATCTTCTGCCTGAAATTCTGTCATTAACAAGTAACTTTGGGGGCTTAAATATTATCCAATCTAGACTTCTCTTTTGCAATGCAATACCTACATTGAATAGCTCACCAGTGAAGGCATTTCAGGCAATGGGAGGGGCCTCCTAATGGAGCTATCCATGGGTAGAGGAGGCTTCCAAAGGTCCCTTACATTAAGGCCTATAGTGGGGCTGAACTAATGGTAGCCCTGTGCAGAGCCTGCAAGTTCCTATCATCATGATAAAAGCCCTATTCTCCTCCTTTCCTCTCCTGTTCTCTTCTTCTTTCATGCCACAGAAAATGAATCGTCTCCATTTACAGTTGAGTTCTTCCCAGAGGGAGGGAAGGAGGGAGGGACCTAGACTGGCACTTATTATGTCATTCTTGGATGATATTTTTTTGCGGAGTCCAAGTGTCAGCCTGGTCTCCCGACAGAAGACTCTGAGAGATTCCTGACAATTCAGATTTGTCTTGAATATCCTCAAAGCTCTATGAAAACTCTTCTATTTCAGAGGTCTCAGGAATCTATCTCACAAAGCCCAGGCTAAATTCATCTTCTAAGCTGTGATTTTAGAATATTACTCTCTCTTAGGCAAAGGGTCCCTGTTTCCTCTAGCATCCAATATAGACTTTTCAAGAGGGCAGTCAATGCCCTTCATCCTCTGGTCCCCTTTGAGGTCCCTCTCACTTCTAAGTCTATGGCTCTATGGGATCCTCTGAACCTTTTCTCCTTCCTCCCAAAAATGGATCCTTGGTTCCAAACAGATGCCTTTAGTTACATGTCAGGGTCTCTCCAGCATCCAGGAATTTGTTTATGCTCTCCCTCTATGAAGAATTCCTCCCTCCATTTCTATCTAGCCAAGTCCTACCTGGGCCTTCAAGGTCCAGGCCCAGTTTCATCTACTTAAGGAAACTTCCTTGGCTATATGGAAGTCCTGACTGGTTACAGATTCACAGTCCGGAAACAAAGCCCAGGGAATTGTTTTATTTTTTGTTATTTCTTAACTGAAAGTTTTATTGTGAGGATCAAATGAAATAACTTGGAAAGTGCTTTATAAACCTTAAAGTGCTATAGAAATGCTAACTATTATTTTTGCTGTTGTTATTTGTCTTTTGTTCTCAAAGAGGACTGGGACATTTGGAAGGTGACACCATTTCTTGCAAGTGAATTGGATATAAGTGGGGCAGGGCTATGCAAAGTCACCAGCCTCCCCTTGTCCTCTAGAGTCATTTGGGTCCAGTGGCAAAATATACATCAGGATGACAAGAAATGGCCCAGCATTCAGGGGGGGAATCCTTGGTCTTTTTAAGCTAAGGTCTTTTCTAGATCTGAGGCAACACCCATTTAGTGATTGATATTATTATTGATTATTGATATTATTACCATTAGATAGCTAATGATTATATAGGAGACAGCTAGGTGGTACAGTAGATAGAGCCCTAGACTTGTCATCAGGAGGCTCTGAGTTCAAACCCTGACTCAGATATTTCCTAGCTATGTGACCCTGGCTAAATTTCTGCCTCAGTTTCATCATCTATGAAATAGGGGTAATAATTGCACCTGTCTCACAAGGTTGCTGTGAGAATAAAGAGAGACAATATATGTAAAGCTCTGTGCAAAGCATTATATAAATGCAAGGGCAGCGAGGTAATGGACTGGATATATCACCAGGCCTGGAGTCAGGAAGATCTGAGTTCAAATCTGACCTCAGGTGCTTGCTAGCCATGGGACCCTGGGCAAGTCACTTAACTCTGTTTGCCTCAGTTTCCTCATCTATAAAATGAGCTGGAGAAGAAAATAGCAAACCACTCCAGTATCTCTGTCAAGAAAATTCCAAATGGGATCACAGAGAGTCAGACACAACTGAAACCACTCAACAACAACAAAATCATCAAGTGCTAGCTATCATCATCATCATCACTATTGTTTTGTACTCAGGAATACACACATTACTCAACTTTACGTTGGATAAGCAAAGCTGACCACATGCTACCTGTGCAACCTTAGACCATTCTCTAAACCTCATGTAAAATGAAGGAGTTGGAATTGATGGCTTGTATGTTTCCCTTTGGTTCTAAATCTATGATTCTAAATAAGCTATACCCCAGTGGGCACACATACACACAGCACACATATACTCATACACACACATACAGACACACATACTCACACTGTGTACATATACACACACAGAGATGCGCACGCGCACACACACACACACACACACACACACACACACACACACACACACAC
>NW_027187400.1:2692268-2705621 GCF_028583685.1 Petaurus breviceps papuanus
CACACACACACACACACACACACACACACACACACACACACACACACCCCTCTACTACCCTTTTGGTTCCTAGAGGCATCCATCATTTTACCCGTCCTCTCAGGGTTTTTTGTCCACGTCACTTCTTCCCCAAGGACGAGGGGTCAAGTCTAACTAACTTGCCTCTGAAACCCTGAGCCATGTAGAGTCATGAGATCACAGAATCTCAGAACTGAAAGGAATTCAAAAGCCTAATAATAATAATAATATTTATATAGAACTTTAAGGCTTACAAAGCACTTGCCAGGTTGTCCCTTTTGATCCTCACAATAACCCTTTGAGATAGGTACTATAATTATTCCCATTTTGCAGATGAATAAGCTGATGTTAGGAGCTTTGCCCAGGGTCACACTTTTAGTAAGTTTGTGAGGTAGGATTTGAATTCAGTTCTTCTTAACTCCAAGCCGAGTACTCTGTCCACTGTACCAACCTAGCTGAACCTAAATAGGACATTCCCAGCAAGAATCACCCAGCCCCTGCTTGAAGAACTCCAGCAATGCAGACCTCCCTTCTTTCAGAGGCTGCCCATTACACTTTAAAACTATTTGGAAGTTTTTATTCCTTATTACTTACATTGAGCTGAGATATGTTTTTCTGTACATTTTTCCTGTTGCTCCAAGTTCTGCCCACTGGGGTTGAGAAAAACAAAATGAATCCCCTTCCACAATGGTTAAAATACTTGAAACCTCTATCATCCCAGCCCCTGAGTCTGTTATTCTCCTAACTAAACATCTACAATTCCTGCAATAAATCCTTGTGTGACCTGGGATCCATTTACCTCATCCTCACTGTTACCTTCCCCTGGATTTGCATCAATTTACTGATGTCCCTCTGGGTAGACCTTGACAGATTAATCATTGCTCTTTGGGTCCAATCAGCCACTCAACCATTTCCAAATCTATCTGATTGTACAATGATGCAACCTATACCTGGCCATCTTGTCCACAAGACTGTTATGAAAAACTTTGGCCCATGCCTTGCTGAAATCCAGGTCTGCCCTCTTCCTTTGTTTTGAAAATAGTGCGTCCATCTCCAGTCCTCTAGCATCTCACCAATCCACTACAATTTTGTAAAGATCACTGACAATATTTGTAGACTCCCAGCAACCAGCTCTTTCTTTGCATCTGGAAATATTTTTCATCTGGCTCTAATGAGTTGAGATCATCAAAGCCTGAGGTGCTTTCCTGTCATCTGCTCCTTTATCTTGGACTTCAATTTCCTCTTAATCATGTGGGTTCTTTCACATGATCTCAATCTATTTTTGAGGGTTGGAGGGGATCTCCAAGGCCATTTAGTCTAACCTCTTCATTTTCCAGTTGAAGAAACTCAGGCCCACAGAGATTTAAGTGACTTGCTCAAGGTTACACAGCTAATTAATATCAGAGGCAAGATTCAAACCCAGGTCCTTTGACTCCAGAGCCAGTGTTCTCTTGACTGTACCAGGTTGCCTCCCTAATAGACTAAAGATTATTCTCTTAGGTAGAGAAAACAAGCAAAACTAAACTTCAGAAATTTTGCATGCTACTTGTCATAGATTCGAATTGGTCCACCCAGAGCAATGACCCTCTTTGTTCTTTGATATTGGCCAAAAAATAGCAAGGTATTTTTAAACCTTAGATTAGTCTTTCTCTTCCTCTCAAGACAGAAATCTCTAAAGTTACATTCATTTAACTATTTAGTCTTTCCTTGATTCTTATGTTTATTTACTTTCTTGTGTTTCATTAGCTTGAAAGTGTTTACAAGTCAAATTTCTGCTCAAAATTTTTTTGTAGAGATGTTTCAAATGCCTCTCTTTTATTGAATGTCCATCTTTTTTCATTGATAGTTATGCTTATATTTGCAGGGTGTGCCATTTATGGTTGCATCTTGAGCTCCTATGCTTTTCAGAAAGTATTATTCCATCCCTTTCTCCATTTTCTAGTAGGTGCAGAATAGTCTTGTGTCATTTGAATTTCCTTTCCTTTATGTTTGAATGTCTTTCTCCTGTTTGTTTGCAGAATTTGTTATTTGGCTTTGGAATTGTTAAATTTAACTACTCTGTGTCTTAGAATTTGAAGCACAGAGGTTTAATTTATTATGGTATTTCCTGTCTTTCACTTGCATAAAAGTCATGTATTCTTTTAGTATTATTACCTTGAGTTTCTCTTCTTCCAGATTGTCCTTCAATACTTTTTTGATTTCAAATCTGTTATTCTCTCTTATGCCTCTTTAGAGAAACTTGGCACTGGAGATTCACATTTTTATATTCTGATAATTATTTGTGTCACAGTGACTCTAAGCTCTGATATTTATCCCTTCCAACTTCTCTTATTATTTTCATTTCTCTTTTGAATCATTCTGGAAAATGGTATTGCTCCATGGTCTCTTGGGATGCCACAGAATTTTGCGTTTCCTCAAGTCTTGTTGCAATTACTTATGCCTCATAATATTTGCTCTAGGTTTTAAATTGGATTTTCTTTCTCTTGAAATCTTTGGTGTTTCAATCTTTTTTCTTTCTATTCCTCTATCAGTCACTTTTGGACTCCTCCCCCCTTTAATGATGGAGATACCCCTGCATGTGAACTGCAAAGCTGCCTCAACCTTCTCCCACAATAAAGGATTTACTTTTCACTGGCTTCAGTACCTGTCCAAAGTAGCCTCTGGGGAGCCCAGGACTGACTCCAGATGGATTTCAGTCTGTTTTCCTTTAGACACTCTGTGACCACTCGCATTGCCCCCGCCCCATTTCCTTCCCTGGCTCTTAACCTTTCCTTCTCTGGCTGGACTCCTGTTACTTTTTATAAGGTTAGACAAGGATGGGGTGGGTATTCTGGACTGAGAGAATAGTCTTGAGGTTCTATAACCTAAGAGCTTTCCAGGCAGCCTGATTCCCCATCACCACATACACTCCTAGCTGGGCAGAACCAGTGTTGGCTTCTTGTTTCAGTGGGACACAAGATGGGAAGGAGGTAGGGTATGATGGCAAAACCCCAGCATCAGGAGGTAAATCCCTTTGAGGGTCCCAGGCTCAAAGCATGGGTCATGGACTTAGAGCTGGAAGTAACCCCAGATTCTACTATGTATAACCCCCTCATTTTGGGAAATAAAGAAACTAAGGATGACAAAGTTGATGTGACTTGCTCAGTAAGTGTCTGAGGCCAGATCGAAGCTCAGGTGCCCCTGACTCCAGCCCAGGCACTCTATGCACTATGGCGCCACCTAGCTCTTGATTTATGTATTCATGCCAGAACCCAGGCATGAGTGGGCTGGTGAGGGAGGAGTGAGTGCATTAAGAATTAAGAGTGTTAGAAATGGAATTAGGGTTACTTAAATACCCAGCTTCTTGCTTTCCAGTCCTGTGGATTAATTGCTCTACATCTGTTGCATAATCCCCCTTTTTGGGGTGGTTTTTGAGAATTAGCATGAAGCAGAAGAATTGTCTAATCTGCCATCTTGTTGGTCATTCCCTTCAAAAAAAGAAAGAAGGGAGGAGGCTTTTTTGTATTATTTCCTGCACTCCTTCTGAGAATTCCTTTGTTTTAAACTTCAGTAACATTGATGCTATTCTTACAGGACCATGTCAGCAGAGTTATAACCAGGAATCCACCTCTTTATTGAAACTGGAGGCAAGGAGAGCATGTGGCTGCAGTAGATTAGTGAGGTAGTGGGAATAGGGGAAGTTAAGGAACTGGGAGTCTAGGGTGTTCAAAGGGAAGAGGAAATGGAGCAAACACTGAACCATGCACTGAATTTACATTGCAGCTGAGTAGAACAATGGTTAGAGTGCTGGATCCTGGGTCAGAAAGACCTAAGACTGAATCTTATGGCCCTGGGCAAGTCTTCAAGCTCTTTTAACTCCAATTTTCTCATTTATGAAATAGTGGTAATAACAGCAACAACCTCCTAGAATTGTTGTGAGATTAACATTAGAATATTTTCAAAGCACTTTGCCAACCTTAAAGTATTCTGCAATTTCTGGCTACTTTCCTACCAGGAAAGAGGCAGAGTAACCTAGAAGTCCATAGATGACAGAAATATGACTCTGGGTAGAGTAGAGTCAGTGTGGAAGGAGGAGAGGAGAGTTGGATAGTGACAGAGTACAGGTCTGATAGCGTTAAAAGGGAGGAAGGAGGATACCCAGGAGCACATTGGTGCCAGCTTGTGCTGGCTTACATACCAACTTCTCTTGACTCAGAGAGTCAGGGAATGTAAGAGAAGGAGGAGCAGCCAGCCTTACAGGGGGTACTAAGAGATGCATCATCTTCAGGAGAAGGCTCAATTTCAAGTGAACACCACAAGATGGAAGGAGTCTAAGAGTTGGAGAGCTGGGATTACACATTTAAAACTGGGATGGACCTTCCAGGAATAAAGGTAGTTGGCCAAGTCTTCAAATTTCCTTTCTGTATTTGGGAATGGCTCTTGTTTTCTGTTCTTATCATTGGATGATTAAAAACAACTGTGTGGGTGTTTTCATGCTCTAGTTTGGAATCCAATTTTCATTCAAAAAAGGTCGATGAGCAAGGTTCTGCCCAGCAGAGGTTGTGACTCTAGTAAGAATTTTTTCCATACACATCCCTGATGACATGGATTCCTTTTTGTTTATGTTCTGAAATTCATTGACCAGGATATACATTTTGCCATCAGAATGAAGGCTTGGTTTGTTTAGGTTAAAATTCTCCATGTTTAGGTTCCACCCAATGACCAGCAGTAGCAGTCAGCATCTGGGATTGTAAAGACAATAGGTTTTCTTCAAGGAACTGATTTCAACATAGTTAATTCTAAGCCTGAAGATCTCTTCTTCACTTCCTGGACCTGGGAGTACTTCAGGACCTCCGTACTGGTGTTCTCCAATTCCTCAGTGCAATTTGAACTTAATAATGAGTCAAAAGATGGAAGCACCTTATGCTGATAGGTCATCAGTAGCATCTGGGAACCCAGCACCAAGAGTATGCCAGCTATCTCTACGGCAATGTTTCTAATGCCTGGACTGTTTTTTCATCTAAAAAAATCTACACAACTGGTCATTCCCAAGTTGACACCAGAGACCTGGGCTTCACAGGAGAGGATGGGAAACTAAATACAGCCTGATGTCTAGTGCCAGTAAATAGTTATAGCAGGTTAAGAAAGCTAATTTGCATATTCAATTGCCAATCCATTGATAAGGCCCCAAGGATGAGTGGGTTAATTCATTCTTAAGAACTAGGGCCTGGATTCTGGATGACCAATGTGGAGGTCCAGGTCTCAGGTCCAGTGCAGAGGTTGCTGTTCCAGAAGGGAAGGAGTAAGTCAGTAGGGACAGGCAGGAAATTCAATGGTCTAGGTGAATGGAAATAGGATTCAAAACTGAGTGAGCCCTCTCTTGAAAAAAAGGGAAGAAAATAATTAAGTAAATCAAGCAACATATTCATTGTGCCTGACAACATCTCTAACATTTATACTCATAGTCCTCCACTTCTCAGATCAATGATTCCGTAAGTATTTGTGAAGGTCCTACTATGTGCCAGGCACTGTGCTAAGCACTGGGAATACAAAGAAGGTAAAAGCTAGGCCCTGCCCTCAAAAGAGCTTACAGTCTAATCAGGGAGACAATATACAAATAACTGTGGTATGAACAAGATGGGGAGAGGATAAATTGGGGATAGTCTCAGAAGGAAGGCAGTAAGCTAAAGAACTGGGAAAGGCTTCTTGCAGAAGGTAGGACTCAAAGAAAGCAAGAAAAGCTGGGAGCAAGGGCGGAAGCCATGGGAGACAGCCAGTATCTAACATGTGCCATGTGCAAGGAACAGCCGGGATTCTAGTGTCACTGAGTCACAGAAAAACATGTGAGAAGGCTGGGAAGGTAGGAAGGGGCCAAGTTGGGAGGCACAAAATGGGGGAGTTTCTCCAGGGCCAAGACTGGACACCCTAATTACTCAGACTTCCTCTTCACCTTATCTTTCTTGTCCTGTTAAAGTCAAATGTGTTTTCCTTGTTCTGCTGGATTTATTCAGCGTCACTTACATAATTCCAAATTGCTACCAAAAATGATTAGATCTATTCACAGCTCCACCAACCTTGTGTTATTGTGCCTGTCTTCCTGCAGCCTCTCCAACATTAACTATTCCTATATTTTGTCATCTTTGCCAATTTTCTGGGTGTGAGGTTAAACCTCAGAGATGTTTTCATTTGCATTTCTCATATTATTAGATATTTAGAGCAATCTTTCATATGGTTGTTCACGGTTTGAAGCTCTTCTTTTAAAAACTGCTTGGTCATATCCTTGGAATACTTTCCTATTATAGAATGACTCTTTGTCTTGCATATTGTATTAATTCCCTATATATAGATCATAGATGTCAGACTTTCTCAGAAATATTTCACCCAAAGAATTTTTCCCCTAAACAACAGTTTCCATCCTTATCCCAGCCTGAGTTGATTGTGTTCATGTAAAAGCTTTTCAATTTCATGTAATTGAAAATGTCTCATTTATCTTTCATGATCTCCTCCATCCCTTCCTTAGTTAAGTTTATTTCTCCTAGCCATAGTTGTGAAAGATTAGCTTTTCACCTCTCCTTCTGCCTTCTCTTAAAAATCCACACTGTGACCTCCAGTCCCTTGAACCCTTAATTCTTTCCCAGGCCATCTTCCCTGTACTGGCCCCTCTTTCTTCTCCCCATCTTGACTCCTTGGTGAACCAATTCACCTTTGCACTGTCCTCTCTTGAATCCTTAGCCTGCTTATCATATTGCTGCTAATGTCCAGCCAAGTTTCATCCTTGCATCACTATCCCCCATGCCTGAAACTCTCTCCCTCCTTTGCTCTGTCTACTGGTTTCTCTGGCTTCCTTCAAGTCTCAACTAAAATTTCACCAAGCCTTCAACAATCCTTGTCAATTCCAGTGCCTTCCCTCTGTTAATTATTTCCAATTTATCTTGTATATAACTTACTTTGTATATATTTGTTTGCATGTTATTCCCCACCACCACCCCAATTAGATTGTGAGCTCTTTGAGGGCAGGGACTGTCTTTTTCCTCTTTTTATATCCCCAGAGCTTAGTGAGGTGTCTAGTACATTGTATGTGCTTAATAAACATTTATTGACTGATTGATTGTAGGATGCTTCCTTCCATTTTCCTCTTTGTGTGTGTGTGTGTCTGTGTATGTGTCTTTGTCATGTGACTTTTTATATTTAGGTTGAGTATTCATTTGGAACACACTGCAGTAGATATATATATCCTTTCTCTAATATTCTTTGAAATCCACTCTTCCAAAGTGGATGGTGGGCATCACATTCTGCTTGGCTTTTCTCTCTTCCTCTATCATAAATTCCAAGATTTCATGGTTGCTACCTCCCAAAGTTCCCATCATTTCTACTTTAGCAACCGATTCTATATTAGCCAAGAACACTTCTCAAATAGAAGTTTGCCTTATTCAATTTAATTCAACATGAATTTAAGTACCTACTATGTGTCAAGGACTCTTCCAGGTGCTAAGATGGAAACAAAACCATCTCTGCCCTTAAGGACTTAATACTCTACTGGATATAACAACATGTGTACAGATCAGTGAGAACCGAGGGTGTGGAAGTAGAGAAACACTCACAATTGAAAGAGTCAAGAAAGACCTTGGATAGATGGAAGCATCTGGGCTGAACTTTGAAGTGAGCTAGAGATTCTATGAGAAGGAAAGAAGGAGGGAAAGTATTCCAGGAATAGAAGAAAGATCAAAAGGAGAGAGGTGGACAATGGAATGTCATACATGGGCAAATAGACCATTTTGTCTGGTTTATAAAGTATGGGATGGGAGGTAAGTAATAAGAAATCTGTCCAGAAAGCGTGGTTGGAGTTTTATTTGGGAAGGCTTTGAATGCCAAAGAGACAGGTATATGTTTGATGCTCACTGAAATAGGGAGTCCTAGAAACTTCATGAGTAGAAGAGAGACACATGGTCAGATCTATGTCAGATATTTATTACTTCTTCTAACTTTGAAGAATGAAGTTATGATTAAGGTAAATTAAGAAGTTATCAGCTACTCTTTTGCTTTTGGCTGGAAGAAACAACCAGATAGCTGAAGTCTCAATCACAACTTTAATGTGCTTCTGGTATGATGTTGTGATCGCTTAAATCCATCACCCATTCCTCCCATATAATAGGAATAGTGATCATCATAACTCATGTGTATATTGTACTATAAAGTCTATAAAGGGCTTCCCTCACAACAACCTTGTGTTGTAGATAGTGCAAATCTATCATATTTCACTTTGACAAAGAAGGAAACTGAGTTTTAGAGAGGTTAAATAATCTGTCTGAGATCCACAGTTGTCATCAGAGCTGGAACTCAAGCACAGGAATTTATCTCCAAGATCTGCATGCCCTTTCCACTATAATAATAACTAAACTCATTTATATGTAGCTTTGAGAATTGTGAAGTGAGGCTAGAAAAGATCATAGCAGAGAAAACAGACCGTTTCAAATAAAGAAAATTAGAAAGCTCTCACATGAACAAAGTCAATTGAGCTAAGAAAGTGTTAACTGGAAGAATGAAAGTGTTAACTGGAAAAAATCTTTGTGTCAAAAATCTCTGTTAAATTCAGATATCCAAGATTTGTGGGAAGTAGTACAGATATATGACCAAGAATCATCCCTCAGTGGTTGAGGAAAAAGGATATGAATGTCTTTAAAAGAATTAAAAGCTAACAAATACATGGAATATTACTCCAAATCACTCATATAAGAGAAATACACAATTTTTAAAATGCCTAACTTTCACCTCACATGCAGAAAATTGACAAGGAGAAGAAAAGAAGGAAATAGTCAGCACTGGAGGAACTGTGAGAAAGCAGAAACAATGGCACTCTATTGGTGGAATTGCAAATTGGTCCTACCATTCTAGAAAACAATTTGGAATTATGCAAGAAAATTTACCACACTGCTCAATCTATTTGACTCAGAATTTCCACTCCTGGTCATATTCCCCAAAGAGGTCTCCATAAATGACAAAAAATTCACAGTACTTTTGCAGTGGCAAAAATAAGGAAACAATGTTGGTACCCTTCAAATGGGGAACAGTTGAATGAATTGTGGTATATGGATATGAAGCAGCTAGATGGTGGAGTGGATAGAGCACTGGGCTTGGGCTTGGAATCAGAAAGATTTATCCTCAAATTCAGCCTCAGACACTTACTAGCTGTGTGACCCTGGACAAGTCACTTAACCCCATTCACCTCAATTTCCTCATCTGCAAAATAAAACGGAAAAGGAAATGGCAAACCTCTCCAATATCTTTGCCAAGAAAAGCCACAGAGTTGGACACAACCGAACAACAACAAATACAGAATTTATTTTACTGTAATAAACAACAAACATGAAAGTTCAGAGAAAAATGGGAAGACTTTTGTGAACCGATGCAGGTGGAAGTAAGTACAACCAGAAGAATGCCACACACTAGTGGTATCAAACTCAAGTAGAAACATGGGCCACTCTACTGCACGTAAGAATCCCTATGCCCCATACACTGACTTATAAAACCACATTAACATTATCTAGGCTCTATTTTATTTTTATGTATTTTGGTTAATATTTCCTAATTACATTTTAAGCTGGTTTGTATCACAGTTCTACTTACAGTGGTCTAAATAACAAGAACATTAAAGAAAAGCCAATTGCTAAGTAATTGCAATGACCAGTCTTGGCCCCAGGGAATCATAGGATCATAAACTTAGAGCTGAAAAGGACATGGAGAGCCAACCTCATCATTTTGCGATTGAGGAAACTGAGGCCCAGTTATTTTTTACCAACCCTAAATTGAAGTTATTTTGATCAGATTACTATGTCTGCAGGCAGAAACATTTTTTTTACCAGGTCTAATTTGGTATACTTCATTATTACCCTACCCAGAAACCCAAGTCCAGATCCCATGAGGATCACAGACTCAGGTCTAGGAGAGACTTTAGAGATTGCCTACGTCTTTCTCAGACACCCTCCTCTTCACTAACTGCTCCTTTCCCAGACTGACCTCTCTCTTCTGAAAGCCCTGACTCCAATCAGCAATGGTAATGAGAACATGACCCATGAGCACAAGGCCCTGGAATCACAGACTCTCTGTGTCAGATGGCATCTTGGAGGTCAGCTAGCTTAATATCCGCTATGTCAATCCTGAAAAGTGATCACCTTGCACTTCGTTGAGAAGTCTAGGAAGGCAGAGCTCACTCCACTTCTGAACTGCTTTAACCATTAGAAAACTGTCCATGACATCAAACTGAATTTCTCTTCCTTGCAACACCCACCCACTGTTCAGGGTTTTATCCTTTGACTCCAAGTGAAATGAAAGTGAAAGAGAAGAAAACAGACTGGGCCTGGAGACAAAAGACCCAGGTTCAAACCTTAAATGGGCCACTTACCATGAGTCACCTTGGGCAGTATATTTTAAATTTTGAGACTTGAGTTTCCTCATCTATAAAATGGGAGGGAGTCTTTGGACTAAAGTACTTCTAAGATATCTTCTGATGCTAAATCTGTGCTCAATTTCTCTCTATTGATGAGCAAATATTTGAAGGAAGTGTCCCCATAAAGCTATTCTCAAGACTACACACCCCCACTTCTTCACTCATTCCTCACATGACCCAGTCTCCACACTTCTCATCATCTAGATTGCCCCACTCTAGAACCCATCCATATTTGTCAATTTACTCCTCAAGGACCAAGAACCTTATTCCAGGTATGGTGTTCCCAGGGCATAACACAACAAAACAATAAGCTTCCTCAGTATGGAGCCAACCTTCTCTTAATGCAACCTACAATCCTTATGGGGTTTTTTGGCTACTATGTCACAGTGATGACTCATAGTGATCTTGCCATCTACTAAGACCTCCAGTTTTATTTTCTGTTTTGGAGGCAATCCGGATTAAGTGACTTGCCCAGAGTCACATAGCTAGTGTCTGAGGTCAGATTTGAACTCAGGTCCTCCTGACTCCAAGGCCAGTGCTCTATCCACCATGCTACCTGGCTGCCTCTCACATTCTCTATTTGTACATTTGACTTGTTTTAGCCTAATTGTTGAACTTTATACTTATCCCTATGGTTTTTTTTTTTATTATTAGAAAGCTAAATAGGAGAGTTCTGGGCTGAATCAGGAAGTTGTTGTTGTTCGGTTATTTTTTGTTCATGTCCAACATTTTATGACCCCATTTGGGGTTTTCTTGGCTGGAAATACTAGAGTGATTTGCCATTTCCTCCTCCAGCACATTTTATGGATAAGGGAACTGAGGTAAACAGAGTTAAGTGACTTGCCCAGGGTCACACAGCTACTACTGTGTTTCCCCAATAATAAGACCTATCCCGAAAATAAGCCCTCCCCTTACTGTGTAAGATTCCTCTAAAATAAGCCCTCCCCCGAAAATAAGCCCTATTGAGATTGCTACTGTAGTGAAGGTGATCCCCTGCGCTACACGCTACATTACGGTACCCTCTGTATGCACCGTCCCCCCCACCCCCGGGTGAAACACACGCCGTGCTCCGAGCTGCATCCAATCAGAGCTGCAGCAGTGAGCGCGTCATCCTGTTCTTCCCCAGTGATTTGCTTGCTGGCGCCATTGAGAGCAGTGCCGCAGAGGAGAGCTGAGGCAGGACAACATAAGCCCTCCCCTGAAAATAAGCCCTCTGGTGTTTTTCTTTCCAAAATTTAATAAGACAGTGTCTTATTATCGGGGAAACATGGTAAGTATCTGAGGCCACATTTGAATTCAGACTCATCTTTCTGACTCCAGGCCCAGCACTCTGACTCCACATCAGGAAAACCATCCAGCCTCATCCACCTACTTGTTATATGACCCTAAACAAATCACTTAACCTCTCTTAGCCTCAATTTCCTCATCTGTCTAATGGGTGTGATAATAGCCCCAAACCTCTCATAGTTGTTTGAGGATCAAATGAAATAATCTATGTATTCATTATGATTATTATTCCACTTATTGCTGTAGTTTGTCAAAAAAAATCTTTCTTTATATTAACCTTCATTTTCAAACTGTTAGCTATCCTTCTCAATCAGCTTTGACATCTGGGGTGTGGGTGAGGGTCAATTGAATAAGCCTGCCATCCACATTTTCATCTATGTCATTGATAAAGTCAGGAACTACACAGGATAATGGGCACGTTCCAGAGTACTCCACTAGAAGCCGTCCTCCACGCTGATATAAATCCATAAGTCTTCATTCCCAGCCACTTACGTTAGTTCAGTATCTGCTACAGTGTCCTCTCATTTGGTCTGCATTTCTCAATCTTGTCTACATAATTAG
The DNA here is from genome assembly GCF_028583685.1 of Petaurus breviceps papuanus. Taxonomy (NCBI): domain Eukaryota; kingdom Metazoa; phylum Chordata; class Mammalia; order Diprotodontia; family Petauridae; genus Petaurus; species Petaurus breviceps. The sequence goes on from NW_027187400.1 coordinate 2,704,558, forward strand.
CATGAGGCACTTTGTCAAATGTCCTGCTTAAATCAATTCTACTAGGTCTACAACATTCCCTGATCTTCCAGGACAGAAAACCTTGTCAAAAAAAGGAAATGAAATTAACCTGTTCTTCATGAAATCTTGCTGGTTCTTGGTGATCGCTGATTCTCTTTCTAAATGTCCACAGTCTGACCATTTAATAATATATTCTGGTTTCACAGAAACATAGAAAGACTTACATGAACTGATGCAAAGTGAAGTAAGGAGGGCCTGCAAAACAATAAACACAATGATTAGAACTACGTAATTGGAAAGAATAACCAATCCAAAATCATTGGAAATGAATGTTGCAAAATTATAAAGAACAAGCTTGACTTCAAAGAAAAGATATGAGGAGATCCCTCCCCCAACTCCTTTATAGATGTGGGCGTCCATGATTATGGAACAGTCTTATATCGTGGCAATTTTCTTTTTTTTTTTTTAAATGTTATTTGTTCCAAGGGATGACTCTCTGGGAGTGGGAAGGAGGAAGGAAATCTAGGTTCTGTAAAAACAAAAGATATAAATAAAATCTATTTTTAAATATATACTCTAGAGTTTTGTCAGATATCAAAGTCAAGCTTGCTGTTTTAGAGTTTGAAGGCTGAACTGTCTTCCATATTTTGAAAATCTAGGCCACATTTAACCATCTCTAGCCTTGTTGTCCCTCTCTCATTTCAGATTTTTTTCCCCACCATCTCCATTTGTTCAAACATCACTGACTCAACTGTCACCTTGCCAGCTTGTGAGTTGTTGGGGATTATTGTTCCTTGTTGTTATTTTGTTTTTAGCACACCGGAATGAGGTTCATATTGGTCTGTTGACTTGAATTCGTTGAGGGCATTGAGGTGGTCTCTTACTATGTTTTCATTATCTTTGGTTTTAATTCCATTAACCATTCATGTTCTCTCCTTCCCAATTGGAAGATTAGTATCTTTGCTGGAAAGAAAGAGAGAGAGAGAGAGAGAGGGGGGGATAGAGAGAGAGAGGGAGAGAGGGAGAACAAGAGAGAGAGAGAGAGAGAGAGAGAGAGAGAGAGA